>NC_043714.1:71367089-71413622 GCF_006229205.1 Suricata suricatta | reverse complement strand
GAAGTAGACAGTAATGTGGGCTGCAGCAGGTAGGACAGGCTGCTTGAAAGAGGCCCTGAAGGACGGCTGGGATCTTGTGGGTGAAGAGGAAGGAACACTGATGGCAAGGGCACGTGTAACTGGTTACCATTTCCCAAGGTCCCTACCTCGCTGAGCCTAATGGCGTATGTCCTAGAGGTAACACGCTCTGGCTGCCCCGCCTCTGGCAGGCATTTGGCCCCAGAACAAGAAATAAGGGTGCAGGAGTGGAGGACTTCCCAGGGCAGCATGGAGAATGGAAGACAATACCTAGAAGTGATGGAAGATTCCACTCATTTCCAGAACTCAGGAACAGGACCCAACCCCAAAGTCAGGATAAAGGCTATGATATAACATTTACCATTTTATAAACACACCACATCAGGGAACTATTTAAACATTTTGTGGATGGCACCTGATTTTTAAAAATCCTTTTTAACGTAGGCATGGAGGTAGGGTGTACTGGGGTTGGGGTCTGGCATACTGGGACAGGACTAAGAAGACCTTGGCCCTGAGCACCATTCACTGACATCCATTTACGTGACCAGATTGAGCCTTAAGTCAACCAGCTACCTTTTGGGTTGTGAATATAAAATAGTTGACATAAAAATACTTGAAAAAGATAAAGATCATTGTAGATGAGTCATTTTCAAGCAGCACTGACATCATTCCTACTGCAAAGATTATAAAAGGATGTTTATCTGCTCTAATTTATTTGCTCTAATATAGTTTTAAAGGGGTTCCCCCTAGCTTTAAAAGACTTATAAAATAGATATTTATATATTTTTTTTCTTTTCTATTGACAGTGACTCTTAAAGAGAACTAAACCATGTCCTTGTAGCCAGACTTTACAAATAAATGTGGTAACCAGAGGCAAGAGAAACCTTATTTTGGATATATAAGACACTGTGTTGTTTTTAATTTTTCCATTTTTAATAACAAGTAAAAGTGTAGATGTCAATTTCCCCTGCCTGCACATTCCCTGCTGGGTACAGAGTCGGGAGGCTGTGTGAGCTACCAAATAAGTACACTCCTGCACTTTCCGTGTGTCTGTGTTTATCGATACAGCAGTGTTGTGCAGCATTTTTAACCCATTTCTTCCATCCAATTTACTCAGTTTTAGTTTCTTAGAGGCTAAAGTTAGAAAAAAAAATGTAGCAAAAAAAACTTATGTCATTTTCATACATAGAAAACCACAACAGTTAAAACAGGTGAACATGAACATAAAAATGTCTTTCTTAGAGTTTATAGTTTTAGAGTAGGCAGGTTTTTCATGGTCTAAATTCACTTGTGGTGAGACCTGCCGTCCTGTGGGGAATGAAGCAGAAACAAGAGTTTTTACCACTCAATCTGCGAAGGTTCAAGCTCCTTGACTGAACGGAAACCTATGGTTTTCAACTCTTTCTTTATAGGAACCTAGCCTTTAAGAACTCTTTCCCCAAAGCCCAATAGGCAAGGCACATGTGAGCCCGTGGGCTGAGCCCCTCCCCACGTACCCCCCGTAGCACATGCGGGGCAGGGTTTGAAGGTCATGACGAAGGCCACCTTCGTCACTCCCATCGTTGGCCACCAACCTGCCTGACCTCTCCAATCCAGCCATCACTAAGCATGTTTACTTCCCCAGAAGGTCCTGTTTTGCAACCCTGTGCCTTTGTCTCTGCTTTTCTTCCATCGGGCACGTCCCCACATCCCCCAAACCCTTTATTTCAATGGCAGTTTAATTGTCACTGATGGGAATTTTTCCTAGAAAACTTCCCCAAGACCCTTGTCTGGGCTTCTTGATCATTCATTTTACTCCTCTGCCATCGAAGGTACTACATTATGAGAATGGACCTGTCCATCTCCCCTGCACTGCAGTTGTGCGCTTTTTGAGGTCAGGAAGGCGTTTGATAGTCTGCCGCCAGCATTAGGCACGTGACTGATAATAAAAATAAGATTTACTGGATGGATGGGCAGACAAGAAAGAATTTGCCAATAGATCAAGTGAACCAACACCTTGAACCATAAAAGAAAGAGGAACGGGCAAGAGAATTCTCTACGCGTGACTGGCTGGTTTGGAATTTGCCTGCAGGGGAAGAATGGCCCTGACACCACTTCCCAGAATGCCGTGCCGCCACCACTCGGGTCGCCCTGGAGAACAGTCCAGCATGAGTCATGTGCCTGCGGCCGCGGCCATGCTGTGTATTTATAGCAAATGCTGGCGGGTTTTCACTTGTTAAACAGCAAAGGCAAAATGGTTGCACAAAGGCCAAACAAAACACTAATGGAAGTGGTTTTAATAATTAATTTTTAAAAGGCTTACGAATTACAAATCAACTGGGAAGCTATAGAAACATTGAAGCTTCAGCTTCAGGTAAGGGAACCACTCTGGACTGTTCCGAGGTTAAAGCTGCCCGGAAGAAGGCCAGTGATACTTGGTTGTGCTTGCTTTTTTTTTTCTCTTAAACAGCAAACCATATCCTTGAGAGGAAGAGTGTTTTACGTTTAAGTGCTGCAAGATGGTGAGAGTCAATAAAACATGGAATGGAATGAATTGGTAGCAATATTACTTAATACAATTTTATTGCCTAACACAGGTTTCAAAATCACTTTTAGATAATATCTAAGCTTCCTTTCCTTATAGCCTAATTGGCACGTTAACTTCTCTTCGGTAATTACTGCGGAGCAAAATGATTTACGGAGGTTTCCTACTTAAGTTTGTCTTTTCCATATATAATTCCAGTGATGAGTCTCCATGAATGCTCAATAAACGATTAGCAAAATTAAATTCAGAAACGCAAGCAATTCCCCTCGATAAAAGAGAGACTAGAACTCCCGTGTACTGAGCAGCCACCATGTCCAAAACACCAGTAGGTGCCTTTTCACAAGGTATCTCAGGAACTGCTCCCAGTTAACCTAAAAAGCTGTCCCCACTTGACAGAGAAAGATACAGACTTGGCGAGCTTAGGCCATTAGACCACCCACACAGCATGTGGCTCAGAGAGGGGTTGGACCAGGTAGGTCCACGTGACCTCAGTCTCTTATATCGTTTTCACTTTTTCCGTGTGTTCCGCGGACCTTGCATAAGAACCCTGGTTATTGGAAGTAAATGTAGGAGGTAAAGGGAAGTGCCCTGAGGTGCTCCCGTCTTCCCCTCTTGCTTTTGCACTCTTTCTCCTTTCGAGCAGATGAGCAGACCCTTACCCCTGGCCCCCCCTTCACCATTCTCTTCAGTGCCCAGCTTGATGTTAAGAAAAGATGATAATGTACATTTGAACAGTAACTGAAGAATTTACAAAGAGTCTGTGACATCTCTTCATCCTCCTCTTACAACAGAGAAAATTAAACTCCAAATAGCTTTGTGACTTCCCCAAAGTCGCATATCTAATTAACAGCAGAGGAATTTTAACTAAATCCAGAATTCCTGGTTCCAGATACTCTCCATCATACCCTCAAGTGAGAACATGTGTGATTTCTCTCTAAGGATGCAGACGATTTCACTCTCCAGAGCTCCATTTGTTTCTTTTCTTATCTCGAGGCCAGCTTATCTTCCCAAGGGATGAAATGTATTAGGCACTCACAGGCCTCTCCATATCCTGCTGTAATCATCTGGATGCACCAATACCACTCTGTCAAGAACATTCCACAGATGGGCGTAGAAGACCACATGCAAGTGGTTAAACCGTCATTACTTATTCCAAACGATACGAGGGTGGTCCTCGGTGCAGCGGAGAGAGAAGGCTTAGGATTCCACCCTGAAGAGCTCCCAGCCCACTTTTCTCCCTGTGACTTCTTACACAACTGCTACAAAAGTGCATCAGCTGAACATGGAAGATGCCAGCATAGGAGGGGGACTGTAATGGCAGTGCTGTGTCATCTTCCTATTCTGTGTTAAGAAAATTAAGCCGGAGGAGGAGGGCGAGTCAAAATCATTGGCCCGAAGTGAGCAAGTAAAATGGCAGAACGGGAAGAACGCTGGACTCGAAAGACCAGAGAGGCAGTCTGCTGCTGGAAGCCTCACTTTCCTCCTCTGGACAAGCAGCATCCCAACACTGCACGGCATTGTTGAGTGCATTCAGTAAGACCGCACATGGACAGGGAACTTGTGTTTGTAAGCAGACAGGGTAGCAATGTGAGAAAGAGCTAGAACACATTCACAGAAGATCAGGAAGTGTGGTCTGTCCACAGCAGAGAATGGGGTAGTGTTATCAAGACGAGGAAGGGTTGATTTAAAGATCTTGAAGTTTCTGTTTGATTGGAAAATGTTTTTTAACCAAATGCTTTCTTCAGGTTATAGCTTTTGCTACTTTATTATAATGATAATGATGGCAGGACAAAATGAGTCAAAAATCTAGCATCTCCTTTCTTCCAGGCCATTGATCCTTTCATTTCTTGTTGTTGCCTTCAGTGTTGAACATGTGTATTCTGATTTGTAGTTGTTACACTTTCTTTGACATAGAGAGCAGTTCTTTATTCAATAATTTTAACTATCTAGTGCTCTGGGAGGAAATAATAATAATAATGATAGAGGGATTTTCTTTTGGTAATGGAAGACTCAGTGATTTAGACCAATCTTCCTAGAGAAGCCAAGCAAAAAATCTGGAACAAAATAATGTTTTAAAATGAAAAAACTAATAAGATCACAAGGAATTGCCAGCTGAGACTCAGGAAAAGGTGCAAACTTAGAATGATAAGTCCAGTATCCATCAATGCTTTTGTCTTAGGGTGGGTCTCTGCCAACCTAAAGAGGAAGCTGAAAGTCACAGCTAATGTTCTTGGCATTCCGGGGATACCGGTACAGAGTCAATGCTTAGGACTTATCAAGGTGGTACCATCTTGCAAATTCCCCACCTTGGTCTGGACCCAAAAGGTTTATATGCTAAGAATAAGAAGGAACCAGAAATAATTCAGTCCTCAGTCTGTTTAGCCAGGCTTCATGTCAGATGGGTGGCCAAGAGCACAGAAAATCTCAAATTTTGTAAGCATTTCCAGGTGTCTATAAGAAGGAAACAAAAATCCTCTTATGCATCAAATTATTTCTACAAATAAGATTTCAATCACAAGGCTTAAGGCAGTAGAACAGCATGAGTGAAACAACAAAAGGGACCCACAAGGACTGCATATGTTGGTATTATCAAACACGGAAAAACAAGTGAACTATGTTCTAAATAGAATTCTAGAAACCATTGGAAGGGTTGAGCAGCAGATTAGACAGAGAGTGAATTAGTAAAGAGAACTAGTGATAAAAGCCTAGATTAGAAGAAATTAGAAGTAAGAGTATAAAAACAAAAAGGTAGGAGGTGGGAAGCATAAGAGAGTGAGAAGCTCAAAGATGCCCTGAGAACGCCTAGTACAGGTTTAACTGGAGTCAGAGTAGGAAAGGAGAGAAGATTAGGGTGGAGTACATTTCGTATAAGATAATACTTGAGAGTTTTCTAGAAATGGTGAGAGACATTAGTCCACAGATTCAAGAGACCATACAAATGTCAAGATAAAAAGAAACCCACAACATAATGAAATTGTAGAAAACCAAAGACAATGAGAAAATTTTAAAGACAGAAAAAAGGGAGAACTTAACTTTTAAAAAATGAGAAATAGGAGCGCCTGGGTGACTCATTCAATTGAGCGTTCAACTTCAGCTCAGGTCATGATCTCATGGTTCGTGGGTCTGAGCCCTGTATCGGGCTCTGTGATGACAGCTCAGAGCCTGGAGCCTGCTTCTGATTCTGTCTCCCTCTCTCTCTGCCCTTTCCCTACTCGTGCTCTGTCTCTGTCTCTCTCCCTCTCAAAAATAAATATTTAAAATACCTTAAATATGAGAAATAGACATCTCAACAACAATAAGAGAAGTCAAAAGACCGTGGACACAGGCCAAAAGACATTAATTGCCAAGGCAACATTCAACACTTAAACAAAAAATACCCTTTGGGAGTGAAGGAGAAATAAAGACATTTCCTGATGACAAAATCATAGAATTTATCACAGATAACCTGCACAAAGGAAATTCTAGCGATGATTTCCACACTGATAGAAGGTTAGTGATGCATGAATGAAGAACAGAGAAATATTGATAAAAACAGAGAATTGATAAATTTAATATGGAGTTGAAAGTATTTAGAGCTAAAATACACTACAGCACTGGGATATAAATCAGGAAGAAAGTGAATGAAGGTAAAAGCGTCCTGTGGTACATGTACTGAGAAGAGAGTTGAGGTTTGGGTTCACAGTAGACTCCAATAAGTCAATAAGGCATGTCTGACTTCACATGAGCCCTGCAAGGATAAAGATTGTTTTGCTTCTAACAGCCCAAAATGGAATGGTTGGAAAAGGCAAAAGTCTAGAGAGTGGTGGAACATAGGTAAGACAAATAGAAAGCACACTTTATAAGAGTGGATTTAAATATAAATATATCATTTATATCAAATGTAAATGGACAGTGGTTCAGTTACAAAACAAGAATTGTGAGACTGGATTAAAAAAATCGAAGTGTTGGGGAGCCTGGCTGGCTCAGTTGGTTTAGTGTCTGACTCTCAGTTTCAGCTCAGGTCATAATCTCACAGTTCATGGGTTCAAGCCTCGCATTAGGCTCTGTGCTGACAGCATGAAGCCTTTGTGATTCTCTCTTCTCCCTCTGTCCCTCCCCTGCTCGCTCTCCCTCCAATAAACATTTTAAAGAAAATTATTAAAAAATCAAAGTGTAAGCTATTTACAAGAGACACATCAAAAACACATGAATACTGATAGTTTGAAAGTAAAATAATGGAATTAATTATAATGAAGGTAATATCACAAAATAGAATTTAAGGCAAAAGGCATGACTATGAGTAAGGAAGGTCATTCGATCGTGATAGAAAGTTCAAATCACCAGCAGAATATACAAATTCGAGATTTGTGTCTACTAAATAATAGGACTTCAAAACACATGAAGCAAAAATTGAAAATAACTACAAGGAGAAATGTATATATCTACGATCATAGAGATTGTACCATTAAAACCCTGTGGGCAACCCTTACCAACTAGGAGATGAGAGCCAGGGGAGAAACGTCCGCCACATCCGCCCTCAAGTGGCTGATGCCACATGCATCCTCAGAGTCTCCCCGGCAAAGTAACATCCCAACTTCTGTAAGCCGTGGTCAGCTCAAAGCACCCTTGAGTTTGTTTGATCTCCTTCCCTGTTTTACTCTTCCCTGACCTGTTCTTTTTCTTTGGGATTATATCCCAAAGTAAAGTCTTCGTGCACGTGCCTCTCTAAACCCCATGGCTTAGGCACACAAGCTAGGACACTCAATACCTCCCACAGCCTGACACACACTTTCCGGCTGGATTCCACCACTGATCAGATGGGACGGGATCCCAGGAATGTTGCTGAGTGCAGTGACGTCAGCCCTGGCACGCAGCAGCGTCCTGGTTACCGAGATGTCCCGGGGAGGGAGGGAGGGAGGGAGGGGGGCGGGGGAGAGGAAGGAGAAAGGCGGAAGGTGAGGCTGCGGCTTACGTGCTAGTGGTGACAAAAAGTACACGGTCAGTGTTCATTATAAGGAACACAGAACTAGCTACGTTTGGTTACCGGTCTTGAGAAGTCTCGTAAAAGGAAGAGAAAATGGCAGGCTCCGTTAGCCAACTATTGCTATTGACCATGAAAGAGCACTTCCTCCCAGCCCCAGCCGAGGCTGCTGACAGTCAGTCAGTCCTGGGGCTTCACGGTGACTGCAGGAGAGTCGCAGGGGGACGAGCACGGCCTTCCCCATCTCCCATCTGAGTACCAAGCAGGCCCCACCCTGCTTAGCTTCCGAGATCAGACGAGATCGGGCACGTTCAGGGCAGTGTGGCCACAGACCAGCCTCACCGTCTCTGATGTCAGAGTCAGGGCCCAGATAAGGAAACAGGAGACCTTGAGACATGGGACAGGGACACCTGGATGGACAAACTTGAGAACCTTGAATGCAGACTCCTCTGAACTCCCCAAGCAGCAGCAGCCTCCCACCTCCTGGAGGATGAAAAGTGGTCTTCCCTGCCAGCAGGTGCTGCAAAGACCCCCCAAGGCAGGCGCCCCTCAGATGACGTCTGTCCTACGATCTGTCCCTGCCTCCCTGTCTTTCTCCAGACCAGCGGAGTCAGCCAAGCACAGCGCAAGCTGGGCACGCCGGCTCCTTCCCTAGGAAGAAAGGTTGCACCCACAGAACTGCAAGATTTGGTTAGTTTGCACTAGCATGAGCCAAGAGACCTTGTGCCGGAGTGGATCTTACGGAACTGCTGAGCAAAGACAACCTCTCCGTGTTCCAGCTGGTTCACGCGCCAAATCTGGTGGACAGTGCCATCCGACGTACTGTGCATGCTTCCAGGAGTGAACGGAGGAATTAGCATTCAGGGTAACCTCTCTGCCAGTCACTGTGTCAAACACTTCACATTAATTAATTAGAATAAAACGGGTAGAGTGTAAACACTCACAGGAGTTATTATCTTGTTTAGAACACTTAAATCGGTCATTTTAATGGTGTGCCCTAGGAGAAATTCTGTCCTAAGCTTTGTGAAACCTTGATGAATCAGAGTTAAAAGAAGAATAAAAGAAGGAAAGGAATCTGACACTGCAAAATTACAAAAGTATTAGAATGTGGGTAAAGTGTCATTTTGCTTAGGGGAGGGTGGACCACCTGAATGGTGTTCTAAGAAAAACGCCTATTCGTTGATCGTGGGAAAACCGGGTCAGGAGCAATTCTAGCGTGGAAACCGCAGATGAGAAGTTGGGGCTTCAGGGGAGCAGCGTGAAGTCCTGTGGCTCCCGACCCCACTCGAGGACACTGTGAGAGGCCGGCTGAAACCCAGAAGCAGACCTTGGCCGCCCCCCACCACGCTGGCGCCCCGATCTTGGACTCTGCAGTCTCCAGAACTGTGGGAAATAGGTTTCCGGTGTTTAGAAGCAGTGGGTGGTACTTTGTCACAGCGGCCAAACGGGCTAAGATCCCCATGGCCTCCGTACCTGCTGCGATGTGGGCCTCAGTCAGAATCCGTGTTTCAACAGTGTGTTCCTCGTGCTGCCCTTGTGCTTCTGGAAGCCAAGGTCATTGTTTACCCAGCCTTGTTTCCCCCTGTCCTGTATGTAGTTAGGAGCTTTATAAATGCTCACCGAGGACTAACTGCAGGATGGAACTAGTGAGAAAATAGATTAAAATAATGTTTTTAGTATTTATTCATTTTTGAGTGACAGTGACATAACATGAGCGGGGGAGAAAGGCATGGGAGACAGAGAATCCGAGGCAGGCTCCAGGCTCCGAGCTGTCAGCACCTAGCCGGACGCAGGGCTCACCCCCACGGACCTTGAGATCCTGACCTGAGCTGAAGTCACTCGCTTAACCGACTGAGCCACCCAGGCATCCCGAGAAAATAGATTTTTGATAAGAAGAAAATGTGGCTCAATTGCAACTCGCTCCCCAAGCAATCTTTAGGAAATAGCAGAGATACATAGTTAGATGGAAGTAGACACACGCCCAGGCTTGGGACACTGGCAGAGACCAGGTCAAGACCTTCGGGGCGCCACACAGCACGATCTGTAAAGTGTGTCGTGAAGTCACACGGTGGCTAAATCCGTGAGCTGTCCCGTTTCCTGACCAGTGTGCGCAGCCTCACAACGCAGCCCACCTTGCTGTTCACACTGCGTCCGGGACACGCCTCTCAGGAGCCGTTAATGAGCTCACTTGGTGAACAGATGTTTCTAAAAGCTTGTGCTTGTCTTGATTGTCCCCAGGTGCCGGCAGCCAGCAGATTTTTTTTTTTAACAAAACGCGTGAGTGCGCTTGTGTCTCTGGCTGGTACAACTCCTGACTTCCATCCGAGTGTTCAAGTTCAAGGTCCGAGACTGGGATTGTATGGTGTATGATGTTCGGCAAGTTTCATAACCTGTCTGAGCCTCATTTTCCTCATTTGTAAAAGAGAGTTAACCCTGGTCTCTGGCGAACTGGTAAATGTTTAATAGTTGGCTCTCAAAGGTGGGGTGGGAGTAACCTTCTTTGGTAGCTGCTGACGGCTGTCACGCCCTTCTTCCCACCGGGGCCTGTTTCAAGGTGCCGGCGCCACTATTTCGAGGGGCCGCGGACACAGAGGGAAGCAATGTGCCCAAGTAGCGCATCACTACAGAGTGACCCCACATGAAGGTGTCCTCGATGCCACTGACCTCTGGGACCTGGATAAGACTAAATCACAGTGAAATAGGCGGCTCAGTCGGTTAAGCGTCTGACTTCAGCTCAGGTCATGATCTCACAGTTCCTGGGTTCGAGCCCCGCACTGGGCTCTGCACAGGTGCTGTGGAGCCTGCTTGGGATGCTCTCTCTCTCCTCTCTTTCCACTCCTCTCCAGCTTGAGCTCTCTCTGTCTCTCGAAAATAAATAAACATTAGAAAAAAAAGTAGTGAAATAATAGGAAGCAGTGAGCTGTATCTATTACTTTTGTTTCTAATACTGATATCTTTTTATAGCAGATTAATGTATACAATTGGATGTTAATAATGGCTGAATATGGAAAGCAGCTCACCACATGCCTGACATTCCTCATGAACTATACGTACCAGTTTCCGGCACACAGCTGCCCACCTCCAGCTCCTGGATTTCGCAAACAACGCTGCCAGGAGCAGACTTCTCCAAGACCCGTACCCACATCACAGGACGTATGACTAGAACGTGGCCCAGTGTACAGACTGTCCTCCAGAATGGCCACATCCACTTAGCTTCCCAGCAGGAGGGTCTGAGGCTCCCCCAGCCCTCTGACACGGCATGTCACCAGAGGAGTGAGACCTGGTGGGTCACTGCAGGATACGGCGTTCGAAGCAGCAGCAAGGCGTCTATCCCGGGACATGGACTGATTGTATGAGCATAAGGCTCAGTGATAAAAAGTAATCGCAGAACGAGGGGCTCCTGGGTGGCTCAGTTGGCAAAGCACCTGACTTCGGCTCAGAGCATCATCTCTCAGTTTGTGAGATGCACTTTGTCTCTGTCCCTCTTTCTCAAAAACAAAGATTTTTTAAAAATGCTTTGAAGAATAATAGCAGAATGAGATTTATAATACAGTACTATTCATTTCAATGCAAACGAAACAACAGACTTTTTTTCAAGAACATACCAATAAAAAAATGCACATCAAATGTATTTGGATGGCTGCCCGTGGAGGGGAAGGATTTCTTGTGTTGATATTTATTGAGCAGTAGGGACACCTGGGTGGCTCAGTCAGTTACGTGTGCCACTCTTGATTTCAGCTCAGGTCATGATCTCACGGTTGTGGGTACAAGGCCCACCTTGGGCTCCTCGCTGAGCATGGAGCTTGCTCGAGATTCTCTCTCTCTCTGTCTCTCTGTCTCTCTCTGCCCCCCTCAAAACATAAACATTTAAAAATATATTTATTGAGCATTAAACTGAGTGATAGTATATCTGCAAGCACCCAACATGGTCTCTTTTCTCCTCCCTGGCCAGCAAAAGCTATGCTGATCTTAGGAGCCATATTCAAGGTTGTATTCTTATTGTCTTTAATGAACTGTGCAAGGTTGAATATTTAAATAATATATTTTCTAGAAAAAATACACGGATCCTGGGTTTAGTATATTTCTATAGTTAAGCAGTATTTTCAGTGGGTGCTGCATAGAGCAGTCAGCAGAGCCTGAAACCACGATGGCCCGTTTGTGTTGGCAGAATTCATTATAACGGCTGTAGAGAAACAAGCAATTTCAACTCTGTCTTATGTATAATGTTGCACTCAATCTTCACAAAATAGGATCTGAAGGTTAGAGCAGCCAAGTGTTCTGCCCAAGAGGAGAAGACTCGAGGAGAAGGACCCCCGGTGTGCCGCCTGGAGAGGGCAGGTCGGCGTGCACCTCCCCGGTGTGAGATCCCGGCGCTGCACATCCCACTCGGCGCCCACCTGCCGGCTTCGTTCTAAGGCGAGAAGCACAGGCTACAATTACGATTAACTTGTGAGTGTGAATTATTTTCTGTGTAAGTAAAGGGAAAGCTGGTAAGAGCCCCGGTGCTTCAAGAAAACCCCTTGCTTTTATTTACATGACCAGAATAATAAGGCCTAGAAAATGCGAGTTTCCTAATTTGCCCAAGGTTACACAAAAAATTTTCCATGTAGACGGGACAGGGCACACCGTGTCCCGGCTCTCAGGCCGGGTGTGGCTTCATAGAATAAGATGGATTAGAAAGCTACGGGACCATGATGCAGCTATAAAGCTGGGAAATGCTGCCCGGCATTCCCCAGCTCCCGTTTCTCCGACAGAAAAGGGGGAAATAGCTCATTTGCTCAGGTGACTCGTGTGGCTGCCGCAAGGGCCCCTTGTCCGTACATTTCGCACTCATTCAACAGAGGACCATAGAGGCGGCGTCTATGTGCCAGGCACTGTCCTGGGCACAAGGGTATCATAGGGAGTATCTCAAAACCCCTGCCCTGTGGAGCTAGCGTACTAGTAAACTTCTATTCACGTTGCTAAATAAACACGTCCCCCAATCCATCCGTGAGTGCCGTAAAAAGTAATAAGGCATGGTAAGGCCTACAGAGCGTGACAACAAATGCTTATTAGAGGAGTCATCACTTCCAGGATGGAATTCAGAATCTACATTGCTGCCCGGGCTCTGTAATCAGAGTGTGCCCCTCACCCTCAGATTTCTGCTGGGGGTCCCACTGGTTTTACTGGGCTCACCAGCTTCCTCGTGCCTGAGGCTGAGCTCCTTCCTCCCGTCAGCTCCCTCCAACTACCTGTTCTTCTCTCCATTTAGGGGGACGCGGACCTCAGTCCTCCTGGTCACCACGTGATGTTGAGCACAGAACGCGGGCTCTGAAATCAGACAGACTCCAGTTGGAATTGACCAGCATTCAGTTGCAGAAGTGCTGGGAGAGCTGAAGAAAGAGGTCCCAGTGAGCCTCCAGGGACCATCGCCTAAGCCACAGCCGTTGCCCTGGACTGCCGGGTTGGGGGGGGGGGCTGCTGGCTCGAGGACCTCAGTGCTGCTGTCCCCGTCACGAGGGAAACCAGCAAAATTGGGAAGCAGCCACCGATGCAGCTCCGGCCCTGTGTTTCGTCCTGAGCCTGTCATCAGTGCGTCAAATTAGTGGTGGTCTGCAACTGCCACCAAGTCCTCTGTCCCTTGAATTCCCATTATCCTCCTGCTCTTCTAGTGCTGGAAATAACACACCAGGAGTGTGGCCCCTGTCACTGGGATCCCCATTTGCTGCCACTGCCATTTTCCCCAGGTGTGGGGCAGGACCACACACTGAGGGCTGCCGGGACCCCTACCCCACCCCCACCGGCGAAGGGTGCTCATTGCCAGCCAGCCAGCGAGTGCTCCAGTCTAACACCCCATCTTCGAGTCTGCTTCCTAGGACCACCTCCAGCGCTAGCTGGCTTAGACACAGATCCCTGCAAACAGACTCGGAGATGGAGAGCCGCGTGTCCGAAGTTTGGTGGGGAGGGTGTTGGAGGTTCCCATAAGGAGGCGGGAGAAGCTGGCCTGTGATGTAGCTGTCACGGGCCTTGGCCGACCCCCGGGCCCGTCCACAGGGCACCCCTACCTGCCGTACATGCTTTAAGCACCTTCAGACCGACGGGCTTCTATGGATTCTGCAAGGAGCTCGGGAGCTGTAGGGCCCTTTCTCTTGTTCCAAACTGGAGCAAGGAGGCCGGTCAGCGGCCATGGGCACCGTACCGTGGGTGGGGCAGCCCTGCTCCTGATAGCAACTCCCAGGCAGGGACGTGGCGTCAGAGTCAGCCCCGCTGTCTCCAGCACCCGGTGCACAGGCCCTGAGGAGGGGTGCCACGGGACGCAGACACGTGAAGATTGTACTTTAAGTACAGGAAATGGCTGGACCGTGGGAAAATGGTGGGTCTCGCTGTTTGTGTCCAGCTTCCTGTACTTACAGTGTTGAAGGCTTTTCCCCTTTGTGAACTTCTGGCTCTGCACTCGAGGAATGGGCATGATCGTAAGAACACGTTGCCACTGCACGGAGCTGAAGCTGGATCAGGTGAAACTCTGGATGTGAGAGCCCGTGACAGAGTTGTGCAAACGTGAGGCATCCCCATTCATACAGTCCCACCTGAAAGAAACGCATGACAGACCTGAGTTCTAGGGCGGAGCTCATGGAGGCTTATGCCAGAGTTTTGGGCGGCTGGGTTTTAGGAGGAGGAGGAAGAGAGAGCACCTTGTTCCTGTGCTTCAAGCCAAGGAGGACTTGTAGGGATAGGCCCCTAGAGGAAGGAGGACCCGTGGTGAAGAAAGGAAAGAGGGAAGAAGGAAGAGACGGAACGAGGGAGCACAGGAGGAGAGGGAATCCAACCCTTGTTAAACTCAGTGCCAGGTGCTAAGCTTGGCCTCGTGTCTCCGTTCTCTCTCCCCAAGAGAGGTTGTTCTGTTAGGGGAGTCTGGGCAGCAAGTGAAAGAAAATCCAAGTCAAACTATCTTAGGCGAACGTGAACTCAAACTAACTTAACTAAGCCAAACAAACCAACAAAAACCAAAGCACAAGGAATGTATGGCCCCAAAACCAGAAGGAAGGGCTGCCTTCGAGAAGCCCTTGATTCTGAGACTTAACTGGTGTCTCCAAGCCCCAGTTTCTCTGTTTTTTCTCTCACAGCTCGGCCTCCCACATCACTGGCTTTGCTCCCCGTGTCTACGTGTCGGCCAAGATGGCCGAGCTCAGGCTTTCCTTCTCAGCCTCCACCCACTGGGTGGGGGAGGACCTGTTTCTCTTCGTCCCCCATTCCTGCCCAGACCTCACCCCTCAGCACCTCTCATGGGCCACACTTCCTCCCTGACCCCGAACCCACACCCGGAAGATCCTGATGTTCTTGAGGACCCAGGGTCTATGCAGAGCACGTGGACTGAAAGCTGCCAACAGATGGTCCTTGAGCGGTGGAGAGGGTTGGGGGGGTAGTTATGAAGACGGTCAAGTGCACAGACACTGAGCAGCAAAACCTGCACGTGACACCTGAGGCCTTCACCACCTTGTAGAGGGGAGAAGTCGAGTGCCGGGCAAGACTGGATGACTTGTTCAAGGGTCACATGCTCTCTTAATTGTGCGAGGGGATGCGTGATTGAGACACGGCCAGAAAGCGGTGGCTCTGGAGGCGGAGACTTGGGCCACATGACTCTGAAGGCTGCATTTCTCTTGCAGGGCTATTCGCCAACTGTGTACCTCAGCTGAACCGCCTCACCGTCGTCTCCTCACCCAGCTCTGACGGTCGACAACTCTACCATGAAGACACGAATTTCCAGCACAACTATTGCCAAGTGCCTTGTTCTGTTTCTTTTGAGTATTTGTTTCAAGGGAGAATAAGCACAGCTCTGCTCGGACATCACCGTGCCGCTCAGGTTCCCTCTGGCTGACTGACTCAGGTGTCACGTGTGGGTTTTGCTGCCCAGTGGGCCCCATTCCCCAGCCTGCGCGGATCGCGGCTGCCCCGGGCCCGGGCCAAATCCGCTTCCTCCTTCACCCCGCTCTCCCCAGTTACCCTTGTTCCGTGCTTTGCCGTAAAACAAATGCTTCTTTCCACTGTATTGACCCCAAATATTTCATCCATTCACTGTCCCTGAAAGCCAAGTGTTTTTTTTCCAGGCCGGCTACAAACAAAAGCTATTTTGTGAAGCTGTGAGGGCAGGGAGCCAGATTACCTTTCACTGGTCGTTTTCTGTTTGTAAAATGGCAGTGTCTTCTGGAAGCATGATACGGCAGCAAATAATTGCATCAATGTAAGAAGGAATCTGTTGTCCTTTTTATCTGTGTTTGCATCTAGTTTGGCCCATCCTTTGTCACTGTATTTATAGAGTTTTAGTGTTGCGTAATTATTATTTGATATTTTGGTTTGGTTTTGGTTTTTTTTTTTTTTTTGCTTACTTCGATGATTTTTTTTCATGCCATTAACCTGGATGTCCCTGTTTTAATTGCTGCTTTATGCTCAGCGAATATTTGTTCATTCAACAAACATTTATTTAAAAACTACTTAACTATTCCTCTGTGGGTTTCTCCCAGATTTTATTATTATAAGTAAAGGAATGAATATCTCTATGCATATACCTTTCTCCATCTTTTGGATTATTTTCTTAGGATACAGTCCCCAGATGGGATCATTAGGATGAACATGTTTGTAGCCCTGAAAGCTAACAGCCAACTGTGTGTGAGTGTTTCGTTGAATCTGTTTTCTCCTCATCCTACTCATTCAAAAGATAAAATCGACACTTTTTTTAATAATACAAGACCCTCCCATGAATTGTCTGTCTCTCCCTACCATTTCTTAACACTCCCCAACTTTCCATCTCCCTCACTTCTACCCAAAGTGTAGACACTAGTGTTCTCTGTGCAGGGTATCTTGATTTGCATAAAAAACTTCTGCTATATAGCAGCAGAATGCTGGACAAATGGACAAAGAGCCATATAAATCATTACCCTCTTCGCTCAGTGCTATGAGCTGGGTGGTGTCCTCTCAAATTCATATGCTGAAACCCTTACCCCAAATGTGATGAGGTGGGGCCGTTGGGGTGTGATTACATTTTGCTGAGGTCATGAGGGTGGGGTCCTTATGATGGGATTCGTGTCCTTATAAGAAGAGAGCAGAGACCTTTCTTTCTCCTTTTTTCCCTTTCTCCCCTTCCCTGGCTCTCTCTCCCACCTTCCATCTTCTGTGCCATGTGAGGGCACAGCAAGAAAATGCTATATGAAAAACAGAAGGAGGGAAGGAAGGAAGGAAGGAAGGAAGGAAGGAAGGAAGGAAGGAAGGAAAAGAAAGTCCCATTTGCAAGCCAGGAAGAAGGCCCTCACCAGGAACTGAACCAGCCAGTACTCGGCCTTAGACTTCCCAGCCTCCGGAACGATAAGGAAAACAATTCTGTTGTTTAAACCACCCAAGTTATGGTGTTTTGTTAGAATAACCCAAGCCAACTGCTCCACTCAGCGCCCATCCGCCTTCACAGCTGTAATGCCGACCGGCGAGAAGTAGGTCATCCGGAACTCACGGCGGCTCAACATCGCGTCTCACAGGCTTCTCATGACAACCCTATAAACATGCCCGCGTTGTAGGAAATAAAGGTCCGCAGGGACGTTTGGGGAACTCCAAGTCATTCAAGATGCCTCAAGGGTGAGGGTGCTGTGGGCGAGAAGTCACCGGATGGGGGGACTCCAGAGGGGGAAGAGACCAGAGCATGAGAGACCTTCTCTGTCAGATTCAGGACTCTGACGTCTGACCCACAAGCCTGGTATTGGGAAGGCTTCGAGAGAGGAGTGACATGGTCTGGCTGACCCCTGACCAGACTGGAGGCAGGGGTCCCCACGAGAAGGGCTGCAGGAAGTGCAGGCTCTGCAAGAGCAGAGCTTCTTCTGGGAGGAGCCTGCCGGGACTGACTGGACTAACGGACACATTCCTTGTTTCTAGATACGAGCTCCAAACTGGGCCCCGGCCTCTTCTAAGGATTTAGGTTTTCCAGGCTTAGTGTGTTAAAGTAAATCCACACCAAATCGACAGCAAACCTTATGCCAAATGGTAAAACATCGGAAGACTTCCCATTTCTTTTTATTTTTTTTTAACGTCTATTCATTTTTGAGACAGAGAGAGACAGAACATGAGCAGGGGAGGAGCAGAGATAGAGAGGAGGACACAGAATCTGAAGCAGGCTCTGAGCTGTGAGCCCAGAACCCGATGCGGGGCTCGAACTCACAGACTGCAAGATCATAATGGATGCTTAACTGACTGAGCCCCTCAGGAACCTTGAAGACGTCCCTTTTAAGAGAAGGAGCAAGTCTTCACTTGTAGTCAACACTGTGCAGAAAGTCCCAGCCTGAGCAATAAGGAAGGCAAAGCAATAAAAGGCATGAAAGGGGAGGAAAAAAATACCTGTCATTCTTCTCAAACACTATTATGTATACGTAAAAAATCCTAAAGACTCTTAAACTATTAGTGAAAGAAAATAAATACATAAGAATCATTATATTTCTCCATTTTAGCACAAAACAGTTAAAAATAGAATTTTAAAAGATATGAATTAGAGTATAATCTTAAAAGCATTAATTACTTAGAAACAAATCTAGGAGAGATTCCAAAGTAAAGATTTGAAGCTCACCAAGAAATACTGAAGAGTGTTTAAAGGGCAGCTATGCCATGTTCTTGGATTGAGAGAAATCAATATTTTCAGAATGTCAGTTCCTCCCAAGCTGAGCTACAGGCTCAGGGCAATCCCCATCAAAATCTCAGCACATTTATTTTGTAGAAGTTGACAAGCTGCTTTTTGAAGAAAAAGACAAATGTAAGAGGATTTTTTTAAATCTGAATCAAGACATTACAGTATTTTAGTGAACAAGATGGTGTGGCATTTATGCAAAGATAAAAAAAAAAAAGCGGCCAGTGAAAGAGAGCAGAGAACCTAGCAACAGCCCTGGGCTTGTTTGTGGAAAAGGGACGGGTAGTAAATGGACAGCGTGTTCAGGGGACAGCGGTGGGCTAATCAGATCTCCATATTGCAAAAAAATTGAGACTGTCCTCCTTTCTCACGCTCTTTGTCAGGTCATTTCCAGGTGGCTTAAAGAACTAACATGAAAGGCGAAATACTAATCTTTCAGAAGGTACTCTAGGTAAATGTCTTTTTCTTAAGATTTTATTTTTAAGTAATCTCTATACTCAGCATGGAGCTCCAACACACAACCGCCAAGGTCAAGAGTGGCACATTCCACTGACTGAGCCAGCCGGGTGCCCCTGTGAGAAGCTATTTTTTTAATGTTTATTTATTAGGGTGCCTGGGTGGCTCAGTGGGTTAAGTGTCTGACTTCGGCTGAGGTCATGACCTTACAGTTCATGAGTTCAAGCCCCGCGTTGGACTCACTGCTGACCATGTGAAACCTGCTTGGGATTCTCTGTCTCCTCTCTGCTCCTCTTATGCTCATTCTCTCTCTCTCTCTCTCTCTCTCTCTCTCTCTCTCTCTCTCAAAATAATTAAACATTTAAAAATAATAATAAAATTACAAAGAGATAGAGCTGCACACCGACATGATTGGTAAAATGACGGTTGGCCGGGATGTGGAGGTCAGGCCCTTACACCCCTGACAAGAAGAAGGTGAGTCAGTGCAAATGCTTTGGAAAACAAGTGTCGCATTATCTAGGAAAGTGGACTATTCCATGAGATAGGCATAATTATGTGCATGAAGATAAATATAAAAGAATGTCCAGAACAGAACAGAAGAAAACAAAATGCTTGCTGCGTAGTGCGCATACAGCAAGAAAAGGAGTATTTTCGATACATGTAAGAATGAGATGGATCTCGCAGTGTTGAGCAAAAAAAGCAAGTCCCCGAGAAAAATACAATAGAGCTGCACTTTCAAGCAGTTTAGAAACAGGTGAAACCAGGGATGCAGCCACAGGCCATAAAACAGCAAGGAAAAGCGAGGAAATTAGAAAAGCTATAAAAGGAAAAGTGGTCCCTCTTGCGAGCAGGGAGGGAGTGTTACTGGTGAAGAATAGAGAGGGGACTTTCTGGGGACACTGAGCAGTCTGCTGCTGGGCCCAGGGCACGAGATGGCTATTTACTTTGCGGCCATTTGTTAAACTTGTCTATGTGGTGTATTTTATATTAAAACTGCTTGATGCGATTTAACAATTGCTTTATAGTCTATTTTTTGTTTTTTATTTTTCATTTTTTAAATGCTTGCTTATTTTTGAGAGAAAGACAGAGACAGAGTGTGAGCAGGGGAAGGGCAGAGAGAGAGGGAGACATTGACTTCGAAGCAGCTCCAGGCTCTGAGCTGTCAGCACAGAGCTTGACGTGGGGCTTGAACCCACAAACCACGAGATCATGACCTGAGCCAAAGTCTGATGCTTAACCAACTGAGCCACCAGGTGCCCTCAAAATTGCTTTATATTTTACATTTTAAAAAATGCCTTAAAAAAAAAAAACCTACCCAGAGTGCCTGACCCGGGTAGAGCAGGATCTGGTTGGTGGCGCCTGCCTCCTGTCAGCCAGGGACAAAGCAGCCAGCTCCTTGTTTACCCCGGCTTGGCTTTCGGTCAGGGTCCATGCCTGGTTTATGCCCTGGACACATGGATCCAAGAGAAAGAAAAACCCAACTCAAACTCCAGCTATTTCTACGATTCAGTGAATATTTGATATTGTAACGAAATGGACAGATCTAACTATCCAAACAGACTGTGCGCATTTATTATCAGAAATAAGCTTTGATTCCTGTGATTTACATTTCGTTAATTCTGGACTTCATCAAGACGGAAGCCCAAAGGGCTTCCACCCAGCACCAGAGACCAGAGATGCTCCCGATTAATTTGCATCTCCTTTGGGCTGCTCAGATCTTACTATAATGATGATGCATTCATTAGAATAAAGATGGAAGTAGGACCATGAAATTCCAGGGCTTCTGAAAAAGGGAGGAAAAAATTGCCTCAAAATAAGAACAAAGGAAAGCAGGTGGCCTCATTTCTATTGCTGCTCCTGACCCGAAGGTCGTGATTTACCTGCCTTGGTTCTTCACAGTTACAAGTTCCATAAATGTATTTCACAAGCTTGGTATATTTAGCTATCTTCTGCAAGCATGTGAGTTATAAATAATAGTAGCTGGGAACATTGTTAGGACCTTGCTGATTTGCCGTTTTGGGGAAGTGGTAAATTTTTTAGAAAATCTGTTAGGAAGCATATTCATATAAGTCAATTATTTACATAAATGAGACTTCAGAAAGGATAGTTTTTCTATTTTTTATTTTATTTTTATATTTTATGTTTTTATATTTTAGAGAGACTGACAGAGTGTGAGCAGGGGAGGGGCAGAGAGAAGGGGACACAAAGAATCCAAAGCAGGCTCCAGGCTCTGAGCTGTCAGCACAGAGCATGACGCGGGGCTTGAACTCACAGACTGCAAGATCATGACCTGAGCCGAAGTTGGACGCTCAGCTGACTGACCCACCCAGGTGCCCCAAAGGATACTTTTTTTAAAGTGTATTTATTTATTTTGAGAGACAGAGCATGCACGTGCAAGCAGGGGAGGGACAGAGAGAGTCCCAAGCAGGTTCCAGGCTCTCAGCACAGAGCCGAACTTGGGGCTCAAGCTGGTGAACCGTGAGATCATGACCTGAGCCAAAATCGAAGAGTCAGATGCTCAGTGGAGTGAGTCACCCAGGCGCCCCCAGAAAGGATACTTAAACACGGTTTCCAAACACTCTAGGGGTCTTTAGGAAGGGCAAGAAGGTGTTCCAGGACCAGTTATAATAGCATCGCTTCCCCCATCAAACATTCGGCTGTGAATTCAGCAGAGAGGTTGTGATCGCTAGTAATGACTAAGGATCAGCATGGTTTTCCTAAGGAAAGACTATTTCTCATGAATCTCATTTCCATTTTTAAGAGGATCACTAGGTTCTGGATAAAGAGGGTGTCCCAGACGTACCATATCTCAGTTTTCACAAGCATGGGTGCGTGTTCAATTAAGTTAATGCGTTTTCAAAAACTGTCAGATTGCTGAAATTGCCATGCCCCCCTCAGAGACCTCAATTCTTCAGCTTCTCCCTTAAATGCTTGATTAACATCTGGGTGAAGAGGAAGAAAACATACTTATCAAGGATACAGGTGACCCAGAACTGGGCGAGCTTACACATTACATTGTGGACTCACACGTACAAAGATTTAAAAGCATTCCAGAAGAGAGCTGAGACATGACCAAAGTCGGTAGGCTGAAAAGCTTCAGCAACACAAGGGTCAGGACTGAGAGGATCTTGACATCAGTAGATTTCAAGTCCCCAGCTCCCAAGGAAGTGCATTCGGCCAGCATCCAGAATTACAGACGGTCTGGAGCCTCAAATGGGTCCCTGTCTGGCTGGAACCTTGATTTGAGCCTGGTGAGACCCCGACAGCGAACCCAGCTAACCCACGCCCCCCCGACTTCTGATCCACAAACGTGCGAGGTAACACACGCGTGTTAGCCGGAGTCACTGACTTCGCCGTCCTGTGTTCCGCAGGGACAGAAACTGCCCCGGGGGCAAGAAACGCTTTGGGCCCATCCTGGTCAGTGTTTCCCGGGGGCCTGCATTTCTGTCACATTGCAGTTAAAAAACCCAATGTCCCTCTTTGCCCAGAAAGGGAAGGATGACTAAATTTTGGCAGGCATCCTTCCTCGGGCGCCTGTCAAGGAGGAGGTGGCTAAGTGGATTCCATTACCGTCCCCACCATGTGGAGGTCAAGGAGAAGCAGGGACTTAGCTCTAGACCCATATGCGCTCCCTACTAGTCTGGGCTAGAAGCTTGTGGGTCTGGAGTTAAGAACGGTAGTCCAGGCTGGGACACGGCTTCAGGAGCCTTCTGCATATGGACAGTAATAAAGTCTGTGATAAGTGTTTCCATCACTGTGTGTAGTAACGACAGAAGACCTACGCAAGAGGCCTGAAAAACCTACACTGAAGAAGCAGCCAGGAAGGGAGATGGGCAAAGCCCCCGGGGGTGACGTCATGAGGGCCAAAGAACAGCGGAGAGGACTGGAGTGTCAGTGAGTTCTGAACGGGGCAGAGGGGGCAGGTGCGATCCAGATCTGAGAAGGGTTGATTCCATCTCAGGGCGGGAAGGTTATTGGCCATCGGTCAGAGCACCTGCAGAGGCAGATTGGGACAGAGCCAGAGCTGGGCGATTTGAGGGGTTAAGGTCATACTAAGGAAGGATAGTGGGTCATTCTTTCAAGAACTCTGTCTGTGAGGCACAGGGTGAGATGGGGAGGAAGAAGAAGAAGACAAGTGTGGGGTTGTGATTTGGGGGAGGTGGGTACTGGGATTTGAATTCTGATGGGAAGGAGCCAATGGGGGGGAGAGAGACCCTGGGTTCAATATAAATCAATATATTTTTCACTTATGCACTTCAGAATTTTCTCAAGCAGGTCCTGGGCTGTGCTATGTTGGCCACTGTCGAGGGGTCATGGGGAGGGCGGTGAAGTGAGAGGCTGCGAGTCAGGTTCAAGGGCGTTCCAGTGTATTCCTAGAAATATGTTCAGAATTTTGCTGACAAGCTGGCTCTGGTGGACAAAATACCACCACCTCCTTCATCCAATGCTATTTGGTGCTCAGTCCCTAGACGCCATGTTACTAATCGGCTTCCCAGAGCCTGTCGGCGGCTGTGCCAAGGGTGATGACGAGGCTGTGCGGAGGCAGCCCCCAGCCCTCCTGAGGGCCAGCATGTGGGTGCGAGTCCTTGCGAAGCCGGGGGGCTGGAGGAGGTCGTTCCGGAGCTCCGGGGCCTGCCATCCTCCATTCGAGGGGCCCTGCGCTCTATTTTCCCTCTAGGTTGACCTGCCCTGGGAAAGACTGGGGGACACAATCAACAGGAAAGACATGGGTAAGAGAGGGAGCTAGGCGTTCGGAGTGTGTACTTCAGACTATGTGAAGTACAGCTTTGCTTGTTTTGTTTGTTTTCTAACATGTGGCGGCCTAACGCCACGTCGGTTCTGCCTTTGGACCCGGAACGCATCTCTGCTGGACGGGCTCCGGTTTAAGACCAACACTGTGGCCCACTTCCCCTGGTGGTAATGACACGAGTCCTGAGTCCTCACGAGGGCGCAGCCCCTCGGGTGGGCCGGGCGGGTTGGCCGCCGCGGGGCTCAGAGCTCAGTTCAGATTCATCTTCTCCCTGGGGGACTCTTGTCTCCTGGGTGTCACGTGGTGGGACTGGGTGCCACCATCTGATGGCGGGTGTCCCCAGAGGAGACGCCCAGACCAGGATATGAGTGTTGAAGAGTTTCCTGGGAAATAGTCCCAGGAAGTGTTGCTATGGAAGGCGTCAACAGAGGGAGAAAAGCCTAGGCAAGTCACCACGTGGGCAACCGGCCTTGTCCCGCAGGGAGATTCTGAGACAGAGGCAGGAGGCTCCCCCGGGGACTCCCCATCCTGGGCACCAGGCAGGGGTGTGTTAACACACCACTGTCCTTTCTAGTTGAGAGCTGCTTGGGAGACATTCACCCCTCCTCCGTGCTACCTGCAGGGCAGAGTGGGCTCCGTGGGCGGAGCAGGGCCCCAGGGCGGGCAGTGCGGGGAGAGCCCGATGAGGGCGGGGACACAATAAGTGGCCGTGGACTCCGCAGCCCCCGCTCCGCTCTCCAGCTCCCTTGACGGCCCCATGGTGCGCGACGCCGTGTCCGCCCGTGACCGCTGCCCGTCGCGCTGTTCTGTAACTGCCTACTTCCTGGACCGTAGGTCCCCTTAGGGCACAGGCTGTACCCTTGATCTCCGAACCTCACTGTAGGGGGCGGTCTGGGCACCCAGGAGTGGAGGATGCGTGCCTCTGCCCCCTCAGGACCGCCCCAGGGAGGGATTGCTCTTACCCTCCAGGGCTCCGAGAGGGGCCGTGACCTGCTGTAGGTCACGTAGCTAACCGGCGGCAGACTCAGACCTCCCTGTTCCAGATGCTCCGTCTTCTTGTGCTGCCTACAGTGCCCTTCTCCCCGCACCCGCTGCCCTGGCTGGAGGGCGGGCTCGGGCACACACGTCTACCTCACCTTGACTCCCAGCCTGGAGAGGTTTTACACTTGTCCTTTCATTTCTTTCTTTCTTTTCTGACCAGTGACAAGGGAGGTGATGAAAAGGTGAGTCATTTTCCAATAGGTATTTGTAGGTTGCCAGCCTGCTGGGTCGATGGAGGTGAGCCCCCAGTAGCTTTTCGTATCTAACGCGGGTACGTCCCGGTGATGGGGTGCAGAGCCCGGGCTGAAGTCTGAAGAGTGTCCCTCTTTGGTTTAAGAAGCCGCTGTGTCCACCTGCCTATGATTAGTGCCAGTGCTTTCATTACCCTTCCCACTCGTTTTCAGGACGGATAATTATGGGAAGTACATGGAACTACATTTTTCAATTAAAAAAACAAAACAAAAGGAGTGTCTGGGTGGCTCAGTCAGTTAAGTGTCTTGACTTTGGCACAGGTCACGATCTCATGGGTTGTGGGTTCGAGCCCCATGTCGGGTTCTGTGCTGACGGCTCAGAGCCTGGAGCCTGCTTCAGATTCTGTGTCTCCCTCTCTCTCCGCCCTCCCTTGTTCACACTCTGTCTCTTTCTTAAAAGTAAATAAACATTAAAAATTTTTAAAAAACCCAAACATTGTAATGGCAAAGCCTTTCCTTCGAAGGAAGTCTTCTGGGGAACCTCAGGATGGAGGCCAGTGAGGCCAGGGCCGCTGGTGGTGGAGGGTTTCAGGGGAGGGAGACCACACTCAGATCATCACATGACCCCACAGGCAGCCAGGTTGGAACAGCGAGGATGTCGGCTCTGTTGAAACTGAGCTGTCTGAGGAACTCAGCGCGGCGGCCGCTGGTGAACCTGGAAAGGTTTGTAGCCCCCCAAACTTCCAGTATTTGAAGCTGTCTACTTTTGTGTATGGACAGTGGTCACAGGGGTCAGTGTGTGACTCCTGAAGGAAGGACCCATCCGTCTGCAGTGGAAGGGATACGCAAGGAGGCCACCTGCTGGAATGTGCTAATTTTATGTATTTATTTTTAAATCTTTTTTAAATATTTTATTAATTTTTGATACAGAGAGAGACAGAGCATGAGAGGGAGAGGGGGAGAGAGAGAAGGAGACACAGAACCGGAAGTAGGCTCCAGGCTCTGAGCTGTCAGCACAGAGCCTGACGCGGGGCTCGAACCCACAAACGTGAGATCTGACCTCAGCCGAAGTCGGAGGCTTAACCAACTGAGCCACCCAGGCGCCCCTGGAATGTGCTAATTTTAAATTCTTCTCATCCAGGGTCCTTTCTCTCCCTTCTTTGATGTTCCCATTTTAATACCTGGGCCCCGGGGCCATGTCCTACGCCATTACCCCCACATCCTATTAACTTCAACCCTGAGGTCTGAGGTCAGCAGAGCCTTGATCCCTACTCCTCAGCCTGCTTTTAGGGCTTCCTAACCTCTCTATTTCCTTCTAGAACGTGTGTCTGGGCCTTACCCTTACCTGCTCTGATGAAAGCGTGGGAACCTCTCCCCAGGAAAGATGCCCATACTAACAGAATGTGCTATAACTTTGCAACATCTATCCCCCAAAACCACGGATCTGGAGGAAAAAAAACAAACTCTTGCTCTGAATTCTTCCCAGCCCCGATGCTGAGGGTGGCGATGAAGTTGATGTGTGGACAGTGCAAGTCAACAGCCTCCCCTAATAAATCATAGAGTAGGGGCAGGTGACATGCACACATCATACCCACGTGACTTTGCTCCAGCAGGGGACACGTGGCAGGTGCGGCTCACGCGTCTGCACAAACCCGAGAAGGACCCGCAGACAGGAGTGGAGGCTGGACAGGGCTTTGCTGATCTGATAAGAGGATTAGGTTTCCCTTCCCTCCTCCCCCCTAAAGCCCTCACCCTAAGCAGCTGCGTGAGCTCAGCCTCCTGCAGGCAGCAGCCATGCGTAGGTGCCCGGAGCCTGCAGCCTCTCCTCCAGTGTGCGTGGTCCTTGCCCCCCGGCCACCCTGTGACCTCTACCAGGACGTCCACCTGCCGGTCAGGTGCCTGCTCGCTCCTCAGGAGTCGGCTTGGTTTCAGCTTTGAGCTGCTGTCCCTCATTCTGGGTCCCCTGCTCCCTCCTGCACTTTTCAGGACCCACGCCCACCCCATCCTGTGCCGGCCACACTGGCCCACAGCCACTGGTCCACACAGTCTTCTCCATTGACAGGTCGTGCTTCTGGGGGACAAAGACCAGCTTCCCACACGAGGTCTGGCCGGTAACGTTTTTGGGACATTACCCCTGGATGACATAGGGCCAGCCCACCGAAAGAAAGGGACCGCTACAGGACACACAGAGCAGAGCAGACAAGAACTCCGGGGAGGCACCTATTTCATGAAAAAGTCTTTCCTGAAAATAAAGATGAGTCACAAGACTCAGAGGGAGCCACGTGATGTGGGAGCAGCCAAAGCAGGGCACGGACGGCCCACCTGCAGGCCAGAGTGTCCCCGCCGGGGCCTGAGCCCCAACATTAGCTTCACGGCAGAGTCCCTGCAGGGCTTCCAGAAACAGGAGGGGGCGCCGGGGCCCCTCTGCCTTCCCACGCTCGCTCACAGGAGCCAGTGCCCTGAAAGGTGAAGGTTTTGGTGCAGGCGTCTCGTTTTCCAAATGCATCTGGCAGTCCTGCTGCTTGTCAGGCTTTGTTCGTCTTTCCTAGAGTTCAGTAAGTCCAGCGTTTCCCACATATAAGGAAAGGAGCTGTCAGGAGCCCCGTGCTCCCCAATGGTCTCAACACCCCAGGAAGGAGGTCCCTGAGGAAACCCAGTTGGAAAGCCGTTCACTAAGTTGCTGACCTTCCCCTAGGGATCCCAAACTCCAATGACCCCAAAGGCCAGATGGACGACACTAATGGTGACATAAGCTCCTTCTGGCTGTGGTGAAATTGGGGGTGTTCTAATAGAGGCTGCCCTGGAAAAGCTGTGTTTCTTCCGTGGAGTGACTGTGGCTAGACCCTGGCAGACCCAGGAATGTAGTCTCCGTGTTCCCAGATTTTTCCAACGAAGCCAGAAATCCAGAATTCTCCACAGACCTACCTAATTCTTTTCTTAAAAAATAAATAGCCTTTATTTCTTAGAGCGGTTTTAGGTTACAGAAAAGTGGAGCAGAAAGTACAGGGATTTCCCATAGACTACCTCGCCAGCGCCCTGCAGTTTTCCCCCGTTATTAACAGAGAGTTGTGTGCCGCATTTGTTACGATGATGAGCCAATATTGATACGTCGTTACTAACTGAAGTCCGCACTGTACATTCACTCTCTCTGTGGGTTTGGAGCATAGTATCCTCCTGAACCCTGTCGTGGTCCCCAAACTCCTGTGTGTGCGCGGCCTCTGCATCCCTCTTCCCTCCAGCAAGCCTCGGTCATCGCACATCTTGTCCTGCCTTTGTTCTGCTCCAGAGGGTCTGACCGTGGGAACCAAACCATACACTCCGTAGCCTTTTCAGACTGCCTCTTCCACTTAGCAACATGCGTCTACATTTCCTTCCCATACCTCCCAGCGTCCTACTATTGAGAATGAATTGAAGTCGTCACAGAATACCGACAGGCAGCCCTTCAGCCTACCTCATCCTCTTCGTTAGAAGAGGAAATACTTGCCTCCTGCCATTTACAACCCGTTTTGGAGGCAAGGGGTGGAGGCGAGGGAGGGGATCTTCTCAGAAATAAGAACTAAGCCCAAGTGAGGGGCAGGTGCCTCCTGTGGGGGGCATGGCTTGTGCTTTCCAGGTCCCCGGGCTGGGGCTGGAGACAAACCCCTTCACCTCCTGGGCGCTCACCCAGCATGTCACCTTCCCCTCACTCTGTCCTCTGCCCCACCACACACGCCTCCTGCTTGCTTCAGAGAAAAAGCCCCTGGAGGCCAGGTCTGTGTCCCCCTGGCTATCCCCATGGCCAGAAGCGCCAGCACGGCCATCCCATAATAAGATTTAGCAGCCCTGGTCAGTGAGAACTGGCCAAAGCCAGTGAGAACTGGATAATACTTCTTAGAGCGGGGCTAATAGTTTATTTTGACACTCCTGCGATGCTCATGTAAGAAGAACCATGTTTGCTGCACTTAAAGCCTGTGGAGCAACTCAAGAACACGGGGTCAGAGGCAGGCAGGCCCGGGCCCCGACGACATCTTCGTTATGGCCAACTAGCTGTATGATGCCAGTTAGATCCATACCGGAAATAAGCACAACCTTTCCGTCTCTGAGAGTTACTCTGAGGATCGAGTGTGTATGTGCCTGGTCCATAGGAAACATGCTCTAAGAATCCCTGCCTTCTCCTCACTGGGAGCTGGGGGCGTGGGCTTCAACCCCAGCGTTGTTATATGAGGGGCCGGTCCTAAACCAGAGGCTGACGGGCCAACAGCTGTCTTTCTCCTGTTTATTTGTAAACTTTATTTTTTCGCAATCTTTTTTTTTAATTAAAAGGCTCTTTAGGGGCACCTGGGTGGCTCAGTCAGTTAAATGTCCGACTTCGGCTCAGGTCATGATCTCACGGTTCGTGGGTTCGGGCCCCGCGTCCGGCTCTGTGCTGACAGCTCAGAGCCTGGAGCCTGCTTCAGATTCTGTGTCTCCCTCTCTCTGCCCCTCCCCTGTTCACGCTCTGTCTCTATCTTTCAAAAATAAATAAACGTGCTAAATAAGTAAAAATTGAAACGCTCTTTGTATACGCTCAGCACCCATATCACGACTGTGCGCCTTGATGATGAGTAAAAGGGGAGCAGGCTGTGTGCTCAGAGCCCAGGTGAGAAGCCTCCCAGAAGCCTCCTCACCGCACCTTCCAGTCGCTTCCCCTGCAGGCGCCGCCTCCACCTGACTTCCGGCACGCTCCGCCTGTGTCTGTACCTTGTGTAAACGGGATCGTGCAGGTCGTGTTGGGGGGGGTCTGGCTTCCCCTGCCCGACAGCGTGCGTGTGAGGCTCACCCCTGTGGTCAGCTACGGCTCCGGGCTGTCCGCCCTCGTTCCTGGTGTGCAGAAGCTGGTGTTCAAGGGCCGGCGAGCCACATGCAACCTTCCCTCTGTTTTCAGAAGGAAAGTTTTTGTTTCAAACCCAGCCGAGCACATTCATGTCCATAGAAGCCCGTGGCCACCTGCGCCCCCGAGGCGGAACTGGAGTGGGAGCCCGCACGTCTGCAAAGCCGAATATTCGTTCTGGCCCTTCTCAGTCCCTTCCGTGCGGTATCCCGCTGTGTGTCTGTTCATTGTACTGGTCAGGGGTCCTGTGGTTTCTGGGGCGCCCGGCGGGCTCTGTCGGTTGAGCTTCTGTCTCTTGATTTCGGCTCAGGTCATGATCCTGGGGTCGTGGGACGGAGCCCGCACTGTGTTCCGTGCTGAGCCACCGAGTCAGCTTGAGGCGCTCTCTCTCTCTCTCTCTCTCTCTCTCTCTCTCTCAAAAAGATGTTTTGTGGTTTCTAACTTGGGGCTATTTTGACTAATCTGCTACGAACATCTCTTGCCTGTTTTTTGGCGAAGTGTGTGGCACGTGTATTTCTGTTGAGTCCGTTCTCAGCAGTGAATTTGTCTGGTCGAAGGCAGCTGCATGTTTAGCCTCGTGGAGAGCGGCCAGCCGGCTTTCCGAAGGGGTTCCGTCACCTCCCCCGCCGGCTGCATCGGAGTCCAGTTTCTGCCCATCTTCTCCATGCTGTCTTCCCCTGTCTTTACCACTTTAGCCATTCCCCCTGCCCCTGTGCGGACGCTTCTCTTCCGTGTCAGGTGTGTCCAGTCCTGCTTGGACCCCTCTGGCGTCACAGCCCTCACGGTGTCTAGAGACATCCCCTTCCATCTTTGACACCTCGTTCCCTCAAGAAGCTCTTCTTCATACAGTTACCCTCCAGATGATTCAAAGGCAGCACTCAGGTCCCCCCTTCATGCCATCTTCTTCAGAAAAAAAAACCACTATTTCCGACTTCTTTTTTTTAAATATTTTTTGATGTTTTATTTATTTTTGATACAGAAGAGACAGAGCATGAGAGGGCGAGGGTCCGAGAGAGGGAGACAGAGAACTGGAAGCAGGCTCCAGGCTCTGAGCTAGCTGTCAGCACAGAGCCTGACGCGGGGCTCGAACCCACGAACGTGAGATCTGACCTGAGCCGGAGTCAGAGGCTTAACCGACTGAGCCCCCCAGGCGCCCCCCGACTTCTTTTAAAGTTTCGAGGAAGTAAGGATCTGCACACGCTCGTGATCCTGCTAGCCTGATGGACACACTTGGCTTCTGTGGGCTTCCGCTTCCCCATCCATACAACGAGGGGTCAGGGGATGCAGAATAAAAGATCTGTAAAGGCAGGGCACTCGGGTGGCTCAGTGGGTTAAGCGTCCGACTTCGGCACAGGTCATGACCTCACAGTTCATGAGCTCGAGCCCCGCATCGGGCTCTGTGCTGACAGCGCGGAGCCTGCTTGGGGTGCTGTGTCTCCTCTCCGCCCCTCCCCTGCTCACACTGTCTGTGTCTCTCTCAAAATAAATAAATAAACTTAAAATTTTTGAAAAAAAAAAAAAAAGATCTTTAAAGTCATTTTAACTCCAGCATCCTGGGCTAAATGTTACCTTGGGAAAGAACGCTTGCAGAGATGCCCACATCCGTATCAAATGAGGGATCCAGTTCCACAAAAGGTCCTGTTAACATGTTTTTCCTTCTCCCAACAAAGAGTGACTGAGTGACAAGGACGGACCAGGGAGTTCGGGAAGGTAAGGCTGACCAGAGTCTGTCTGCTACGGACAGACAGGTCTGGCGGGAGGCAGGAGGGGGAAGAGGACTGGGTGCCTGGGGTCCCTGCAGCGTCCGTGGGAGGTCGTGACTGCGCCAAATGCATTTTAAAAAGATGAGAGTCGTGGGACATGCAGATGCTCATAAACATCACCTGCAGCTGGAAGAAGGGAGGGGCCGATGCCGTCTGTGTCAGTCACTGGGCGTCGCTCCCTCCGGAGCCGGGGGACCGTGGGTCTACCCTCCGCATTCTCAGGAGCTACCTCGTTTGCGGCAAATAGCTCCCCGGCCACTGTGTCTCGTGCCGTGTTTTCTCTGATGTAAGTGTCGGTAGCGTAGGGACCAAAGAGCAGGTGAGCAGATCTGGATGTCAAGTTTCCCAGAGTCTAATAGGAACGCCGCTTTGAATATTTTAGAAGAAAACCTAGTATCGTGTGTTAATTTATTTAAGCCTCACAACAAGCCCATGCAGCAGGGATGGTACCCTTGCTGGGCAAATGGGGAAACCAAGGCACAGAAAGTATTAGGACGGGCCCTGGGGCACCCGCTTGGGAGAGTGGAGTTGGATCGCAGGCTCAGGTGGTCTAGCCCTTAGAGGCCCGTTCTTCATCAGGACACCCCTATAAGCGGAATAAAAGGGCTTCCTGGTGGCCAGGATGCCTGCGCAAGCAGCTCGGAACCCGAGGCATGGCAGCGTGGCCAGCCGTGGTGTTGGCATGGTGAGCTCCTCCATCTAACCCTCCTCCAGTTTGACCGAGGGACCCAGAAACCAGTGCCTCAGGGTCACGGAGCACACTGATGCCTCTTATAGCATCAGTAATAGTGATAGAAAAAAAAATCCCTCCAGAGGATGAGGAGGATCCCTGAGAGGAAGCAGGATGCTGCCACCAGAAGGGACCCACCGGGGGGCGAATGCAACTTGCCCAAGGTCACAGAGTCAACAAATGGCAGAATCGAACCTGAACTTGAATCCACCTTCCTTCGAAGCCCAGGGCGGAAAGGGCGTCACCTTTTCATACCAAACCTTGACTGGGGGAGCTCAGCCAAGCACGTAGTTGGTCAGTGATGTAGAAAACCAGCAGATTTTCGGGGTGTACTCAGTGCTTTCCCCGGGCACACGATGGAACGAACAGTGGATTGTATCAATGGTTTCAGTGCTTCTCTCTGTCCTGTGACGTTATCTTCTCTCGACAAAAAGCAGTGTGGTTCCCTACCTATTGATTCTGGGTTGGCCTTATACTTTGTCTCAGTCGATGGGATGGAAAGATAGTGTCTGTCCCAGCCCTCCAAGCCCCCTGCCCCTCACCCGGCCCGGCGTGCGGGTATCATAGCGACTGGCTGTCATCTGCAGTCACTGCGTGGTGGGTTGTGTGTGCGAGAAAGACCAGGTCAGGTGTTCTTCGACGCCTTTTTCAAACACATATGTGTGCGGTGCACAAGTATCCAGTTTAATAAATCGGTATTACCATCTTGACCATTTCATTGGGTAAAAATAGGTCATCTGCTCACCAGTCGGTGACCTGATCCACCCAAACTGTTCGACGTGCGTTGCATTTTCATGGAAACGGGCTTTGCAACCTGGCAAACTGTCTCTTTTCTGTTTCTCGGTTTTCATATGCCCTACATTCTGGTTAAGCCCATGCCCTGATTTCGCTGTGATAGAAGACTGCTCGAGGTCAGTTCCTCTCCTGCATTTGTGTTTGCAGCTGTCCGTGAATTATAGGTCATCGTTCCTTACAAAGGGATTAGCCGAGTGGAGCTATTAAATGGAATAGACAGGTTTCCTTTTTTTTTTTTTTTTTAATAATACAATTCTCCTAAGAAGAATGTTTAAGGATTATCTTAAACTTTTACATATGACTATTGGTGTGTAAAAATTTACGGGTTCTACAATTTCAAAATTGAAAATAAAAGTTATGCATTTTAATTTACCTCCCATTTAATAAAATTCAAAATAAGTAAGTGGAAAAACAGAATTAAGTTTAAAAAAAAAATTTTTTTAATGTTTTATTTTTTTTTTGATACAGAGAGAGACAGAGCATGAGAGGGGGAGGGGCAGAGAGAGAAGGAGACACAGAATCCGAAGCAGGCTCCAGGCTCCGAGCTAGCTGTCAGCACAGAGCCTGACGCGGGGCTCGAACCCACAACCGTGAGATCTGACCTGAGCCGAAGTCGAAGGCTTCACCGACTGAGCCACCCAGGCGCCCCCAGAATTAACTTTTGAGAATCACACATTCAATAAAAGAGAAGTATGTGATATGTATAATTCACTTAAAAATATTTCAGTAGAGGCACGCCTGGGTGGCTCAGTCGGTGAAGCATTCAACTTCGGCTCAGGTGGTGATCTCATGGTTCATGGGTTCAAGTCCCGCGTCGGACTCGATGCTGGTGGCTTGGAACCTGGAGCCTGCTCTGTGTCTCCCTCTCTCTCTGCCCCTCCCCTGCTTACACTCTGTCTCTCTCTGCCTCAGAAGTAAATAAAACATTAAAAAATTTTAAAAACATATTTCAGCAGAAACACTGCACGATGTGTGTGTGAAGGTAGATCTCAGTACTGGCTAGTGTTTTAACACTGAGAGTCTTGCTCAGGAGTGCAGATGTTTGGAGAGCTGTTATGAGCTATGGAAACCTTCAGTTCCACCATTGGCTCCTTCTCCACTAAGAGTGGTCCCGAATCTCGGTTTGGGTAGGCGTCCTGTGTGGCCATACCTGCTGCGCGTGGATGGGGAGTGAGCCCAGAGAGGGCGGGGGTTCGCTTCCTGTCCCCGAGCATGTTAGCTCAACCCCGCTGCTCTGTTATTGGCGCGTCTGCTTCCTGCGGCTGTCTCAGAGCGTCTCGGGGCTGGTGTGGGGCTTCGCAGGCGGTCAGGAAAGGTTTGCATGCCTGCTTCTGGGTCTGCTAGCTCAGAAGGAACTCTATGAATGTGCTCCGAGGAGCAGCTTTGGCTGTGCCCCTGCTCTTACACGTTGAAATACACATTTGTTGACCTGCTTCACGTGTGTGGGGTTAGGGGGGGGTCAGCATCCCAAAGCCTCCTGGGACCCACAGTTTTCCCAGGACAGTGAAGGCACAGTCAAGGGGAGACTTCAAGCTCAGTTTGGCCGAGGGGGCACCCAGGCAGGGGCTCAGGAGCGGGGGAGGAGAGAAAGATCTGGGCGTTCATTCCGTCCCCTCTGTTACGTTGTAGAGGGTTGGTGCTGTCGCTAGCCGTGGCCACAGCAGCCAGGAGGTGGACGTCCCACAGGTGCTCTCCTCTGGCTGCTCCAATGCTACCCCCTCCCTGTGCCTGCAGGCTGGAGGGAGAGGGGCCCCAGGCCCTTCATGGTCTCTGTCTTCTCCCACAAACCCTGCCAACACCTTTGTGAACAGTCCTTTTAGATTTTCCTTAAATTGCCCAGTTGAGGGTGCCATCTAGTCCTGCTGAAGGCCTGACTGCTAAGGAGCTGAGCTTCGGGGCTGTGTGTGCAGGGGGTGCAGGGGCTCCGAAGGGCTACAGGGTGTGTCTGCGTGGGCGGCGCAGAGCACCCTTTAGTGGGCTCAGGGTCCCTGCTGCTCCGGGAGCTAATGAGCACCTTCGTACCCGGCTTCTCCAGGGTGGCAGCTGGGTCCGCTAGGGCTGCCGGGCAAAGTGCCACAGGCTGGGCCTGTCTTCTCAGTTTCGGAGGTGCAAGTCCAAGATCAAGGTGTTGGTGCACGTGGCTGCATTCTGGGGCTGCTCTCCCTGGCTGGCAGGGGACGTCTTCTCCTCCCTTGTCTTGACCTTGTCTCTCCTCTGCAGGTGTCTGTGTCTTAGTCTCCTTTTAAAGATGCCCGCCACTGGGGCACCTGGGTGGCCCCGTCGGTTGAGCAGCCGACCTCGGCTCAGGTCATGATCTCACGGTTATGGGTTTGAGCCCCGCATCAAGCTCTGTGCTGACAGTTAGCTCAGAGCCTGGAGCCTGTCTTCGGATTCTCTGTCTCCCTCTGTCTCTGACCCTCCCCTGCTCACGCTGTGTCTCTCACTCTGTCAAAAATAAATAAACTTCAAAAAAAGAAAAAGACGCCAGCCATATTGAATTAGGGTCCACCCCCAGGGCATCATTTTACCTTAATTACCTCTTAAAAGACCAGACTCCAGATTCACATTCTGAGATACTTGGGGATTAGGGAATCGACATTTGACTTTTGGGGGGACACAGTTCAGCCCATGAAAGGTTGTGGGCCCCTTCAGGTCAGGGAGAGTGTCAGCCCTGAGTGCCCAGGGGCCCAATTCCTGCTTCTCTTGCTGGGCTGCCTGAAGCCAGTCCCCTCTCCCGAAGCCCCTTCATCTGTAAGGTGGGAGAAGGCTCTCAGGCTGTGTCAGTCCCCTAGCGGGGACCAGGTGACATCATGCTCTTCCCCTGTTTGCCTTCGGTGGCGGGAGGTGGTGTCAGGGCAGGTGCAAGGGAGGCAAGACAGATGCATTAGCAGGTAAGACCCAACACATCAGAATCATGGAAAAGGGCTGTGAGAGTCGCTAATTCTGCCTGCGGAGTAAGGAAGGCTTCACGGAGCAGGGGATATTTGGTCAGGGTTTTGAAGGATGTGAAGAAGTCCAACAGATGGAGAAATGTGGGGAAAATATTTTAGACATGCACAAAGGCCTGGGAGAGTCACAAAAGGTCTGGATTTTTAAAGAAATGGTGACCTGAGGGGTTCCTGGGTGGCTCAGTCAGTTAAGGATCCAACTTCAACTGAGGTCATGATCTCACAGTCTGTGCATCGGGCTCTGTGCTAACAGTGAGAAGTATGCTTGGGATTCTCTCTCTCCTCTCTCTGCCCCTCCCCTGCTCATGCATGCTCTCTCTATCTCCCTGTCTCTCAAAATAAACTTAAAAAATAATGGTGACTTGGGGGGTGCCTGAGTGGCTCAGTCAGTGAAGAGTCCAACCTCAGCTCAAGTAGTGATCTCATGGTTCATGACATCGAGCCCAGAGTCAGGCTCTGTGCTGACAGTTTGGAGCCTGCTTGGGATTCTCTCTCTCCCCCCACATGCCCTTCCTCAGCTCGCCCTCTCTCTCTCACTATCTCTCTCTCTCTCTCAAAATAAATAAATAAAACTAAAAACAAAGTGGTGAGTTGTTAGGTGAGGCAAAGCCTGCCGGGTTTCACACGAAGCGGTTACTCGTCCTGAAACCACATGGGCACTGGGGGGACCTCCGTCCCTCACTCCAGGGCCTCCTCTTCCTGTGAGCCTGTGAGCTTTGGGGCTGTGGCTGAAAAGGTCCATATGATAAACTGAGAGAGTTTTATTAGAATGGGGAGCCTCCTGCCTCCCCTCCTCTCTCCAGCATCAGTGGCTGAGGCAAGGCAGAAAGCTGGCAGCCATGGCATTGGCACTTGAACTTGAGCTCACCATTAGGAGACGCTCTGCAGCACGCTCCGTGATGCTCTGCAAAACCGTGGGGCCACGTGGAGTGCCCTGGGGTCAGTCAGGGGCCAGCAGAGTGAGTGGAATTTGGCATCTCACAGAAAGCTCTGGGCCGGGCAGCTCTGGCCGTGACCTTGTACTAATTAGGCTTTCTCTCCCACTGCTGCTCACACCACACTTGTGGCTAAACACACACTGCAGCACACCTCACCCCGCCCGGCCGGCCTCTCTGTACCCTCCTCGGGGACTCAGATAAAAGATGGCTTCTCCCCGCCGTACACTGCTGGCCACTTGTTGCCTGAACAATCCTTTAGATGCAGAAGAGGGAGCACTTGGGTGGCTCAGTCGATTGGGTGTCCAACTTCGGCTCAGGTCATGATCTCGCAGTTTGTGGGTTCAAGCCCTGCGTCGGGTTCTGTGCTGACAGGTCAGAGCCTGGACCCTGCTTCGGATTCTGTGTCTCCCTCTCTCTCTGCTGCTCCCCCCTCCCCGTGTCTCTCTGTCTCTCAAAAATGAATAAACATTAACAAAAAGAAGAAGAAGAAACTGAAATGGACGATGGAGGGGCCACGCAGAAAAGCTTGGACTACTTGCAAGGCTCTGTTTCCAATCCCGAGATGATGTTGTGAAAGTCCTTTAACCTCTTTGTTCACTGTTGTCCCTTTGCTCTGTAGGAGGGTGGTGAAGACTGTGTGAAATATAAACCTCAAAGGGCTTAGAAACTTCTAGAACATTGGGCCCATGCTGTCACCAGCATGTACTTGGTTTCATTCCCGCCATTCTGGCAGCAGCGGGAAGATTCACGTCCACAGCGGGTCTCGCTGGTGGCCATACTTCCCGGGGCTCGTGAAGGCTGATAAAGAAAAGGCTCACTGAAGGGGACTAGGGGGCAGGGCGGGGGAGCCACACCGCTCAGCGTCGGGTGCAAAGGAGCGCGTCAGTTACAGGGAAAGGTGCGCCTTGTCTCCTGCAGGAGATTGGCCGCTGCTTCGACGCGGCCCGGAGAACCCTCCCCAGCCCAGCACTCCTGCCTTCCTCCCGTGGACCTTCCTTCAGAAAGACCCCTTCCAGCTTCCTCCTGCTTCTCCATAGAAGAACCTTCCTCTCCTTTGTTTGTGGGACGTGCCTGTGGTCTGGCCGTAGCTCGCTCATCCTGAATTGCAATTCTCTGCTATTCTCTGAACAAACCCCTTTTTGCTGGTAGAGAAGACCAGCGGTGGCCTCACAGGACGTGTGTGGTCTGAGAGGTGCGCAGACCGCCGGGACGAAGGGCTGCACGGACTACTTGACTCGGGGATTCTCGGGGGGACGCCTGCTTCCTTCCACCCCCAGAGTCCCCTGCACAATCCCCTCCTCGGTGAGACCCTCCCCGGCTTGTCTGTCCTTCTTGGTGCCGTTTGCTCCTGCCGCTGCTCCTGGCCTGTCTTGTTGCACCCACATTCCATCACCCTAAGGTCTCCTCCAGTTTCCTTCCTTCTTCAATAAGCCTCCTTTGGTTGAAAGACCGCTTAGAGTCCAGCCCGAGGCCCATTGATCTCATTCCCCTGTTGCTTCTGAGAGACAAGCCTTCCCTTCCCCCGAAGAGTGTGGGAGACTCTCAAACCCTCGACACCGAAGTTCCGGCTTCTCTCAAGGCGACGGTGGGCGATGCCTCATGTCTGTTATCCACTGCCGTCCAGCAAACACCTCCCAGTTCTCACCATTTCGTGGGCTGACTCGGCCCAGCCACAGTTCTGTGCCACGAAGTAGCCAATGTCCGTCACGTGGCTGCATTGGCTGGGACGTGAGTGTCCAGGAGACTCTCGGATCTTCTGGATTTTCTCGCCGGGTGATGTCCATGTCTGGTATTCTAGCTTAAGCTTCCTTACGGCAGGTGGCTGGCTTCCAGGGACGCCAGTGGGCACGTGCTGATCAGGCCTTCGCTTGTGTCCCACGGGTCAAAGCCAGTCACAAGGCCAATCCGAAGTCGGTGTGGGAGGGGGTCACGCGAGCATGTGACTGCAGGGAGGCAGGGGTCACTGGGGGCCACCATTGTAGGACTTCCCACCGACACCTGTCCTTTCTGTCGTACCTTTACAAGACCAATGAAAACACTTGGCTCCGGGGCTTTTGGCTTCGCCCCAGTGGTTCCTTCCTACAATTTCCTCCTCACAAGGCCTCGCACAAGCGTCCAGCCCCTTTGACGAAGACTTTGTGCCCACAGCGACGGCTGTGCACTGGGGACTCCTCTGGGGGCTTTGTCACGCCTCAGTTATGAGGAGTTTCAAAACAATGTTAGGATCTTTCATCGTGGTTTCTGAAGGGGGCCTGGAGGTGGTCTGGTTAATCCCGCTCCCCCTGCACTGCCACGTGACAGGCGAGGGACCCGAAGTCCCCTGACTGACCCTAAGCCACACAGTGGGTTGGTGGCAACGCCAGGATCGCAGCTCCTGACCCTCTGTCCAGGGTATCCCTCTGTCTGCTCGCTGCCTCTTTTGTCCCTGATGGACCGAAGCCACTTGACCTTGCACGGCCACCAGGGCCTTCACTGCACTTCTGAACCCTTGCCTCATTTGCCTCTCCCAATTTTCTGCTGCGGGATTCACCCCTCTACTGCCCAGCGCAGGTACGTGCCTCATCTCCCGTCCTACAGCTCCTGTCCAGCAGAACGAGGACCAGAACTTAGGACTTGGGCCTCCCTCCCCTCCCCCTACTTTCTTCTCTAAAAACACAGTCCATTCCCATGGGTGGACATGCAAACCGTTTCAGAGGACGGCCAGTGGAAACCCGAGTCTCCCGGTGAGCCCAGATTCGGAGGCGCAGACTTCCTCGCAGCGCTGTCTGCTGCGTCGTTTCTTTGCTGTGTTTTCAGACACTCGGTGCGCATAGACTCCTGCTCATGCGTGTCTTACGGAAACTGTTCACAGACGATAGCGCGGTCCACACACCATCCCACACGCTGATGTTCACTCGGTGGTGAGTCTTAGAGTGCACCCCTTATCCATCTCCATCTCCCTCCCGCTCTCCTGCTCTCCCTTTCTCGCTCTCTTTCCACTCATTCATTCCTGGAAACAGTGTTTCCATGTTGGGTGAGCCAGCCCTCTAGTCCGGGACACCCAGATGCCCGTGTTTCTTTAAAAATCTCTTTTTTCTCTCTTCTAAACCTCTACAACAATGCTGTTCACCCCACCGCCACAACAGAAGTGGTAATTACGCCTTGCTCCTTTTCCTCACCTCCTGGGTGTGCACCCCTGCCCCCAGCCCTTTCCCTTCACTCCACAAGTGTTTCTGGTTGCCGGGATCCAAGGCCACGCGCACCCCCTTCTTTTGCATGGCCCAGTCACTGCAGCTCGGAGGGCTTGAAGAATGTTTATTATCCTTATACAACCATCAACTTTTTTGTGAACAATCCCGGCACAGTTGATAAAAACTTAAAACCTTACAAATCGTATCTCCTTAAACATGTACACATTTAGTCAAATTACCATTTCAGTATAACGTCTCATATAACTTCTCTTGGATGCTTTAAACACCCCAAAAGCACAAAAGTTTTTACCGTACCTATGGCTGATTTGTAAAAATCGTAACGATGGATTTGACCGATTTTTGTTTGGTGTTATGGCTATAAAACTTATTTTTGTACTTTCCTAGGATTGCAATATCAGACTCAAAAGAGAAATTCTCTCTTCCCTGGGTGCACTGAAATCACAGCATAGGGGTCCCTGACTGCTGGGGTTTTTAACTGGAACACAGAATCCTTCAAAGGGACTCAAAGGGGAGCAGGTGCTTGCGGGTTGGGGCACCCTCGCTCAGATCAGGGTCAACTGCTGTCAGCAGGACTTACAGCCCAGTTCTGCACAGTAAACCTTCAGGTACGGCGAATCTTAGCGATGTCACGTTCTGCCTCGGTTTACAACTAGCTTCATCATATACCCTAGCATTTCACGGCAAGTGGCAGCGTCATGTCGTAGCAGTAGCTGTCAGCCGTTCTCCTAGGACATTTGGCTAATCCATTAACGTGCAACACCAACGTAGGAACCCTCTTTTTACCTGCTCATTTATGAGACGGCTGCCCTTGACCTGCCCCTTCCTGGGTTGGGTACAGGAACTTTCGACTCTTTTCTAGAAATTTTTTAACTCATAGTAAACAGACCTGCTCTTCTCAACTCATACAGATGTATCACTTCATAAACAGACGTGGAGAACTTTTGAGTAGGAACCCCGTATATGCCACATGTACCTACATACGAAACTATTCTGTTTTTACCCTTTCTTTGAATTGTAATACACTTTGTAATTACACCTGACTTTTCCCTTTTTTTTAAAATGTTTATTTTTGAGAGAGAGAGAGAGAGAGAGAGCGAGCAGGGGAGGGGCAGAGAGAGAGGGAGACCAGAAACCGAAGCAGGCTCCAGGCTCTGAGCTAGCTGTCAGCACAGAGCCCGACGTGGGGCTCAAACCCACGAACCGTGAGATCATGACCTGAGCCTAAGGCTTAACAGGCTGAGCCACCAGGTGCCCTGACTTGTTCTTTTTTTCTTTTTCTTTTAACCATTAAAACCCCACGGCTTTTATAGGCTCAACTTCTTCTCATAGATCAACCACTGAGACCTGCTCCTTTTTGAGATGTGCAGGGAAGAGGGACCGGCTCGGTCTCTCAGACGACTGCTACCTTTCAGCACGAGCCCAGCCCTTTGGGCAGCATATTGGTCTTCTGGCAACATGTTTCAGGCTGTTCCAACTTTCCCCTGCTCCCAAACACGGACTCAGCCTCTCTGAAGGAGCCCTGGCTACTGCTAATGAAAAATACGACTGAGATCAATATTTAGGGGCTGAGGATATAGGCTGACTGGTGAGCGGGAGGCACCCGATGGCCACGGAAAAGACAGAACTCAGAAAAGATGTTGTTCCTAAGGTCATAATTTTGTTCACAGTGGAACTGCTCATATCGTTCTAAATTTTACTACCTCCTTTTCTTTTATACAAATTTTAAATGGATTTTTCTCTGTAGTGCGCCTACAGAGAAACAGATTTTTAACATGTCACTCAGACTCTGGTCATCCCCAACTCTGATTTCATCATTGCTGTATGTCACAAGGCCCATCATTTGGAGGTCACCTGTGTGCATCCTTTATCAAAACCTGCTTTTGAGAGTCTCCTGAAATTATGTATATATTTTTTCATATAAATGAATATTTGCCATGTAGATAGAATTATAAAATTATTGACGCAAATGTATTCAATGACATAGATTATTATCTAACTAAAAGCCATTTCATGTTGGTTGATAAACGTCGTGACACAAACTCTTTCACGTGGCAACCCCGAGGGGCTGATCTTCACCAAAGGGCCAGCTGGGGAGCTGATCTCCTCTGGGAACCATTGTGGTAGTAGGGTGCCATTAATTATAGAATTCTTAGCAGTTTATACATAATTCTACTAGTGTTTCTTCAATAATTGAAGGCATTTTGAGATATTACTGGCAAATGAAAACAATAAAGATCTTTTCTGATTGAAAATGTGCATATTCCTCAGCAGAGTGATGGATGGGCGGGGGCGGACTGATTTCTCCACTTGCAAATCTGGTCTCATAGAAAGGGATCTTTGTCGTTTCCATAGGCTTGTGGCCAGGCCAGTTTTCAGTAATGATACATGTTCAGTGAACCTTCTTTGGGTAGAGAAGGAAGAGAATGCCATAGGAATAACAGAGAAACTCGTAGCCGTCCAAATAATGAACTCAGGACCATCACCCGCAACTCACAATTTCTTTCTTTTTTTAAATTGGACTTTGTTAATATCCTGAGGCAACTTGGTTTTAAGATAAATTTTAAATTGCTTCATTTCCAAAATTCATTTTGGCCACAACAACCAGGAACAATCCATCTTCTAATCAATACCCGACGTTTAAGTGCATCTGCAAGAAAGCAGCCCCGCATGAAACCAATACTGTCAGCGACCAGAACAACTCTAGTTTCCTGACAGACATCGATTCACAGCAAAATAGTGATTATTGCACATATTTATAGTTCTAAAAGGAAAAGCCCATCAATGTAGTGACTTGAGCAGATCATTTTCCAACGAAATCAATGATGGGCTCCACCTAGCCATCTGTCTGTGATGTAGGATGGATGCAGGGGGTGTGACTCGATAACCTTGGCAGAGCAGTAACCTTCCAAGAGCCCTGAGAGGGGGCCAGTGGCGCAATGGATAACGGGTCTGACCAGGGCTCAGAAGATTCCAAGAGCCTTGAAATTGCCTCTTTGGGGCATGGCGGGGAGTTTGGGCATGCCTCTGGTGGTGACGTGTAAAATGGGAAGAACACCCAGTGGGGAGAGACTAGTTCCACACCTGGGTCTTCGCTGGCTTGCTGTGTGATCTCAAAAAGCCACATAACCTCTCTGAACGTTGCTTTTCTCATCTAGAAGAGAACAATAGTTGTATTTGTCCAATTTAACCCCCCTAGTTGTTATCATGATGAAAGAAAAAGGTGGGGGAAGGAGACATCTTGAACATATATTTAACACACTGGGCAAATGTGGGGTATTTTGAGGACTGTTTATCTCCCAAGAACAGGATTCAGGAGCAAGACGCATGGCTCTTGAGGAAGCTGATGTGTCCCCCGAGGGAGTGTTACTCCTGACACACAGGTGACCCTGGGGATGAATGTGCTGTCCTTTCACTACTGCTGTGCAGTGGCGGCTGGGAAAGCAGCGAGCGAGAGCCGAGTGGCCTCTGTGCTCCTGACGCAGCTCATGGGCTGAGGGCTGCGTGCACAGACACAATGCACTGGGGAAGGGGGCAAGGGAAGCAGGAGCCAGGGTCCAGGGAACCCACCGGTGGGAGGTCAGGGCTGTCTGAAGGACATCTCAAATTGAACAGCCAACAGACTGGAGACTAGTCCAGAAAAAAAAAAAAAAAAAGACTTGCAATAGGCAAAGATAAGCCTTTTTGCTTATCAATCAATCAATGCTTCCCAAATATGTCACCTGAGGATTGCTTTTACATTTCCTTCTTGTCTCTCTGCACATGTACCATTTTGACAGTTGACTAATTCTTTAAAATATAAAAAAGTTGGGAAGCCTGGGTGGCTCAGTCAGTTGAGCGTCCAGCTTCAGCTCAGGTCATAATCTAGCCATTCGTGGGTTTGGGCCCTGCATCAGGCTCTGTGCTCACAGCTAGCTCAGAGCCTGGAACCTATCTTGGGATTCTGTGTTTCCCTCTCTCTTTGCTCTTTCTTAAAAATAAATAAAACATTAAAAAATTTTAAAAATGTAAAGTTGTGGTTAAAAAAAATCAACCATATTGCTCCCATAAATGAAAAACATTATCATTGGCTATAAACAAAAGATAACCTTAAAAACACAAGCAACAAAAACTCATTAATTTACTCAATAAATAGCTGTCAGGCTCATTTCTAGTTTCTGGGGCCAAAGGGGCGAACTAGACGAAATGGAGAGAAGTTCGTGTCAGATGTTATGTAGAAAACAGAGACAGGAGGGTTACTCTGGATGGGCTGGTGGGGAGGGCCCCCTTGGAGATGTCAGTGGAGCTGAGATCCGAAGGAGGTGGCAGAGCCGTCCCCTCCACATCAGAAACTGAAAACAAGGTCATTACATCTGAAGCAGACAGGCTCCTTGCAGAAGGAAAGCTGTGCGCCAGACTCGGGGACAGGGGCGAGCCGCTTGCTCACACGCCACCGAGACACTGTGCAGGACACTCAAGACGGAGGGCAGCCGCTTTCCCGAGGGGGCTCCAGGCTGCTGAATTCTGGCTACAGCTCCCGGACTAAAACGAGCCGGGTACCCCCAGCGGAGAGCATCCAGCTCCGCAAAGGCAAACACTGCAAGCAACCCTTGAGAGGCATGCAGGCTGCAACCTCGCCGACTGGCAATTTAGTAAACGCACACCAAGGAAAGTTAAACAGCTGTCCCAGATTAGTTAGTAAAGGGCAGAACTGGGACAGGAACCCAGAACTCCCTGCACGCCTAGCCTGGTGGCTCCACGGCAGGCGAGCCCAAGGACGTACAGGCAGGTCGATCTGCGAGCTCAGGGCAGAAGTGGGGAGGCTCCCAATCCCGTGATCCGCACTCCAGGCCTCCCGTTAGCTCCTTCCCAGGAACGGCCCAAAAGCAGAGCGGTGGAATCGCCCAGGCGGGCTGCAAAGCGCGGCCGCCGGGCCAGAGCATGCGCACTCGCCCGGCCCAGCCTGGACGCGCTCTGCGCTGGGGGGAGGGTCACCCGAGGCTGACGTCCGCTACGCCGGCGTCAGCGCCCCGTGAAGAGGAGGGCGAAGAGTCCATCCGCCATGTTGGATGCCGCAGATTCGCCATAACCTCGCCGGCTCTTTTCTTAAAAAAATAAAAATAAAAAGCGAAGCATCAGCGGGGCGCCCCGCCTTCTCGGTCGGCGCGGGAGGGGGCCCGGAAGAGCCCAAGGCTTTTTTTTCCTCCGCGGTGGGGACGTTGCCATGGAGACGCGGGCGGCAGGTGAGCCGGGCTGGGGGTTGGGGTGGAGATGAGGTGGGGGTGGGGCGCGGCGCGGCGCGCGGGAAGCCGTTTCGAGTTTGGAGTCGGGGAGAAGCGCGCGGGCCGGGTGGCGGATGGATCCGCGACCCAGGGCGGAGAGCGGACGTAGCGGCGTCCTTTGACAGCACGTTCTGTCGTTGGTAGTATCCCGCCGCCTTGGGTTTCTATTTAAAAAAGTCACGGGAGAGCTAGCGGGAGAGTGAGCTAGGGGGAACTGCGCGCGCGCGCGCGAAGCCGTTTCCAGGGCAACGGGAAGGGCCGGGCGCGCGCTGGAGACGGAGCGCAGGCGTTCTGGCTGGCGGGAGGTTCGAATCCCCTGCCTGCCAACTCTGGCCAGCGATCCCTGGCTGGGGTCTCCTTCTTGCCGGGCCTCAGTTTCCTCCTCTGTGAAATGGGTAGCTCCTTTAGTCCCATGTAGAGACAGGGTTCGACCGAGCTGCTGAAGCAAGGCTTTGTGCTCTGTAGAGGGAACCATGGACACCAGGGAGTAGAACTGTTACTGCTGGTAACTGCGGCACTCAGTGGTAGATTATCCTTTGTCCACTGCCTGCCGTCTAGCTCTTGAGGGGCCCTCTTCCTCACCCTTTGAAATTAAACTCAAATGCCACCTTCTCCAGACAGCCCTCCCTGGCTTCGCCGCCTAGCCAGCCTCTAGGTTGGCCCCAGTAGGTGTCAGATCTTTAACCATAACCTTGAGCACCTGTGGTTAACATCGTCCACACGCTGACACTGACCTCAGGCTCTTAGCTGCTCGCTTCTCCCGGCAGTTCTAACTCGTGTGTCATTTATCTGTGAGGGACACAGGATCAACTGCATACAGTTTTAAAATGACAGAGTTGAGGGTTTCAAAGCCCTCTTTCGCCAATTCAGGATGAAGTCCAGACCCGTGCGAGCCTGCCTGGCAGTCCGTCCACCCCCCATCAGTGCTCGGCCCCAGTCCGTGCTCGGTCTGCGCTTAGCCGGTGAACTAGCACTGCCTCTTCCGGTCCCCTTTCCTTGCGGAGCCCAGGGACCTTTCAGAAATGCAAACTTCATGGCAAGGGGCTGACCCTCCACACTGTCCTCTCTTGGCTTCATCAGAGCCTAGCAATTCACATCGAAGCGTCTGTAGTGAGTGTCCGCGGAGGCCGAAGGAGACCCCCCGGAGCGGGCGGTGCTGGCGGTCGGGCGCCACTCCGCCAGCACCCGGGACACTCCGCCTGGCTTCTTCAGGTCGCGCGGCCCGCTCTCTCCATGCCAGGCCGGGGTAAAGAGCCGCAGACCCTTGGTCCTGCCCTCATCCTGCAGTTCCGTCAGATGCTGGGGTGTGTGCAGTGGGCCCAGAGCGGGTGGTGGGGTCAGCCCCCCCTCCCCTGCACCTCCCTGCTTTCTTAACATACTGACAGCTTGATCTGCCCCCGCCCCATGTCATTCCTCTACAGCTGGTAGATGCTGGGGTGTGTGCAGTGGGCCCAGAGCGGGTGGTGGGGTCAGCCCCCCCTCCCC
>NC_043714.1:71351700-71366989 GCF_006229205.1 Suricata suricatta | reverse complement strand
TGTAATAAACAAGAGACCGTGTTTCTCAATGTATTACTCTCCACTCGTGATCAGCTAATTTTTTTAATTAAAAAAAGTTTCATTATTTATGAGAGAGAGGGAGAGAGCAAGCGCCGGCAGGGGAGAGAGGCAAAGAGAGAGAGGGAGACCCAGGATCCGAAGCAGGCTCCAGGCTCTGAGCTGTCAGTGCAGAGCCTGACTCAGGGCTTGAACTCATATAACCCCTGAGATCCTGAGCTGAGCTGGAGTTGGACATACAACCGACTGAGCCACCCAGGCGCTCTGTGATCAGCTAATTTCTGAAACAGCGTTTCCTGTTTTGCTTGGTTGTTCAGTTGATTTGGGGGAGGGAGTACAATATTTGACAGTGGCTGGCGGGACGGAACTTGCCTGTGGTCTAGGCAGGTTTTCAGTGTAACTAGTGGAGACGGTCATCAGAGGCAGATCTATTACACTTCGCTCCTCTTCAGCCTTTCTCATTTACCTGCGAAAATGGTTCTTCTTTCTTCTCTCCCCATACCTTATAATTTACATAACAGCTTTTCAAAGATAGCTGTCCTTAAGTAGAATTAAGTTTCTGCCTAGGGCAAGGGCAGTCCAAGAATCAGGTATGTGGAAATGGAAAAGACTTTCCTTAATTGCATTTCCTTTTATAGACAGTTTCATGCTTGCTGCCTCTGAAAATCTCCCCATCAAGCTGGGCCAATTTAATTATGTAGAAGGGACTTAGCCTAGAGTTAGGTTTTCTCTTTGATCTCAGCTGTTTATCCTGTTAAAATTTCACTGTCTTTGAAGGTTCTCAAGGGCAGGTGTCAGTCAACTTTAGAGGCTGGAACCTTTGGGAGGGGGGCAAGAACGGGTGCTCTGGGTCCCACTGAATTCCTGACCTGAGGGAAGTCACACAAGTCTTGGAACACCCTGTGCTGTCCCTCCTTTTGCAAAAGGAGACTTAATCCTGCCCCCCTGCTCAGGGCCTGGTGCACAGTGGCTGCCGGTGGAGTCCTGGCGTGAATCCCTTTTCAACCCAGACCCCTTGTGAAGCCTAGAGTGTTGTCATCTGCTTGCTACTTGAAAACATTTGTGGTTGGAAAGGCACAGTCGACTTTAATTTTTTTAAAATGTTTATTTATTTTTGGGAGAGAGAGAGTACAAGCAGGGGAGGGGGGGAGAGAGGGAGACACAGGAGTCGAAGCAGGCTCCAGGCTCTGAGCTGTCAGCACAGAGCCCGATGCGGGGCTCGAACCCACGAACTGTGAGATCATGACCTGAGCCGAAGCGGGTGGATGCTTAACCAACTGACCCCCAGGCGCCCTCGATTAATTTTTAAAGAAAAAAAAAGTAAGCTGGGAGCGAAGCAAATAGACATATTAACCATTTATTACAGATGAAAAGTCCCTTCCTTCTTGTCAGGGAACATAAAATATAGAATCGAATTTGCTTGTAAAAAGATTACACTTGGCATGTCAACATAAAAAGGATTTTAAATCCGGTGACAGACTTTTCTTTGTTCTTTCACATCATGTAACAAACGGAGCTGCAAAGCCTTGGACTCTGGACTCTGGTACCCAGGCACCCCGGACTGGCTCTGGGCTGTTGGGGGCCTGGCTTCAGGGCGGCCTCTGGCTTTGCTGGGGGTGGGGGGTGGGGGAGCCACTCAGCCATGGCCCCGGAAACTAGGAGCAGCACGCGCTGGAGCAGCGTTCTGGAAGGGGGGTCTTGGATGTCCTGGCACCTCATAGGCTCCTTGCTGGCTTCCTTCTCCATATCCGACCTTCTCTTTGCTTCTCTGCCCCTCAGGACCTTTTCTTTTCCTTCCTTTTTCTTCCCCCTTCTTCCTTTTTTTCCCCCCTTAAATTAAAAAAAAAATTAAGAATTTTTTTCCTGCCAAGGGGATTCCTGGGTCCACCTAGATGTTTGTGCCAAACTTCGTGCCAGGAGCTGGGGATGTAAAGTCAGATAGGACACACTGGTTCCTTGTAGGCGCTCATGCAGTCCTAGCAGTTGGAAAACCCATTCTCTTAGGAGAAAGTGTCGGGGGCGATGACGGAAGTGGGCCCGAGAATCAGGGCTTCAGAAGGGGTGTGCCTGGCCCTGCCAGGGGATTCTGGGAGGGCTTCCTGAAGGAGGAGGTGCCTGAACGGGAACTTGGCGGGTGAGCAGCAGTACCGCAGAGGGCTGTGTGGTACAGAGAGGCATAGGCGTGATCCACCACAGGCATCCTGGGTGACGAGGTGAGCACCGGGGCAGAGGCCGGGGTGCGGGTGCTTGAGGTCAGTGGAGATGGTCTTTGGAATAGCAGAAAGCTGTTGGGACTTGGTTCCGGAAACTTCGAGGAATGAGAGCGTAGTAGGGCCTGCCAGCGTGTCTGTTGGCCGCTGCCTGAGGTCAGGTGTTGTGAAGTGTAACAATGTAGAGTGAACGCACAGACCTTAAGTGTACCGTCTGACCCCTCGTATTACCCTCACCCCCAACAGCATCCGCAACTTTTCCCCACCCCAGAAAGTTCTCCCTCACCCCTTCCCACCCAATTCCTGCCCTTCACCCCAATCACTGGTGTGAGTAATGTCACCATTGATATTGCTTTCTCTAGAACATTTGAGAACTGTCTGGTATCTGATGTCTTCCAGTTCAGCATGAAGTTTCTGAGGTCCGGGGTTTTGTTTCTTTGTATTTCCCGCTAGCATTCCATCATACGGACGTGCCGCAGCCTGTTTATAGGTCATTATGGAAAAGCTGCCATGGATGGATATTCTTGTACAAGTTGTTTTGTGGACATAGATTTGCGTTTCTTCTGGGTAGTGGAATGGCCGGGTTGTAGGACAGAGGTGTATTTAACTTTTTAAGAAATGTCCGAATAGCCTCCTGGAATTGTGCCGTTTTGCACCCCTGTCAGCAGGTGTAAGAGAGAGCCGCCTGCTCCACGGGCTCACCCACATTCAGAGTTATCACTTCTTTCCCTTTGATCTATTCTAGAGGTTGTGCAGTAGCATCTCATTTAACTTGCAGTAGTGTCTCATTTAACTCGAATTTCCTTGATGATCAGTGATACTGAGTACTTTTTTTGTGTGTGTGCTTATCCGCCATTTGTACATCCTCTTTGAAGAAATGTCTAGTTAAGTCTTTGCCCATTTTAAACACTGGGTTCCTTGTGTTTTTAATTGATGGCTTGTAGGAGTTTTCTATACATAGTTTGAATGAGTTCTTTTTCCTGTGTATGTGTTGTGAATATTTCCTCTCAAGCTCTGCTTGCTTATTAACCTTATTAATGTCATCATTGTTCAGCAGAAGTTTGCAATGTTAATAAAGTTTGATTTATACCATTATTTTTGCTTTATAGGTAGTGCTTTTTGTATCCTCTCTAAGAAACATTCCCTTACTTTAAAAGCATGAAGATATTCTCCTAGGTGCATTTGTTTAGTTTTTTTAAAAGATTTATACCTTTTTTAGGTTTACGTCTACCATCTAGCTCAGATTAGTGTGTGTGTGTGTGTGTGTGTGGTGAGAGGTAGGGATCCTGATTCCCCACTTCCCCCTCCCCCAGTGTGGGTGTCCAGTGTTTCCAGACTCATTTGTTAGAAGAGACTTTAGTTTCTCCATTGAATTACTTTGGTTCCTTTGTTGAAAATTATGTATGGGTCCATCTCTGAGCTCTCTGGTCTTTTCTATTGATCTGTTTATTTATCCTTCCTGAGTACCACACTGTCTGAATTCCATAGCTATATAGTAGTTTTGGAAGTTTGAATATAAATGAGGACATTTCTTGGAGGGCCAACATGCAGGCCAGAGGGAGACCCATCATTAGGTGCTGTTGTAGCGAGGCCCGGGTTGATGGGCCTGCCCCCAAGGTGGTGGCTGTGGGAATAGAGAGGTTGGCCAGCTCCAGAGAAATAGCTGAGAGGAAAAACCCTGGGCACTGGTGATTGACTGGGTCTTACCTTCCAGACCAACAAGCCTTCCTTCTGTGTTTGCTTTTAGGGAAGGAGGGGTAAAGAACCTGCCACGTGCGGGGATGTGAAACTTCCTAGGCTTCATACGTGCAGCCCTGGTCTGTGATTTTCACTTCCTTCCTGTGTTGGTGGAGAGAAGGCCTTTTGAATTCTCCCTCTTTTTATAGGGGCAGACTGTCAGGTGCAGCCCTGGCTGCTATGCTACGAGGGCCCCTTGGCTCGGTGCTTGGGAGCCTCTGCAGGCTCTGGGGCTCTGTCCTGCCCCAGGAGTGAGCCCTGCCCCGACATTCCTCCCCCTGGGCCACAGGCAGGGAGCTGGGCTCGGTAATGCAGGGAGTAGGGGGCAGTGGAATTGAAGTGGGTGAAGTCCTGTCCTGCGGTTTAAGGGATAGGGACCCTGGCAAGTCACTGAGCCCCTGTCTCCTTGTGTATAAATATGGCTCCTGGCGTACGGCAGGTTACTTTCCTTGCTTCCACCACCCATGTCTGTCTTCTTTCCCTCTCCTTTTCCAGTCCACTTTTCCTCTTCAAGCCACACCGCCTTCCCCTGGCTAGCTTGTACGTTTCAGTAGTGTCATGGAGAATTACGGACAGGGTTGGTAATATTTGTGTCATAATTCACAAGAAAACATGAAGCAGTGGCCTGACCCTCCACCAGTCGTGCAGCTGCTGGGGGAGTGAGATGGGACCTGGTAGTAATGACAACATTTCTGCAGACCTGCTCAGTCCGCCGCTTCATGTCTCTCATGTAGTTGGTTCTGCACAAAAGCCGCACGAAGTGGCCGTGTTATCTCCGCTTTGCCAATGAGGAAGCAGAAGCTGAGGCTTGTTACAGGGAGTTTGGACCCGCAGCGGGGCACCCTTTGGGCCTGCGACCGCTGGACAGCCTCCGTGTAGGCCCTCTGTTAGCAGCTCGCCTAGGTCCGGAACCAGAGCCCAGCCGGGCGGGAGGTGAAGGTCCGGGGTGTGCCCGTTAGGCCTGGCAGCTGGGGGAGATCTGGGTCACCAGAGGGCAAAGGAGCCTCTTCCCGGCACTGCTGACACGTGTGCAGTCCTACTGTGTGCGCGAGTGCAGCCGCCCAGTCGTGAACCTTTGACTGCTCAGGCTGTGGTCCTGATGCCCCCCAGAGGCTAGGCCTGGAGGGGGCCCCGGAGTCCTGTTCTCAGGGAGCTCCAGCCACGGAGAAGATGAAATCAATTAAAAAAATAGGCAAAAGGTTTGAGAGACTTCCTAGGGGAGCTGATACAGGCGTCCAGGAAGTCGGGAAAAGATGCTCGACGTCACTATGGCTAGTAGGGAAACGCGACTTAGTGCCACAACAAGATCGCCCTGCACGTCCACGAGGGGGCAGAAACTAAGACAACGGACCATAGCCAGGCGGTCAGGAGCCGGGGCACCTCGAACCCGCACACGGCGCTGCCCGGAGTCGGGATGCGGCAGCTGCCTTGGAAATAGAAGAGGCTTCTTATGGCGTCAGGCATCGCTCACCAGGCAGCTGCGCGGCGCCGCTCTTGGCCGTGACCCCCGGAGCGGAACGTGGCCGCGCATGCGCACGCGTGCTTCATTGGCGGTAGCTGCTGACTGTAGAGTCCTTCATGCCACCGAACTGTCTACTTAGAAATGGGTAAGGTGATAAATTTTATGTTGATTTTACTACAGTTGAAAAAGAATGTGATTCTAACTTTCAGACATTGCATAAAAGGCCGAATGACAGGGACAGAAAACAATCCCTGGTTCCCAGGAGCTGCCAGAGAGAGAGACTGACTGCGGACCTGGGAACTTTGTTCTGTCATGACTGTGGTGCCGTCCCCCACATCCACGTGTTTAGAGTCCCTGAGTTGTGGGGCGCCTGGGTGGCTCTGCCGCTGGGGCATCCGACTTCGCCTCAGGTCATGATCTCACTGCTTGTGGGTTCGAGCCCCGCGTTGGGCTCTGTGCGGACAGCCTAGAGCCTGGAGCCTGCTTCGGATTCAGATTCGGTGTCTCCCTTTCTCTCGGCCCCTCCCCCACTCACACTCTGTCTCTCCTTCAAAATAAATAAACATTAAAAAAATAAAAAAAATAAAGTCACTGAGTTGTGCAGGGCCCGCGGCAGTGCCACAGGTTGTGCCTGGTGGATGGAGGGGATGGCGTCATGGCCATGGCCGGCTGGGGTTGGCCGAGGGGCTCTGAAAAGTCTCGAAGGTGATGTCTGAGTCGTGACCAGGGCAGCGGGAGTGCAGAGCAGGGGTGAAGACAGGGGGAACCGAAGGAGCCCAGCAGGGTGGGCAGTCTCGGCCGCCCTCCTCACTGACCCTGCACGGCCTTCAGTGTCCAGGGCCGGGCTTGAGTGCTGAGGCCGCACAGCCTTCCCTGGCCCTGCCCGTCCGCTGCCTGAATCTGGGGTCCCCATCCTGCTGCCTGGCCACCAGGTTGGGTGGCCTTGGGGTCCCCTGGAAACGTAGGCTCTGGAGAACAGCCCCGACCTTGGGGTCTCAGAGACCTGGTTTTGAAAGTCCCACCCGCCACGTGACAGTTCTAGGCCGTCCTGACCCTCGGTCTCCCCTTGTGTAACTCGGGAGCTAAACGTGCATCAGGAGTTTATTCTCTGGAGGGTGGCGTCAGGTGAAGGGGGAGCCGTTGCTCAGGAGGGTGCTGTCAAGGGGCCGTGAGGGCTCAGCCAGCAGGAGCAAGCCTGGCCAGGCACGGGGGCAGCGGGTGCTTGGTGGAGACTCAGGGAAGCCCCTCCTTGAGACCCTGTACCGCCGGCCTCCGGAGGCTGTCCCTGGGCCTCTGCCATGTGATGGCCGGACCTGAACCTCACCTTGCACGGCAGCTCCCGCGCCTACAGTCCCGGCACCGTGAGAGGGGCTGCACTGCCTCGCTCCTGGGAGGGGAACCGCGGTCCCCCTGTCCTTCTGGCAGAGTCCAGAAGCATCCTTATCCAGCGTTTAAGCCGTTGCCTGCCTGAGTTTGCCGTTTGCCCTGGGGTGGGTGCACCCCGTCCTTGGGGAGACCCAGCTTCTGTCCTTGCTTTCCTCTGATCCCTGTGGGGCCAGGGCTGGGGGGTCATGCCGGGTCCCTGGACCTCAGGGAAGGCTGTGGGGTGCTGGACGCTGAGGCGCCCTGAGCCCCGAGCACCAGGCTCCGACCCCGCCTTTCTCATGTCTGTCTCTCCCCTCCTGTCCAGCTTTCTCCTCTTCTCAGAGTTTAGAAGGAAACCGAGTCATCCCGCTGTAATTTTCCCTTTGAATTTTCCCGAGTCTTGCTCTCTAGTCAGAGGCCTTGTGGGAGGTGCTTCGGTGAGGGGCCCAGGTCAGGAGGAGAGCTTTTGGGGCAGGGCTGAAGGGATGGCGACTGCTTCCTGGCTGGTGTCCCGACCAGGTCTGGGGTATGTGGTGGCCAGGAGGGCGCTGTGCCCTTGACCCCTGGCGGCCCTCAAGAGAAGAGTTCATGCTGGTCCCGTCGACCTTGAGGGCTGCGGCCAGAGTGGCTCCGGAAGGAGAGAGGCGGGTGGGTGTTTGATGTCTGGAAGTCTCCCCTGGGAGGCGCACAGCTGTGATCAGGGCGTCCCTTGCTGTGGCTGTTGTTATCATTTTATCTACTTCATTCGTTCTTTTTTAATATTTGTTTTTGAGAGAGCAAGAGAGCTGTCAGCACAGAGCCCAGCGCGGGGCTCGAACTCAGGAGCCCTGAGATCATGACCTGAGCCGAAGTGGGACGCTTACCCAAGTGAGCCACCAGGCGTGCCTCTTGTTATTACCTGGAACACGAACTCCCCAGCAAGCCTGCTCTGCTGGGGGCCTGAGGGTCGCACCCCGTCCCCCCCCAGCTGCCCCTCCTGGGCCCCGCTCCATCGCTCCACCAGGAGTCGACTGTCTGCGTATGTTCCTGGTGGGCCCCGTGGACGCCTCATCCCCGTGGCTCCTTAACATGGCCCCGCATGCGTGGTCTGAGCGGCGAGAGGGCGTGAAGGGAGGACCCTCTCTGTGGTTGGGGACGGGGTATGTGCAGCATCGCTGGTGTTTTCCAACCAAGGACGTCTCTGGACCTCTTGCGTGCCCTCCCCTCTGCCTTCTCTCTAGATCATTGGAGGCGGGGGGCAGACAGAGCGCCCTTTTACCCGCTCCTAAAGATTTCCAGTGTTAGTTTTCTAAAAACAAGGACAGTCTCCCCGTAAGTACCTGACGATGATCACAGTGAGAACATGATGTTGATGTAGCGCAGTTTCCATTGGCCGAAACTCAGGCACCCCAGTCCTGGCAACGTTCGATAAAGCTGAAGGAAGTCCTGGCTTAGGTCCTTCGTTCAGTCCTTGTGTCCCTTTACCCCTTAAATATGGGGCGGCCCCTCCGTCTTTGTGTCCCGGGACAGGGTAGGGTACGGCCCACTTGTTTGGTAGCCCGTGTTCCTCCCCTGGGCCGTGTTTCGTCGTGATTCCGTTCAGATCCTGCAGTTCAGGCCCCGGGGACTGGAGGGCCACCACGGCAGGGGCGCCCAGCTCTGGGCCCTCCACCAGGAGGGCCGTTGGGTGTGACACATGTTTGAGGAGGTTACTATTTTTCTTCTTGGTCATGGTCTCGTGCTGAGACATCTTGAGACGTCTCCTTATCCTGTTACTCGTCATCTCTCAAACTTCCTTCACTCACTAGTTGTCGTTCCCATCGACGAGTCTTCCCAGAATCTGTTCTCACGGATGCTTGCCGGACAGTGTGTTTCTAATGCCAGCATTTCTTCTGCGTTTACTAGTTGTCTTTCTATGCGAGCAAGGGCTTCCTTTTTTATTTTTACTTTTAATGTTTGTTTATTTTTAAGAGCGAAACTGAGCATGAGCAGGGGAGGTTCAGAGAGAGAGGGAGACACAGAATCTGAGGCAGGCTCCAGGCTCTGAGCTGTCAGCACAGAGCCTGAGGTGGGGCTTGAACCCACGAACCGTGAGATCATGACCTGAGCTGAAGTCAGATGCTCCACTGACTGAGCCACCCAGGTGCCCCAAGAGTTTCCTTTTTAAAAATAAATCTGTGTATTTATATTACTGTAGACTCATGAATTCTTAGTTTATTCAGTGGTTTGTAATCCTGCATCATGATTTTGATGATCTAATTTCCCCCTGTCAGGCTGGCTGAAGCCTCTTTCTTTGAGAACTTCCTTGGTTTCTGCCTGATAGGGTGTTCCTTTCCCAGCTCTGGCTGGAACCAGCTATTTCTAGAGGAGAATGGTGGTGGAGACCGAGAATGGCATTTAGAAAAGGAGCTGTGGGACAGGGCGAGGTCATTAGTGCTGGAGTGCCGCTGCCTCCCAGCCGTTTCCGTGAGCACAGCAGGGAAATGGGTGCATGCCCGCACACACACCCCGCGGACATGTGGGAGGTTCACGCATGGCCGGCACACATCCCTGTCTGGGGATCTGTCCAGGTCCGACCCTCCCCGTGAACCCCCTTCTCTCACCCAGAGAGATTGCCCTCTGGCACCCATGGCAAGTTACCTATCTGCTCAATTCTAGAATATACTAAAAATAGTTCTGAGCTGCTAACCTGCGTCTCTAGGAAAGAAGCCTACTAACTCGAGTTCAATACTTAATTACATCTGGTTCCCTCTGACCTGAGGCATATGGTGCAAACCCCAGCTTCCCCGGGTGATTTGGGTTCGCCCTCCCCTCTCTCCCATTTCCGTGTAGTTTCTCATTTAAAGTCTGCTTCCATGCATTTGTTTGTATTTCCTTTCAGGGATTATCCCTGTACTTGCTTATTTGTTTATTTTCCTATGTTATTTTAGTGTGTGGATTTTTGGGATGCGTGTACTTCTTGCATGTTAGTGAAAGGACTGCATTCTGCGGCCTTTTTTGTGGACATTGACACGGGGAGTGCAGAGATGACCCCAGGGTGGAAAGTCCCAGGAAGGAGCGGAAGTCCGGGGAAGTCTTGGAATTGAGGTGGACTTCCCGCTGGATGTGGGGCGGGTGCCCGCACCCGCCTGCACTCTGCTGCCTTTCACCGGGCACCTCACTTCCAGGCCCTTTGTCTGGGTCTGGTTTCTCTTAAAACCACCATTCCAAGTGCTGAAATCATTCCCGTTTTACAGAGTCGGAGGACCAGAGGGGCAAAGCGCTTCCCCCTGGGGGTCGGGGGTTGGCTGTCCCACCCAGAGCTCACCTTTCTTCCTCCACACAAGGTCTGACTTGTTCTGCTGGGAAGCGTGCATGAAGAATGACTCGGTTAGCATTGTTCTCAGGGCTTCCTCAGCATTCTGGAATGTTCTAGTCCTCACTCCTTACAACAAAGGAAATGTAGCATTTCTCTGTTTCTAGGTAGAGATCTTTGTTATTTTGTAGCATTGTTCTTTTTAAACTTTTAACTGTTTGAATGAAATACAGTCTATTAGGGTAGACAGAAGTTAAACAAACACACCAGTAAATACTTGACTACACATTGTGGTAATTGCTGCTAAGGTGAACACAGGGGAGGGAAGAGAAACAGAGACCCAATTTATATTGAAGGGGATTTAAGAAAAGTCAGTCTGAGAAACTGAGGCTGGAGCCGAGACTTGAAGAAGGAGGTTCTTGAACCAAAACCAGTTTGCTAACCAGATTCCAGGCACCGGCCAGTGCTTCCCGCTTAGCTGAATGTCAAGCTCAGGTCTCTGAACTAGCAGAGTTCTCCTTTGCTCTTTATCGCCCCCTAGGGGACATGTGTGTGTATGGACTGGCGGCAGGTGGCTTAACAGACACTGGGGCTGTGGGCTGAACTGGCCAGGCCACGGGCAAACTTGGGGACCCATCAGGTATGGCTGGAGGACTGGGATCCCAGGCTTGTGGGGGAGAGGACCCTGGGGCCATCTGATAGCCCGTTCAGATCTAGCCGGAGGGCCTGACCTAGCCGGGGTCACCCTGAGGCTCCACTACCTGGAGCCAGGTTGGGAAGAAGTCGCCTGGCTTCTTAAGGTTCCCAGCTGTGTAAACATGGGTGGTGGCTGCCCAGAGGCTGAGGTTAGGGTCAGCTTGGGCCGTCTGTCCCTCCTGGACACTGGCTGCGGAGGGAATTTAGGCACCTCTCTGTCCCTTCCAGGGCAAGGCTCTTTGAGATTAGGCGGCGGATAAAACCACAGTCACTTTAAATTATTCTCTTGTGAACAAAATGGGAGGATCTGTGTCTTATTCCTTTCTATGTGTGCCTAGTGCAATATGTGACATAGATTAGGCACCTGCTGAATATTGTATTATGAAGCTAATGAATGTAAGTTACAATTACCTTTTTCCCCTAATACCAGGCATTTGGAGGTTATACCCAATAGTTATTTCACATCTTGGTTACCAGGAAGAGCGGGGCAGGTCATCCTGGTAGTCTGGGGTGGGTACGGCGGTGGGGTTTGCAGAATTCTTTTCCCGTCGGCTCTTCCTGCTTAATGTGAAGCTCTGTTCTGAAATTTGAAAACACCTTGAACCCGTCTGGGTAATGGAGGGCAGTTCTTTCTCCCAGAATTAATTTTCAGGTTCAGCATACTTTCTAACCGAGACAGGTCTCAGGCCCTCATAATACGTAAGGCAGATGTTTAAAGTTTGAAGTAGAATTTGCATGTTTCCCACATCCGTCTCCAGTTCCTGCCCAGGCTCTTATTTTATCTCCTTTGATTATGACCTCGGGAGCCTGGAGCAGCCTGTGACAGTAATAAAACGTCTGTCTGTCTTCTGTCTCTCCTGTAACACTGTGGACAGGGACGCTGGTTGGGAAGGTCTGAATTTCCTAATTCCTTGTGTCGATTTTCCTAACTCCGTGGATCCCAGGGATTTGGGGAGAGCGGTGGAGGCCCTCTGGGGTTCCCCTGGATGTGGGGGAGCGGAACACACACCTACAGTTCTCTGACCTGTGGTGGGAAAGTTGCCTGGTGCTCTGGAAACAAAGTGAATACTGGATCTGTGTCTAGTGCAAACATTGGTCTCCTTTGAGTGGAAAATGGATATTGGGTTACGAAGACTTGGTACAAAAAGAAAAAGAATGTGAAATTTCTCACTGATCTTTTAAAGATGGATTGTATGTGAAAAGGTAGTATTTTGGATATACTGTGTTATAGAAGACATGTTGTTAGAATTGATTTCACTTGTTTCTTTTTGTTTCCTGTGGCCTCTGGGGAATTTGGAATCACCCCCGTGGTCTGTGGTCGTGTTTCTGTCAGACAGCTCAGAGAGCGTAGGCTTGGATGGGGCCTCTTGAGCCCCGGTGGCCGAGTGGGGGTCCCCGCAGAGCTTCCCCCTGGGCGGGAGATGTGCCTGACATGTTGTCAGCAGTGTGTGCCGGGCCATCTCTGCCTGCCTCGGAGGTTGTGCTTACAAGCCTACTTTCCCCACGCGATTGTCCAGCTTGAGCCCCGGAAGGGCTGCTCTGTGCCTCTCTCCCTCCCAGCCCCTCACCCCCCTGCTTTCTGTGGGCAAGCACGTATCACACGTGTGTTGAATCGAAACCGTGCCCAGGCAGGAGAAGGGGTGGGCGAGACCCAGCTCCTTTCTAAGGGCTTTGTTTTTGCCTAGATTACTGGTCATGGGGTGTGACTAGACTGCAGAACTGGGGACCAGACAGGTGGCATCTTCACCGCCGTGTGCCGGGCGGCACCCTCGGAGTGATGTTCGGAGGAATTGAGTCAGTGTTTAAAATAATCTGGGAGGCAGAGTGAGGAAATACACAGGGGCCTGGTCAATAAGCAGGTCTGAGGGCGCCTGGGGGGCTCAGTCAGTTGAGCATCTGGTTCTTGATTTTGGCCCAGGGTCATGATCTCACAGTTTGTGGGTTTGAGCCCCGGGTCTGGCTCTGTGCTGACAGTGTGAGCCTGCTTGGGATTCTCTCTCTCTCTACCACTTCCCCATTTGTGCACGCACATGCATGCTCTCTCTCTTAAAATAGATAAAAATAAATCTAAAAAACCACACAGGTCCCATCACGATACTCTGGCTGCGGTGACCTGGCACCGCCCATCCCTGGAGCCCTGGCTCCACCTTCCCCTGACGGCTTGGGGTGCAGCAGGAAGGCGCTGTGACGTGTGGGTGGAGTTTGCACCCCTGTTGGAGAGGGAGGAGGCTGGGGCCTCCGAGTGAGTCATCCCGCCACAGCTGGGTCCGTGATCCTCTTGTGAGAAGCGAAGCCCCACAGCTGCCCATCGCCCCCCCGCAGAATGCCAGCCTGTCTCAGACTCCGGCTCTGCCTCCACCTCCCTTCTCCCCTGCCTTGTGGTGCTTTCTCTTCTCAGAGCCTGGCTTTCTACTCACTGTCCTCATTCATGCTGTGTCCTTCATATCCATTCCTTGGAAGCCTCTGAGCGGCCTGTCTTTTCTTTCCCAACGGGAAGCGCGCACGCGCGCGTGTGTGTGTGTGTGCGTGCGTGCGCATGCATTTGTGGTACGTGTGTAAATGTATGATGTGTGCACATGCACGCATTTGTGCATCTGTTATGTGTGTAATATGTGTGCATATTGCACTGGCCTGTTATCCACACGTGTGCATTTGTGCCTGTGCTTTATGTGCGTATATGCACACACACGTTATGCACACATGTGCATTTGTGTGTATATGCATATCATGCACAAGTGCACATTTGTGCATGCATGTGTGTATACATGCACAGGCATGTTATGCACCCGTGTGCATTTGTGCATGTGTGTATATGCATAGGCCTGTTATGCACACACGTGCATTTGTGCATATATATATGTGCATGCATATGTTTTCACATGCACAGTGTACACCCATGTGCATTTGTTCATGCATCTGTGCATATGCACAGGCATGTTATGCACATGTGTGCCTTTGTGCATGTATGTGTATGTGTGTGTGTAGGGCCCCCCACTGGCTTCCTTACCTGATACCGCCGGCCGAGGGTAGGCCGGTAGCAGAGCAGGGACACGGTGATTCAGCCGACCAGCCAGACTTCCCTGGACTGCAGAGATGCCCGTTCTGTTCTGCATTTGCACCGTATTTAGCTGTCTACAAAGCCCTTTTCCCAGTGTTTCCCCCGCGCCACCCCCCACCCCCAGCCCCCATACTGTCCTTGTGAGGGAAGCAGGCAGCTTCCATTGTCTCCTTTTCTCCCTGAGTGCCTGCAGCTTTTGCAAGTGGAAGGTCGCTCCCCTCACTCTGAAGCTGCACTGCGCCGTGGGTTTTGAATCCAGAGTTTGGACCTGAGGCCCAGCGCTGAAAGCCGGCCTGCTGCAGCCCTTTCCCTTCAGAAGTGAGATAAAAGGCTCATCAGACACACAAAGGAACCAAAATAAACCAACACAACAAAACACCAAACACCGGAAAGTCAGAGGCCGGGTGGGCGGCGGCCGTGCTGCATCACACTTACTGTAACACGCTGCTGCACGATGGTGCACATTGTGTTCTTAACGTGGAGATGATTCCAGAGACAGGTTCGCCTTCGAGGCACGGCGTCAGGGTTCCGGAGCCGCCTTGGTCATTTGCGGGGGCTCCCCTCCTCCCCAGAGCATCCCATCTGTCCGCTGGGTTGAGGATAGTGCCGGGGCCCCGAGGAGGCGGGGCCCTGGGTGGTGGGGGGCGGTTCCCATTCACGTACTTCATCCGTGGCGGGTCCTGAGTTCGGGGCCCCGCTCTGCACTTAGGATCACGTTCCAGGTGAGCGAGCGCGCTCCATTGCCTGACGCTCTCCCTGGGAGAAGGCTTAAAAATAGCTTTAAACAAATTCTGCCAAGTTTCAACATGGAAGAAATGTGGACACATAAAATTATAGAGCAGCTGTTGGCCCAGCGTTAATTATAGCTGATCCGGAGCATTTCTCATTTTATTTTGTTAATCCAGTTTCAGCAAAGGAACACCCATGGGATTTCTCCCTTGCGTTTAATAAAAACGTTAACTTCGTGAGTTACAGAAGCTAGTGTATTGGATCACATTTTATGAGACACGTGATGATAATACCACAATTTAGCATGTGCCCCTCTCTGAGCTTCAGCCCTCCCTACCTCTGGGCTGGGAGGGCACCTTGGAGGTGATCTGTGGGTGTGGCCGAGAGGCAGGAGGAGCCCAAGGGCCACCGTGGAGGTGGGGCACTGGCTGCCGCTGTCTCTCCCTCCTTGCGTTGGCCCCAGTTGGCTCTCTCCACATTAACCTTCAGGGAAGCTTGAAGACCAGGTTTCACTTTAAAACATTGGAAGGCCGCTTGTTTTGAGCCTATAGAGATTCAGAGGCTTGCATAGAATCTGTCCTGTTTTGAGGTGGGAGCCAGGTAGGGGTGGGGACCGGGGCCCGGACCCGGTGCCCTCCCTGTCACCTGATGGGCTGTGCTTTGGAGCTGTTAGTCCCCGAGCTGGGCACTATGCATTCACGGTGTCCTGCGCCCCCCCCCCCCCCCCCCCCCCCCCCCCC
>NC_043714.1:71314206-71351600 GCF_006229205.1 Suricata suricatta | reverse complement strand
TGTGTCATTTTGTTTTATTAATTAAAAATATCTTTTAATGTTTATTTTTGAGAGAGAGAGCATGAGTAGGGAGAGACAGAGAGACACAGAACCTGAAGCAGGCTCTGGGCTCCAAGCTGGCAGCACAGAGCCTGATGCGGGGCTTGAACCCAGGAACCGCGAGCTCATGACTTGAGCTGAAGTCGGATGCTTAACCAACTGAGCCACCCAGGCGCCTCCTCATGTGTCATTTTGAATAAGAGATTCACTTGTGAATCAGAATCTACTTTTCTCTTACATCTTTACCTTTAAAAGTTGCTGTGTAAATTTTTTAAGCTGGTGGGCAGCACACGTGTGGACAGGTGTGCCCAGAACAGACAGATGGCTCCAGGGGTGTTCACGGGCCGAATTCACTGTGTGCCCAGACGGAGCCCCGCCACATCCCAGAGGCCTCGGCCCCAGGACCTTGCGTAAGGGTGACCCCAGCCTGACTCAGACGTCTGCCTCGTGTGGCTGGAAGCTCGCCTGTCCTCGGAGTCTGGCTCCAGTCCGGCACCACTGCCGCAGGGAGACGTGGCCGTGAACGGGAAGGCCCCGCAGGACCCGAGAATGACTTCCGTGCAGATTCCGGACGGGCTGGGCAGCGGCTGACGGTGACGAGGACAGAGCGTCCGTGGCTGCACTTGGGTCTGAGTCACCTGCTGGGTCCGCCGGGACTGGGCTGCCAGGACGGACCCGCCCCTTACTGGACAAGCAGCAGTGTCACATGGTGACTCAGGCTGGGCGCTGGGCCTGGGGTGTGGTGGTGGGGGTGCTCTGCTTTTGCTGCGTGCCTTGTGGTCACCTCCCTGGGCCCAGCTAAAGTGGGGACGGCAGCCTCTCCCTCACTGGGTTAATGTGCAGGTTAAGTGGGTGACAGGCACACCGCGGCGTCTGGCAGAATTAGCGATCAGTAAATGCCAGTAAATGCCAGTAATGGCCCAATTCTTCTGTCCCATCAGTGGAGGCTGCGGTGCCCTGATCGGCCACCAGAGGGCGCCGCTAGCACGTGTATGGCGGCCACTCCTCTCCTGCACGTTGGTAACAACCCATGTTTTTGTTTTCTGTTTCGTGATTTGCTAGAAAAGCTGTTTGTCCTGTATGTGGTGGCCCTCTGTTTCCTAGTTCTAGACCCGTTGCCAAGCTGCTCCGTGGACATGCTGAATAAGTGTGTGTGGTCTGGGCGGGTGGCACCCTCGTCTGGAGCCCTCATTTTCCAGCTCGTTGCTCCCTGGGATGAATCGCTGTAGTAAATTATAGCAAACACGCAGAGGGCAACGTCCCCCCTTTTGGTGTAGCCACTCTTCTTAATTGTAATTAATCGTTAGAAATGTCTCCCTAGGGGCACCTGGGTGGCTCAGTCAATTGAGCGCCTGACTTTGGCTCAGGTCATGATCTCACAGTTTGTGGGTTCGAGCCCTGCATCGGGCTCCATACTGACAGCTCAGAGCCTGGAGCTGCTTCCGATTCTGTGTCTCCCTCACTCTCTGACCCTCCCCTGCTTACACTGTCTCTCAAACATAAATAAATGTTTAAAATAAAAAAAAAAAAGGAAGAAATGCCTCTCTAACTGTGATGTGGGCTGTGGGTGGCGGACTGGGGCTTGGGTCCCTGGCGGTGACCTGCTGTGTGTTACAGGGAATAAGGTGCCGTCCCGGCACAGTGTTGGCCACCAGGTGAGCGGCCTGTCGGAAGGTGCTGGTCAAGTTTTGAGCTTGTGATTTATGTGGCTGGGCTCCTTGGCGGCTCACTGACTCCCCCGAGCCCTCGGGTTCTCCTCCATAAGTTGGGGATGATGATGATGATGATTGGGGTGGTACTCAGCTCCTTCACAGGTCAGTGGGGAGGATCGAGCGCCATCACAGACAGGAAGCTCTGTGTGAGCGAAGGCAGCAGTGTATTATTCGGTTGCCGGGTGGCAGGGACGGTTGAGGGGGCCGCTTCGAAGCCTTCAAGCCTCCCCTTCCCACGGCTGACATGTGGGAACCTCCCTAGAACCTCCAGCTCTGGGAGCTCCGGTGCCGCCCTCTGCCGGCCGCCCCCCATCCGGGTCCGCTGCACACCTGGCCCCGCCCATCTGTAGGTCTAGAATCTGGCCCTCAAAGGCTTGGCGTCCACACCCCCCGGGCATCTTGTTATGGTGGGTTTAACGCTTGTGCAAAGAATGCCTTTTCCTTATTGATTCCACATCAAAGTCTATCTTGCTCTACTGGTTAAACCAATTTCCTTTTTCCCCCCCTTTTTTCTTTTTTTGTCATCTGACTACTGTGCACTTTTACCTGTCATCCTAACATTTCGTTTGGAGAGAACGGCAGAGAAGCATAAGGCATTAGGTCTCCTCTACCCTGGCCTGGCCAGTCACGTGTCTGATCGCCTCAGAGAGAAACATCAAAACATCGTCAGCCGTGGAAGTGTTCGGTCCTGTGTCCAGAGTCCATGTCCCCGGCTCAGGGTCCGTGGCCGCGGCGTTCGGCCCAGACTGCCCGGGGCCAGTGTCTGCCCGCTCCGAAGGGAGACCGTATTTTGTCACTCACCACCCCTGTATTTCTAATATCCATTTAAGTGGGTTTTTTACATTTTGTTTCTTTCCTGGGCTCTTACGCCTGTGACCGGGCCTGGGGAGGGTGTCTGAAACAAAGCGTTGTGACCGGCCTTCAGGATGTGCCCACCCAGAGCCGGGCCTGCTCCTGGGAACGGGGGGCCGGCCGGTTGGGAGGCGAGTCCGGAGCCTGTGCTCTGTCTCCGTCTCTCCGTCTCTGCGGCTCTGCGTCTCTCCGTCCCCGCTTGCTCACCCAGGGCTCCCTGGCTCTCCCCGGCAGGCTGGAGCAGCCCTCCGGTCACCCTCAGAAGACCTCTTCTCAGAGGTTGTGGTCGGAAGCCCCCAGGCAGGTCTAACCCGCAGGCTTGGTCCCTTTGGCCTGCACGGCCTGGGTCCTGTTTTGTTTTTGCAGAAAAATCTTGTTTAGTTGCCAGTCTTCACAAATCCAGAGATTCTAAATCTAGATTCAGCGTTCGGGTCCCCACGGACCTGGGAGGCAGCCCCCTTCTGACGGGGCGGCCATGCTGTGTGCGTCGCTGTCCCTGCCTCCCTGGGGCCGGTCCCCCCACTCCTGCGCCGGCTCCCACGGCGGGCTTTCCGGGACCAGGATTTGCCGCCCACCTCCGGAAGGCGCCCTCCTGGGCTTCCCTGACTTGGATCCGCTCTCCCCTCTCTGCTCTCCAGGCTGTTGAAGGGTTGAGGCTCCCTTGTGCGCTGCCCCTGCTCCCTGTTTTCGGAAGCCCCTGCTCCTGCCCCGGGCCGTCCCACCATCTCCGCCCTGCCCCCTGTGAAGTCTTCCTCCATGTGCCCTCCTGCGGCGCAAACACACGTCCCCACACATGCGTGTGCAACGTGTGTTCCTTCCCCGCTTGTAAGTTTCTTGTGTGCTGACCGAGGGGCTTTGGAACCATGGAGGCCGGAATTCGGTCCTTCTGTACAAGTGATAGCATCCTTGCCGGTAACGTGGGATAGTGATGTCTTTGTGGCTGACTTGTGTAGCAGGGCCGCCCTGTACAGCTGTGCCGGTTGCACACTGCACCAGGGCGACACATGTAAGGGAACAACGCATTCACTTCATGGACTTTGTATTCCTTATGGCAGCTTTCTGCAAATGGTAGTAAAATGTCATGCTTCAAGAAAATCAGTATACTGTGACCACTTTCTGACAGGGGGAGCTAGTGTCTAGAGGAAGGGTTGCATCTCCCCCTTTCTCGCAGAGGTGTCTGTTAGCACCAGCTCTCCTCGTCAGGATTACACGTGATGGAGAGTGGAAGTGCCTGGTGTTCAGGAAGCGTTGGTCTTGTCATGTTTCTGGGAAGCAGGGTTTCAAATACTGTCCAGGAAGTAAGCCCGGAAGTGGGGCCCCGAGCCCCAGGGTGCGTGGGGGTGCTGGGGGAGCGGGGCTCCGGTCAGGCTTTCCTGGTTCATGCCCACTGCCTCCCAGCCCAAGACCGAGCTGCACTCCCGTGGGAAGCTGGAAGTGTCACCGAGTCCCATCGATTCAAACACTCCGCTGTAGCATCACTAAAGTCAGGAGGCGTCTTACAGTCCGTGTGATGAGAGATCAGTGTGTCTTCATTTATTTGGCAGCGTTTTAATCTTTTTTAGTGGTATGTAAAGTATCAGCGCCTCTTAAAATAGATGTTGTCTTAGATTTGAGGAAATGCAATAATAAAACCCATTTCTTAGGATTGTTGTGAAGATGAAGCACGCCTGGTGTGAGGCTTGCTCGGCGAGGCTTTCATTGACCGGAGCTGCACGCTCTCTTACTTCTTCCCCTTCGAATCGCCCGTGTTTTGGTTACAGCGAGTCCCCAGTCATTGTGGGGATGAGGGCGTATTCACAGCTGGTGGCAGGGTCTGTAAAATAAACTAAATGGAAGATAATGTTTTGTTCTAACCCGAGCCTCCCTGCCTGAAGATAAAAGAAAGAGGCATTTTGGATTGTACAAGGCTGCACAATGAGGTTTTTTTCATCACATTGGCTGTGACAGCAATCTGGCTTTATGTTGTTAAAATATTTCCACTCTTACTGGAAAGCTGCCAGCGCTTACGAATTTAATAACTTAAGGGCGAGTGAAAAGCGAGAAAACAAAAACATTTAACTCTGAAAGAGTTTGCCAGCCCTACTGTTTCCATAAGATAGATCATTTAATAGGATCTGAGCTTTGGCCGTTGAACTCTTGTTAAAGTGAATCAATTTGGGTAAAAGATAGTTGTAAAGCAGAGGATGATTTCTACTAATCAAGGAGAGGAAAGAGATTTTTTTTTAAACTAAAGCTTTTAAATAGAGTAATCTAATAGTCTAGTAATGTAGCATTTTGTCTTCTTGTGGGCGTTGATACATGTTTAAGCCTGTGTATAGTTTATATTCATTAGTTCATCTCACATTTATTGAGTGTCTACTGTGTCCCCAGTGCTGTCAGTGCTGAGGGGGAGACGGACGGCGTCGGGCTGGGTGCAGCTCTGGCCTCAGGTGATGGGCGCGTCAGGGGTGGATGGTGCTTGACACAGGTGTGGGGTGCCAGCCCCTCAGGGCCCACATCATCCCGCTGTCCCGTGGAGCGGGCACAGGGCCGGGACTGACCCCTCCTGCTGCACCACCTCACCCCCCTTCTGAGCCCTATATTTCTCATAGGGTGTTTGGGATTGGACGGCGTGTGGGTATGCCAAGCAGGCCACCGTTGCTTCTCAAGTTCAGTGTCCTGTCCGGAGGAGCCACCCCGGTAGTCGGAGGTCTGTTTTGTCTGCTGCGGTATTTTTCATTGTCTTAACTTCGTAGTTTGAAATACCTCTCTGGGAAGTTTCAAAGATAGCCCGGAGAAGTCTCGTGTGCCCGTTACCTGGTTCGCTCCAGTGGTGACCTTTGTTTTTTGGCAAAACATACGTAATGGAACGTACCGGGTTAGCCGTTTCTAGGTACATGGCTTAGGGGCGGTGAGTACGCTACAGTGTTGGGCGCCCCCCCCACCGTTGTCTCCGGAACGTTCTCCTCGTCTCCGCTGCACCCGGTCACGTCTTACATAAGTTGTCACGCGTGTGGGTGCGTGCAGCCGCCCCACGGTCCACGGGCAGAACTGTTGTTGACATTTTGCCAGCGAAGTGAGGAGTCGAGTCGTTACCACCCTAACACCCCCCACCCCCCGTTCCTCACCGTCGCAAAGGTCTCTCGGCGGATACCGAGAAGCACGTCAGACACACTTGTGCTTTCTGCTTCAACCGTCAAAAATACTGCAGGAAACTGAAAGGAAAAGAAAAACCTGACGGGCTTGCCCGTATGTTTACACTTTCTTTGTACTTTTCCCCTTTTGATGTCCCGAGGTTCATTGTTTTATCCCTTCCTTTCTATTTAGGGAACTCTTGTAAGCCGTTCTCAGAGGTGGGGTCTGCCGGACAGCTTTGGGGGTCTCCCTTCCTCTGGGAGTGGCTCGGCCCCCCTTTACTTCGGGAGGTGTTTGTGTGGGGTGTCGGAGAATCGGCGTGGACGCTTGCTGCCTTGCTGCCCGTGAGCAACGTGCCGCCTGGTGTCCACCGCCAAGTCCGCTGCCACGCACAGTCCCCCCCGGGAAGCCCTCCAGGGTTCTCCCTGGTCTCCAGCTTTCATAACGTGCCTTGGCATAGATTTCTCTGGGTTTATCCTGTTTGGGGTTTGCTGACCTTCTTGGATATGCGGGTTTATGTCTTTTGCCAGATTTGGAAAATTTTCAGCCCGTATTTTTCTGAATCCTTTCCCACCCCACTGTCCTTCTCCTGGGACCCTGATGCCACACAGGTTAGATCACTTGTCTCACACGCCACTGAGGCTCTCTCCATTTATTTCAGTCTGTTTTCCCTGTTACTCAGATCGTGTGCCTCTTCTGGTTCCATTTTCGAAGTCTTTTCCATTCCGTTTTGATTCTTGAAAAGTTATGAGGAATGATTTCTTTATTGAATTCTGGGCATTTTAGGTGTTAGTCTGGATCTTCTTTAAATCTTCTGTTTTAGCAGCCCCTCTGACACTGCTCGGGTGGGGCCCGGGGTCTTGCTTCATTACTGCCAGTGAGGGGAGAGTGAGTGAGCCCAGGCCCGCTCCTCGGGCCTCTGCTGATGCTTGCGGGAAGATGGGCCCCAGTGCTGCTGGGCAGGAAGGGGGTTCCGGCTCTCTGACCCCAGCCCAGCGGGGAGTGGGGGGGCGCTTCGTCAATTGCCTGCTCCCAGTGGAAGTCTTGGCTTCCTGCTCGGCCTTTGGGCAGCAGTGTGGTCTATGGGCTTTGGCTGTCGTTGGGTGGCTGTCGTCCTGAGCTCGGTGCTGGCAGCAGGACGGGGTTGCTGGGAGGGCGGGCAGAGGGTGGAGGGGCCAGGGCATTAGGAACCCTGAGGGGAGGGAAAGGATAGGTGTGCACGATGTTTCTTTGTCTCCCTGTCTCCTGTGATGCACAGCACAAGGTTAGAAGGATGCACACCACACTGCTCAGTGATGGTGTTATTCTCAAGGGGATGATAGGGGGCCTGTCTCTCTTCTATAGGGTTCTGTGTTGTTTAGCTGTATTATGATGATGATGATCATGATAGTAATAATCATAACCATAATCATAATCAATAAAAATAAAGAGCTCTGTTATAGGACCAGGAGGCCTGGAATGCCTGAATCCTCTCCTGCTCTGGTCATTCCACCTCGAGTGTCCCAGAGGAGCTGGACTTACAAAGGACAGCGGCCAAACGGACAGCGTGCCCTTGATCGTGAGCTGGGGCTGGAGCGTCCTGTGAGCTGGCCGGAACAGGTGACGTCAGCGCAAGCCTGAACTGACTCTGTTTACTCACGGGCCTGAGATGGAGGGGTCCCCTCGGGAGTAGGCCGTGTGCTGCCTGTGGCCAGAGTACGAGGGGGGACCTGTTAGCTCCCAGTGACCCTCCCCAGGGTCACAGGGGCCTAATCAACCTCCCAGGCCCATTCTACCTCACTCCTTCTTCGAGGAGTGGGCTCAGTGGCTTGCTCATCCCGGGCCCCGGGCAGGGTGGTGGGAAGTGGGCCGAGTCAGGGCTCCCAGACAGGATGCGGCTCTTTCTGGCCTGGACTGCAGATCAGAGTTCAGAAAGGAGGACTTGCTTATGCAGTTATTTTGAGATTTTCCTTCTTCATAGTACAGCGTAGTTGGCTAAGAGCTGGCAAATACTTCATAGAATTGAACGCTCAAAACCCAAACTTCTGTGATTTTCCTTGTATTGAACATGTGATTTTCTCTCTGAATCCTTTTTGTTGAGGACGAGTGCGCAGGAAGTAATTGGACCTAAAAATGCATCCAAATTATAGCATCTTCATCAGAATGAGCTGACAACATAATTATGATTATATTTCAGGGTATAAGATACATTTTTTCGTATCTGTTCACTATAAAAAATGAAAACAGCTCCCTTGTTGTTATTTTGGTGGGAAACAATTCTTAGTATTTGGGGAGGCAGCGCGATCTGACACCCTCTTCCCACGTCTTGGCGTTTTGCTCTGTGTGCGTCTCCACAGAGAGTGCGGCTTCCCCCCTGCTCGGAGGCCTGCGGGTCGTTCACAGATTTCCTTCAAGAGGGAACACGGTGCATTCTGTCCGGGCTTCCGGAAGCAGCGGCTCTGACACCCAGGGTTGCAACGGGGCGAGTGGACCGGCTCCGTCTGTAGAGCAGGCGACGACGTGTAGCCTTAGGCTGCAAGTTTGAGCTCCATGTTGGGGGCAGAGATTACTTATAAAAGAAAATCTTAAAAAAAAAAGTCTTGAGATTGCACGGTTGGTGGCAAAGTAGAGTCCCCCCACCCCCTGCCCCCTGCAGCCTGGGGCAGTGCTGTGGCCTGTGGGCTGTTACCGGCCACGTTCCTTAGGTTCCTTAGCAGTGCTGCCGTCGAGAGGCCCCGTGGCGCCCGCCCGGAGACCCTGGGCCAGGGGTAGGTGAGGCTGCTTGTCTCCGGCCACACCCTCAGTTAAGTGACAGTCTTTACCTCCACCCACACCTTGGGATCTCCAGGTTGAGTCGCCACCCGCCTCCTGGAGGGGACGTGCAGCAGGCTCTTGGGAAGCACACGCTAATTGATAGCAGGCAGCCAAGGGCAGGTGCCTGCCTGGTCCTTCAGGGGCAGCGGCCTCGCCTGACGGATAGCTGATGGGTTCGCTGCTGCAGCAGCCTCCAACACTTGGGCGTACCTAGATGCCAAAGTAGTTTTGTTTATTTGGTCTCCAGACAGTGCCTGGTGTGCCTGTGAACGGAGACCCCTCCCCATGACTTTGTGGTCCCCCAAACTGCTGCTCTATGAAACGTCTGAGAATTCTCTTTCTCCTGAAAGCGTCACGGAAACCAATAATACGCACAGGTCTGTTGGAAAGTAGTTTCTTGAAAACCGTAAGATGCACCTGTTTCGTGATGTGTCCCCTTCCCCTGGGCAGCTGGGGTGCGCTCCTTGGCGGGGCTCATGCCAGAGTCCTCTCTGCCCCGTGGCCTGCAGAGGGTGCCCGCGTGTCTGCGGCTCCCTACATCCTGCAGGGAATGGGGAAAGAACTTGATCGGTGGTTTGGGGGTTTTGTGCTTCGGAAAGACTTTCATTTTAGCCCAACTTGAAGGCCTCCACTCAGGGTGTAGCCGAACACGGCTCGTGTCAGAAGCAGGTTGCAGAGTCTGGTTGGTGTCTGCTCTCTGCCGACCGTGACCTGGGCAGCCTCCGTATCCCATCTCAGCCTCGGTTTCCTCACCGGTGGAAGGGGGATTACAGTCCCTTTCCTGCCTGAGCCATGAGATCCATTGCTGTTGCGAAACACACTGAAAACAACATGGCCTCATAGAGAGCCAGGAAGTGTTGCTGTAATCTCTTCTTACTTGCACAGGAAGCGTTTTGGGTTCCTTAGGAACAAAGCATTTCTTGGAAAAAATAAAATATCGATTGACGCTATTCATGAGAGAGTTTTATTGACCGAGCAATGTTCTGCTTTGTTAATTTCTATTTCCGGTGTTGTCTGGTCAGGGGGAGTTCTCTTTGGTCTTCACTCCCCCTGCTCCTTTGTGGAGAAACCCTTCCTTTGGATGCAGAGGGGGCCTGTTTCTGCAGCCCCAGGGCCCGGCGGGGTTCCATCCTCACTGGCAGCGGGCTCACTGCCTTTCTTTCCTGTCTCCTTTCTGGGAGGGGAATCTTGCTGTGATGAGGAGGAGGAAAATAGGGTGGGGGAGGGCAGGGGGGTGGAGAGTCTTGTGTCCAGATGGGAGAGGCGAGGATGTGGCAAGCCGTAGAGAGGAAGGATTGCTGTTCTGGAGACAGAAGTTACTGGAACAAGGTCACTGGGCGGGAGGGATCGGAGTTTGCTGCACACAGGCTGTTGCCTTGCCCCTTTGTCCAGTGGTCTTCCTGGGGGGCTACGGGCACACACTCTTCCCAGGTGCAGGCACCGAGGTGCCTTGTCTGCAGGGAATTTTAAAGCAATAACAACATTTAAAAAGTTTGTTTATTCTGAGAGAGAGTGTAAGCAGGGGAGGGGCAGAGAGAGAGAGGGAGACACAGAATCCAAAGACAGGCTCCAGGCTCTGAGCTGTCAGCACAGAGCCCGACGTGGGGCTAGAACTCATGGACTTTGAGATCATGACCTGAGCCGAAGTCAGATGCTTCACTGGCAGAGCCACCCAGATGCCCCTAAAGTAATAACATTTGAGTGTCGGTCTGCTTTTTTTTTTTTTTTTTGCGCCACCAATTCTAACCAGTGTCAGCGATAAAAACATTGCCCCTACTCCCACGGGTCCCCCCTCCCCCACCTTCTGTGCCACCGCTGGTGCCGGCCTTCATACCAGCAGGGGCGAGGCCGGTGGGTGGGTACAGTGGCAGGGGCGGGCAGGGGTGCGGAGGGAGCCCTTGGGGGCTGTCTTCTGGTGGCTTCAGGTGATGTAGGAAGTGAGGTCCACGGCCAGATGGGAAGATGGGGGGTAGGAATGGACAGGTCTGAGACGCTTGTTCCCCATCCACGGAGAGCGGGTGGGCATCGAGAGGCACCGTGGGGCTAGTGATGGCAGGTGAGGGGGGCGCGGGCACGTGGTGGGGGAGTGCTGTGGTTTCCCGCGTGCTTGCTGCATCCCTGCTGCGGAGGGGGCCTTGTGTCCTGCTTCACCAGCAACCGAGGGATTCTTCCTGCCCCTTGGAGTTGCCCCCGGGTTGTAAGCGTTCGGGGCTGAGGTCAGGAAGGCAGTCTGGGTTTGGCTTCAAAGGTCTTGTGCTTTCTGTTGTACCAGTTCCTCTTGCCATTGTTTAAAAACAAACTCTAGCTATTAATTATTTTTTGATCGCCAACTTAATATTCCTTTACGCACCTACAGTGATCTTACTTGACTCCAACGTGAGCGTTTTCCCAGTGTGTCCTCCTGCCTAGTCTCATGGGATGAACTCTAACGGACTCTTAGTAACTATTTGTGAATGGTAGTACTGTTTTCAAATAGGAACTAAGTAGCTTAAAAAAATCAAGAGATTCCTATTCTTCTTGCTCCCAGTTCCCGCGCCAGCCGGGGGAAGGTGTTTAGATCTAGGGAAACGCTCCTGTGATCAGTTTCTCCTTGCAGCTAATCGGAGGGAGCCGCGCCCGAGCATCTCGTGGCTGTCCGTGCGGTGCGCTCATCTGAAGGCTGGGCTTTGCTCTTTCACGTTGCCGTGTCGATGCCAGAATCCGGGCTGTCGGGTTTGGGTGACCGGGGTCTGTATCAGACACTATCTGGAAGGGCAATGGTTTTGAATTTCTGGAGAAAGAATTTTCTGGCAACTGAGGCCCCCTGAAGTTAGAAGTGTGCTTGGCAAAGTATCCCCAAGAGGGACACAATCAGTTGGAGGCTGGCCATTGCTCGAAGGGCAGCATTCAGGGTCTTCCTTTGGGGACTGGAAGTGATCATTGTTTTCGCTCAGATGACGTAACACGGTTTGCTTTCTTCCCCCTTCGCAGAGACCACGGCCATCTTCATGTGCAAGTGCTGTAACCTTTTCTCGCCCAGTCAGTCGGAGCTGCTCTCCCACGTCTCTGAGAAGCACGCGGAGGAAGGGGTTAATGCGGACGAGATCATCGTCCCCCTCCGGCCTCTGAGCGCTCCCGAACCCGCCAACCCACGCAAAAGCGGAGATGGTAAGGGGCCCGGGGGTGGGTGAGGGGGCCACGGCCCCGGAGGTGCCTGCTGGTGACGATGGTGGTGATCTGCCCGCCCGTGCTTCGGTGCTGGGTTTCTGTTTGCTGGGCATAGGAACCCAGAAAGGTCACATCTCCAACAGTTAACGATTGTCCAGTTGTGGGTCTGTTCAAAATAAGATTGTGCTTTTTAAAAAAAAATTTTTAATGTTTATTTATTTTTGAGAGAGAGAGAGAGAGAGAGGGAGCATGTGAGCAGGGGAGGGACAGAGAGAGGGAGAAGGAGTCACAGAATTTGAAGCAGGCTTCAGAATTTGGGCGGTCAGCACAGAGCCCGATATGGGGCTCGAATCCACAAACCGTGAGATCATGACCTGAGCTGAAGTCGGATGCTTGACCGACTGAGCCACCCAGGCGCCCCTGTGCTTTTGACTTCACCGTCAGGGCCTGGCTCCACAAGGAAGACGGAAGGAAGGAAGGAAGGAAGGAAGGAAGGAAGGAAGGAAGGAGGGAGGGAGGGAGGGAGGGAGGAAGGAAGGAAGGAAGGAAGGAAGGAAGGAAGGAAGGAAGGAATGAAGGAAGGAAGGATTGAGTGAATGAAAGCATGATAAACAAACCATGCGTTTGCTGTCAGCCGAGCCTCACCGTGCTCACCTGACAAATGAAGATAAACATGCCTGTCACGGGCTGGGCGCTAAGGGTTGAGTCAGAGGCTGTGCCCGTGTCCCCTTGGATGACGCCTGGCACAGGAGACAATAAAGGGATGCTGTGACAACACGTGATTAATGTACAAGAAGATGTGATCTGAGACCCCACATTTCTGGGCTGAGCGTGTAGACCTGGAACAAGATCCCAGCTGCAGAGCTTTGATCCGCACAGACTCCGTCGGGCTCACAGTCGGCGTGGGAAGCGAGATCCATCTTGTCTGCGGCGTCCAGATGTCTCCCACTGAATGGCGTCAGATACGGCAGGTGGATGGATTAGAGGAACCATCTAGGCCCCGTAATTAGGTCCCCACAGACAGAGACCGTGTGTGATCCAGGAGGAGGAGCTGCAGACAAAGCGGGGAGTAAAGCCCCCACAAAACCACCATCACATGATGAGCGGCAACAGCCGGTCTCCTGTGCAGAAGTGCCGTCCGTGGCCATCAGTGTTCCGTCACTGGATTCATTAGCCACACAGATAACCAATTGCTCTTTCCTGGGGATATTCAGGCTGGCATTTCTAAATAGGGCGGCTTATTGATCATCTGTCTGGCGTTGTTAACAAGGAGAGACTCCAGACAAAAAATGTTTTGGTTAATGAGTCCCTCTGGCTGCTCCCAGGGAGCTCAGAGAAATACGCCTGACAGAGGAATAAGTCGCTGAGAAGTTAGAAGTTCTGCTCGTCCTTGTTAGTGGCGGAAGATGAAACCGAGGGAGTCCAGTGCCTGAGACCAGCGATGGCGGATGAGCAGGAGCAGGAGGATTTGTGTCCTCCTCCCCAGCAGCCCGCAGAGGTGTGTCCATGGTGTCTCGGCCCGGTCACTGGCCTCGGGGGCTCTCCCCACTTTGAGAAAGCAGGACTGAGGTGGGACGCCACAGCTGATCACATCTCAGCCGACAGTGCACGCTTGATTCTCTTTGCTTTGTGGACGAGCAGGGAGGTTATTTTGTCATTAGGAATGTACCCAGTAGCCTGATTAAAAACGGGCAAAAGACCTGAACAGACATTCGCCCAAAGAAGCATACAGACGACCAACAGGTGCATGAAAAGATGCTCAGCGTCACTGCCCACCCGGGAAGTGCAGGTCAAAGCCACAGCGAGACACCACCTCACGGCCCTGGGAACGGCTGTCCCCAGGAAGGCAGCAGGTGCTGGTGAGGATGGGGAGCAAAGAGAACCGTGTGTCCTGTCTGTGGGAATGTGAACTGGTGTAGCCACTATGGAAAATACTTGGGAGGTTCCTCAAAAAAGCGAAGGTAGAATTACCATATGATCCAGCAATCTCACTCCTGGAAGTACATCCAGAAGAAATGAAGGATCTGGAGGAGATATCCACACCCCTGTGTTCATTCCAGCGTTATTCACAATGGACTGTCAACAGATGAATGGATAGAGAAACACACACACACACACACACACACAGGAATATTATCCAGCCTTAAACAAGTAGAAAATCCTGCCTTTGCAACATGGACGAATGTGGAAGACACTATCCTAAGTGAAATAGGCCAGTCCCAGAAAGATAAATACTGTATGATCTCGCATATATGTGGAATCGAGAAGAGCTGAATTCATAGAACCAGAGAACAAGAGAGTAGAGTGGTGGCTATGGGCAGTTGGGGATGGGAGATGGCAGTCTAGAGGGTACAGATTTTGAGATGAGTAAGTCCTGGCCATCTGATGTGCTCCATGGGGATGATAGTGAACAGTACTATATTACATACGGGAAGTTTGCTGACGAGTAGATCTTAAGTGTTTTCATCAAAAGAGGAAAATGGATACTATCGTTGATTGCGGTGAACATTTCAGTGTATACGTACATTAAATCATCTGGCACACCTTCAAAAAAGCATATTGTATGTATAATCCAAGTATATGCAATTTTTGTCTGTCATTCATGCGTTAGTAATGCTGAAAAAACAAAAGAATCTGCCTAATGCCAAGGCCTTCACAGTTCAGCCTTGCCTCCCTCTGCCACCCAGCCTGGGAGTGAGTAAGACTCATCTGCCCAGACCCCACTGGAGGACCCCTGATCACTTCCACATTCCCCACGCTGCCTTCCTGTTTAGCAGTTTGGATGCCTTCTTGGCCTGGGGCGCCTCGGTGCCTCAGTCAGTTGAGTGTCTGACTCTTGATTTCGGCTCAGGTCATGGTCTCAGGCGTCATGAATTGGAGCCCTGCGTTGGGCTCTGCACTGAGCCTGGGGCCTGCTTGGGATTCTCTCTCCCTCTCTGTCTCTGCCATTCTCTCTCTCTCAAAAATAAATAAACTTTAAAAAATAAAAAGATGCTTTGGCTTTCCAAAGAGTATGGCTTCATAGATGGATGGAACCAAAGGTTTAATCAGGAACTTGGAATGATGTTGCTATGCCTGTCTCTGGGGTTGAACATGTGTAGACTCAGAAGAAGGGATAAACTCTTTTGTAAATTCATATGGCAGATAGAAGTCACGTGGGTTAATGTGTCAATAACTTTGAGAAAGCTTGTTACAAACCCTTAATTCTATTTTTATTCAACTTTGCTTATTAAGATTTTCTTCCTACTAAAATGAAATGTGAATGAGGTAAAAGAATTTGAATTTTTCATTTCATTTATAAATAATGAACAAACGATAAGAGAGCAGATAGGTCTTCTGGAACTCTGTGTGTCACTGTTTTATGACATATGCGCGTGCTGACTTCCACCAGCCTTGCCCTCATTACTGATGTTACTGAGAGAGATGGCTGTCTGCTCGGGAGGCCATCCCGGGCACCCCTCTTCCTAGGGGTCCCTCTTCTGTTCGTCTCCCTGATAGCCCGCCCCCCAGGCCTGTGTCCCCTGCTCACCTGTTCTGCAGTCGTGGTCCGTCACTCTGTGGGGATGACCATGTGTGGGTGTTTTTTTTTCCCCCTTCATTCTATTAACGTGGTGATTTACGTGGATGGGTTTTCATACCCGGAGTCACTTCCTGGGATCCATCCCACTTGGTGATACTGCATGGTCCTTTTTAATATGCTGCTGGAGTTGGTTTGCTAGTATTTTGATGAAGAGACTTATGTTTAGATGCAGAGATAACAGTAGGATCATTTCTCTTCTGATGTCTTTGGTTTTGGAATCAAAATAGTTTCTGGCCTCACAGAATGAGCTGGGAAGTGTTCCCTTCTCTCTTTGTTTTTGTTTTGTTTGTTGGGTTGTTTTTTTGAAGATTTTTGCAGCTTGAGTGTCAGTTCTTCTGAAATGCTTGATAGAATTTACCAGTGAAGCCCTTTAGTTCTGGGCTTTTCATTGTTGGTGGGAAGATTTTTGATTACTGATTGAGTTTTTTGATTGTGATAGGTGTCCCAATATTTTGTTCTTCTTGAATTCTTTTCAGTAGTTTGTGTCTTTCTAGGAAAATTTCCATTTCATCAAAGTTATCTGATTTGTTGGCATGTAATTAATTGTTCATTGTATTCCTTTAGAATTTTAAAAAAAACCTTTTTTTTTGGTACGGTTAATAGTAATATTCCATCTTTCATTCTTCATTTTAGCTATTTGAGTCTTCCCTCTCTTTTCTTGGTGAGTTTAGCTAAAAGTTCGTCAGTTTTTAAAATTTTATCTTTTGTTTTTCTTCTTAATCTCTTTACACTTGTATTTTATTTTTTATTCTCCTGTTTGCTATGCATTTGGTTTGCTTCTCTTTTCTCTGGTTTCTGGATCTGGAAGAGCAGGACCACTGATTTGAGATCTTTGTGTATTTCACATAGGCACTGACAGCTCTAACCTGCCTGTGAAGACCACTGTGCCCTGTCCCTCGAGGGCGCGTATGTTGTGTTTTCCTTCGGAGCATCTCAGTGCATTTCCTAATTTCCCTTATGATCTCCTCTTTGACCTGTTGGTTATGTAGGGTGCCGTTTAATTCCTACGTATTTTTGAGTTTTGCAAATTTCTTTCTGTCTTTGCTTTTTTAAATTAAAATTTAATTGAGATTCATTCCTACATTAGATGCAGGATGTAGAAGACAGTGATTATATATTTTTATACATTATGAAATGATCACCATGGCGGCCCTAGTTAACATCTGTAATTATTTGTGACTGTACCAGAGTTATGACAATATTACTGATTATATTTTCTATGTTATATTTTTCATCCCCGTGACTTATTTTACACCTGGAAGCCTGTGCCTCTTAATCCCCTTCCTGTATTTCACCCGTCTCCCCGGCCCTCTCCCTCTAGCAACCCCCAGTTTGTTCTCTGTAATAATGAGTCTTTCTTTTCTGTTTGTTCTTTTGTGTTTTAGAATCGATATATATGTGAAATCATATATTTACCTTTTTTTTCAGATTTACTTAGCATGATACCCTCTCGGTCTGTCTGTGTCGTGAATGGCAAGACTTCATTCTTTTTTTTTTTATGGCTAGGTAATATTCTAATGTCTGTGTGTGTATGTCTATGTGTGTGTGTGTACACAGATACATACACATATTACATATATACACATATATATGTACACACACACACACACACACACACACACACACCCCGCATCTTTTTTAAGCATTTGTCTATTGATAGACACTTAGGTTGCTTCCATATCTTGGGTATCGTAAATGCTATTGCAGTGAATGTAGATATGCATGTATCTTTTCAAATTAGTATTTTTGTTTTCTTCAGTACCTAGAAGTGGAATTGGCGGACCATAGGGTAGTTCTTTTTTTTAATTTTCTGAGGAGCCTCCATACTGTTTTCCAGAGTGGCTGCCCCAGTTTGCCTTCCTACTAACAGTGCACGAGGTTCCTTTTTCTCCATATCCTCGCCAACACTTGTTGTTTCTTGTGTTTTTGATTTTAGCCATTCTGACAGGCATGAGGTGTAGTTTTGACTTTGCATTTCCCTGATGATGAGCGATGTTGAGCATGTTTTCATGTGTCTGTTGGCCATCTGTAGGTTTTCTTTGGAAAAATGTTCAGGTACTCAGCGTAGTTTTTAATTTGGGTTTTTTGTTGTTGTTGTTATTCACTTGAATGAATTTTTATTTCTAATTTCAGTCCACATACTTTGTATGATTTCAGTCATTGTACATTTATGAGACTTGATTTATGGCCTAACATGGGGTCTGGAGAATGTTCCATGTACGACTGAGGAGAATTTATGTTCTGCTTTTGGTGGTGTTAGGTTTTTCGGGTTTATGGTGTTGTACATGTCTTCCATTTCCTTGCTGATGCTCAGATTTTATAATTGAGGAATGTGTGCTCAGAGACTAGAGGAGTTACAACAACACACTCAAGGTTTCCTAGTTAGTAGGTGGGAGGGTGGGATTGGGCCCAGCTGCTCTGATGGTAGTTGCTTGTTCTTATACTGCTCTGGGTATAATCAAAGTAGCTTACTACGAAGCTACTTTAAGAATTATTTTCCAGGGCACCTGGGTGGCTCAGTTGGCTAAGCGTCTGACTCTTGGTTTTGGCTCAGGTCATGATCTCACGGTTTGTGGGTTCGAGCCCCACTTGGGATTCTCTCTCTTTCTCTCTGCCCCTACCCCACTTCATGTGGACACTTGCTCTCTCAAAATCAATAAATAAAAACTTAGAATCTTCTGAACCCTGGTCAGACGCGTTATCCATTGCACCACTGGCCCCCTCCAATAAATAAAAACTTAAAGGAAAAAAGAATTATTTTCCTTTATTAACTAATTTACTTCTGACCTAAATTTTTCTTGAACATGTTTTCTCTCTCTCTTTTTTGGTGTACGTATACTGGAAGAATAGTTGCCTGTACAGTTTAATTTTTAAAAGTATTTAAGACTTTAATTAAACTCAGACACTTAATATGAGCAAATTTCTTCTAAAGTCTTTAATTAAGAACTCCAAGTCTTTCTTTTTCTCTCTGTGCGAGTCCATACTATTTGAGGCTTCTAGAAGCTTAGTTTCTCTCTAATGATTTCTATTCAGGCTTAACCTTCACAATTCATTTTAAGTTGAGAGATACTTGAAATGGTTTAATTAAACCTTTAACTGAGCAGTAATTGATTTATTATTTTGGTCTCCCTTTATAACATGAAGGTTCCTAAATCCTTTGGTTTATCTTATAGCCTTTTAATCTTTTTTGCTCATGTAGGAAGTAGACTGCTTTAGAACCTTTCATTTTCCTAATCAAGTCTCTGGATGTGGTCCAAGAAAAAACTGCCTTGTGGAGGGAGAACGTGTGCGTGTGAGCGTGTGGTTGTGTCTGTGAACGTGTGTGGGTGTGTGTGGGCGAGAGTGATGGGTGAGCATGTGCCTGTGTGCATTTGCTCATCCTGATGGCGGCCGGGTAGGTGAGCTTCCTGGAGCTGGAACTCACGCAGGGGCCCAGAGAGCCTTGTTTGGGCTTTTCCGTTTTCTCCCCCTTTCAGACCTTTCATCGAAACTCTTCTTCTTATCTCTTCCTTCCCTCCCATCCTGCTTTAAAAAAATTGTTTTTAATGTTTATTCATTTTTGAGAGAGAGCACGAGTGGAGGAGGAGCAGAGAGAGAGGGGGACACAGAATCTGAGGCAGGCTCCAGGCTTCAGGCTGTCAGCACTGAGTCCTATGTGGGGCTCAAACTCATGTGAGATCATGACCCGAGCCGAAGTCGGACACTTAATCAACTGAACCCCCCAGGCGTCCTTCGCTTCTTTCTTCAGTAGCCGTGCACCTGTTACCTGCCTGGGTGCCGTGCTCGGGGCAGGGTGCAGGGCGCAGGGGCCGCTGTTCCTGGTGGCTGTGAGGTGCAGCAGCACTTCTCTGGGCTCAAGGACAGGCTGCTGCAGACGGGGTCACAGAGTCTAGTTTGAGGGTGAGAGGAAGCTTCCCACAGGAAGTTGGCATCAAACTTAAATGTCTGTGACGTCTTTTCTGGACAGCTACCACCAAAAAGTTCGTGCTGAGCGTCCGTAGGCGTGTTGTGCTTGCCGTTCCAGAAACCACTGAACCCTGAGCCTTCCCTTGCTCTCTGGTAGGCAGTGTGGGAGTAAAGAGCACCCATCCAGGGTAGACTTGTTCCAGCTGTGGAGCTTTCATGTGACAGCCAGGGCTGTGGCCAGCCCACGCATGCTTTTGTGCAGATTACGAAAAGGAGCGCTCATTCTGGGCTAGTGAGTTTTTCATAACAGGCCTTCTTTCTGGGTGAGCCCGGACAAAGTGCGATCAGGGCCGATGCAGCCGGGACCACACAGCCCACTCGGCTCGTGGAGCATGGCCCGGGGATCGGCCCCCGCCTGCCCTCCGCGGGCATGGCTACAGAGACCCTGTGGTGGCCTGGGGAAGTGGCTCTTGTCATCTGTCAATGGGAGATAAGATGCCCGCCATTATTTCTGAAGAGGTCATGGGACAAGTACATGTTAATACCTAATGCCTTGGTACGTGGTGAGGGCACGAAGCACCTCATGGCCCCAGAGTCAGAGCACCCCGTGGCTTAGCTGTGTGGGGCGCTCTGAGGCAAACGGGGGACTTAAAGCCTCACTCTGCCTCTTACTGTTTTCTGTGCCTCGAGGCAGATTGGCTACCGATCTGGACCTCAGCATCTTTTTCTGTAGGATGGGAATAACACCAGTGGTTCCCACAGACATTTGACGGGGAAATGCACGTGAAGTGCTCTGCGTGGCACCTGAGCTCCACGTGCTTAATAATCACTCATTGTTGCTGTTGTTTGTGTGACATTTCCACATCGTTGCTGGTAAATGCGCGGGGAACATGCTCGGGGTGCCTTGTCTCCCTGGTGCCTCGTGTTACAGGGCCAGCCACAGTGTGTCCCGTGAAGGGGACACCGTGCTCCCCTTAAACCTAAAAGGCTCACACTCCAGCATTTCTGATAAATAATTCATCGGCTTCCCGTTGCTTCCTGGGCTCATTGGAAGGAAATGTCAGGGAGATTGACTGTCAGGCCCAACAGTGGTTAAGAGTTTCAGGATTTTCCAAATTCTTGAGTTGGAGAGACATGATTGAGCTTCGGAGTGAGGGCTTCTTCCCTAGTCTTCAGCACAATGAAACGCAGATGCCCCGAATTCCCCACTGGCTTTCTTGGTGCATGAGAAACTTTAAAATGAAGAAATCAAGGGGAAAGAGCTATAACGAACAAGAGCAGGTGGTACTGAGGAGTCACATGATCCGACGGCCCTCTGGTTGGGAGGGTAATAGTTCCTTCAGGGAGACAGTCCATGTCAGAGCATGAATAAGCAGCTGGTGTTTATCAATCACCTTCTAAGTACTATGCTCACCATCTTAATGAATTGCTTTTATTTATAAGTGACTATAGACAGTTTTGTGTTTATTTTTCATATTAGAAATGGAAGCTCGGGGGATCGACCTCACGGCGGCCTGTCTCCCACCTGGGGTTCTCTGCACTGCACACAGTGGCACCTTTAACGTTCTGAGCACCAACCCAAGGGCTACATGACTCAGTGGAAAGATCCGGGCCAGGGAGCGGGAAACCCGGACCCTGCTCTGTGAGCACGGCGGCAGGTTCTGGAAAATGCATGAGTGCCTTGAGCCTTTGAGCCCCTCCTTTCTTTTCCTATTGAGGAAATTACATTTGCTACATCCATCTCTTAAGGCTTTTATGAGGATAAAATGAGATAATAACTGGGAAAGTGCCTTGCACACTTGAGTGATGTACAAATAAAGGGCTCACATTATTAGATTCTTAGTAACGTGGAGCTATTTTTTCACGGTGCCCATGTTGTCTTCTGATTGAATTTAAAAACCCTTGGCTGCTGTTTCGTGTCCCTTGCTAGATTTGGCCTTGGATTCTCTGGCTGAGGAAGCTGTCCCCCAATTATGGCTTTGGGACAGGGTTGAAATGATGCATGTTGGCTCCCTCCTTTCTTCCTTTTGGAAACTGTGGACACAGGAAATGGCCTCCTGTCATCAAACAACTGATGAACGTGTACTTACTTACTCAGTGGCTACTATGTCTTCAGCTCTATTTGCGATCCTGTGGGTCCTGGGAATTCCACCTCGGACGTGTGACAGAGCTGGGAAGGGGGCACACGCAGTTCGGAGGCTTGCATGCCACATGTGCCTCATACTGTTGATGCGAGGCCAGCTGGGGAGGCTTCCTGGAGGAGGACCTGAGGGTCTGAATTGGGGCCGGGGTCTGACTGGGGTGCAGGAGGTAGGCACAGGTAGGGAGAGGAGTACAGGTTCGAGAAAAGAGACTGGGTTTATCTCTGCAGATTTCGGGAGGTCTAGAACATTGCCAAGCAGTTGGGAGAGAGCGCAGCTGTGTGTGCATGTGCCTGTTGAGCCAAGTGAGAAAGGGCTTAGAAAGCCAGGTCTTTGTGTTGTGAACGATAGAAAGTTCTAGAGCGAGGGTGCAGCAGTGAGACAAGGGGTGGAGGCAGAGGAGGAGCGAGCAGGAGGCTGGAGGCCTTGTGAAGGGATCTAGGTGACAAGGAACAGGGAGGGGGTTCAGGGGGCAGATGTCCTTGGAACAGACCACAGAGACACTGGACAAAGGGACTCATGGAGGAGGAAGGGGACGGAAAGGAAGCCCATTCCGAGGTCTAAACCGCCAGGTTCCAGGATTTTGCCTGCCTGAGCCGCGTTCTCAGCCCTTCCGCAGGGCGGGGCCCGGGTTCTCAGCTCTTCCGCGGGGCGGAGCTGGGTTCTCAGCCCTTCCGCAGGGCGGGGCCCGAGTTCTTAGCCTTTCCGGAGGGCGGGGCCGGGGTTCTCAGCCCTTCCACAGGGCGAGGCCGGTTCGCTGATTTCCAGCCCTTCCGCAGGGCGGGGCCCAGGTCCTCAGCCCTTCTGCAGGCCATCCCTGGTTGTTTGCCGCTGCTCGTCTCCAGTGCTCTTCAGTTATTCCAAGTTCACTCATGAATATTTCATCGTTTGCTAACTAATTGGTCTTGAGCATCTGCATTATGGATGTGGCAAGATGTAAGATGAGTTTTGTCACCGTCATGTTAGAGGTTTTCCAAGGCTCTCAGGGCTGATTTCATCTCTCCGTGACAACCAGATCACGCACGGCTCACCAGTTTAATCCACCGGGATTTATGGGTACTTGCCGTGGGGGATACCACGTGAGGTGCTGGGGGAGGGTAACAGGCAGTCAGGCCCAGGGCTCTGCCTGCAGGAAGTCCCTCACGCACAGACCACTGTGAGCAGAGCCTTGGCATCCCGTGGTACCATGGAGACCACTGTCACGTGTTGTGACTCGTATTTGAGGAGGGGAGGCTGGAGTGAGCGTGCGAACCCCAGGTGAGGGGTACAGTTGCCACAAGACTGCTGACCCCAGCCACAAGTTCTGGGGGGTCCCCGGACCGCTCTCACTCTAGCCAGCTAGCTACAAATCCGGGGGACCCCAGGGGTTCTTTCAGCTCCCGTAATTTGCTAGAATGACTCACAGAACTCAGGAAAGCGCTATATTGTGATTACCATCTTACATGAGAAGTGTAGGAGTCAGAACCAGTCAAAGCGATAGACGCAGAGACCAAGTCCGGAGTTAGAGGGTTCAGTCACCCTCCTCCCCCTGTGGGGTCTCGGAGGCCCTTGCCTTCTTCTGGCTGTCACATGTGACAGGACCCGAGTATTTCCAACCAGGGACGCTCACCCCAGCTTTCACTGTCCAGAGGTTTTGTGGGGGCTCGGTGACCCACTGCCTGCGGGGCTGGCCACCAGTCCCATGCTCGTCCCCTAGGTTCAGATGAAGACCTCTGTTTCTGGTTCCTCCAGAGGTCAGAGCCAATCCAACTTGTCGCAGGGCCCGTCATAAGCCGCGCTGTCAGGCCAGGCAAACAGGCAGGACCTTCCGGGGCCCGGAGGTCACCCCCAGTAGCCGAGGCTGTAGGCCAGACGGCTTCTCTACACGCCTGCGTCCTCTTACAGCGTTTCAGATGGGGAACGTCAGGCCATCCCGCGTGGCAGGGTGCAGAGTCCCTCTTTGGGGCTGGGCTCAGGCCCCAGGTGGCCGTCACCGTCCTGCAACACGGTCCCGCAGCTCAGCCGATGTGACACGCGCGCGGTGCATGTCTCCTGGCCTCTCCGCCACTCCTCTGCTGTTTGTTTATTTCCTCTGGTCTCTGCCTTTGCCTTCCTGTTGTTCAGTGCTTTTCCCTCTCCAGCTCCCCCGGCCCCCATCTCCAACACGCCCCCGACAGCGGGAAGGCGGTGACTGTGCGAGCGCCACGGCCCTGGCCCACGAGGCCGCTGGTGTGGCTCTCCGGTCCCCGCCGACCTGGCCTGGCCCTGCTCCGCAGAAGCTCTGCCCCTGCAAGGAACCCCCCACCCCCCACCCCCCGCCACCAGGCTCTTTCCGTTCCCATGTGCCATCTCCCCGAGTTCTTGGGGACCCCGCATCCAAGCAGGCGCCTTTGTCCAGAGCCCACGTTGTCAAGATGCTCGTTCCCTGCAGACTCTGCTCCAGAACCGTCCTGCCCTCCTCTCCCTCGTGGTTCTCCCTGTCTGATCTGGGAGCACAACAACGCACTTAACACGTCCTCACGGGCGTAGCCGTGGGCAGTGTGGGTGATGCTGTCCTGCACGGGGAGAGGCCCTGCAGACACCGCCGCTCCGTACATGGCCGTGTTCCCGGGGGCGGGGTGCGGGGGGAGCCTAGGACCCCTCCTCTCCTCTGCCGCCCAGATTCAGAGGAGAGGACGGCCAGAGGTGCTGTATTGCGGCAGGTGCCTGGCGTCGGGGTGTCACCTGACTGTGCTGGCTTCCCGCGTGGCATCTCTCAGGGTGCCTGTCCTGTGACATCACCTGAGACCGCGCTGTTCCGCCGTCACATAAGCAGCAGCAGGATGCTCCCTGACCCCACTCGCGGTCTTCCTTCCTGCCTTCCTGCAGGGGATGAGTGCCTTAGAAACACGTGCTCATTAAGAAGAAAGACAAGTTGAAAAATGACGTGAAGCTTGCTCCAGAGCAGCTCTGAGCCTGCCCCCTAACTCACTAGGTCACTAGGAACCTTGAGCAGTGTTGCTATTGTCTTTAGTCCTGTAATTGGTAGATTTAGATTGTAATTATTTTTTCCCTGTTTTATCAGAACAATCGGGCTGTAATAATTTGGAAGCCTTGACATAATCGGAACAGTTGTGCAGCTCATTACGAGCGTGAGAAGCAACGGGGCCTTTGAGAATTCGTTGCAAAGAAGTCCTTAAGCGCGTTCTGAAGAACTGGGTGTCAGTGGGGCTGCCGGTTCACTAGGAGTCTGACTTGTGAACCAGATGACTGCTGGTCACAGCTCAGAATCATCCCCACTTTACGAAAGAGGCATGTGCACGGGTTTTGATGGTATCGTAATTTTAGGTGGGAATATTAGAAAATCGATTCTATGTTAGCACATGGATGCAAAAGCATGAGCACTAAAGGTACTGTCTGCGGCTGTTAATTTCTGGAACTGCTTCAGACATTCTGTTTTTAATCAAACCTGAAACTGAGCACATTCCCACATTTGGAAGTCGAGTGCGTGCCCTGCACTGTCGCCTCCCGTGACGATGTTGTGCCCTCTTGTTTCCTTGGTAGAGTTTTCGGTCATGAAGAGGAAGAGAGGCAGGCCGAAGGGGTCCACAAAGAAGCCCAGCGCCGAGGAGGAACCCGCAGGGAGCACCGCCAGTCCGCGCGAGGGCAGCCCGCCGGCCCCCGAGGAGGGGAGCAGCCTGGCCCCGGGCAGCTTGGAGTGCGGCCAGTGCCGTCGAAAGTTCTCCAACCCGCGCCAGCTGAGGAAGCACGTCTGCATCATCGTGCTGAACTGGGGTGAGGAGGACGGAGAGGCAGGTACGGTGCCCACGGGCCGGTTCCTTGGGGAGACGTGTGCCTGCTGACGTCCCGTTGTCCTGGGTCACATTACATGGAGGTGGAGCGCTTTTATACGTGTCTTGCCTCTCTGGAAAAGTCCCTGCTGGTGAACTGATCCCTGGCACTGTCCATGATGTGTGAACTGAAGGCATCCGGTAGGCGGTGCCCATGGAGTGGGAGTCACGGGGCACGACAGTGGGCGCTTTGGGCTCTGCAGATGGTAAAACACGGTGTCCCCTCGGTGGGCGGACATCCTGGGGAGGACAGCAGTTGTGCATCCCGGATGTTAGCAGGGACTGGACCCTCGGGGGTGGGGGGAGGCAACCTTCTGACAGGGGGTTAGGAGGGAGCCTGCTGTCACGGTGTTTATGGCATTAACGGCGGGGAGGTACGAGCAGAAGTGCAGGCCGTAGGGTGCTCGGAGGCCCCTGTGAGGGGGCCTTGCTGAGCCAGCGGGGGGCCGGGGGCCTGGCTGTGGCAGGCATTCTGGAAAGAAGCATTCTGATTAAAACATAGGCTTTGAAATGTGGCAGCCAGGGTTTGAACTCCTCCAGGCCTCACTACCTTCCTTCTGTCTCAGTTTTCTTATCTGTAAAATGGGAATAAAACACAGCACCGTCTCCTATGGTTGCTTTGAGGATTGAATAAGGCGGGATTTACAAAGTGCTTAGAACAGTAGCCGCCTGTGAACAGTGCTCAGCAGACATTCGCTGTAACTGTTGCTCGGCAGCAGTGCAGGAGCAGTACTAATGTTGTCCTCCTGCCTGCTTTACACAGGATAGCTGACAGATAATCAGATCATTTGTCCAGGGTGCTTCCGTTAGCAAAGGAACCTAGCCTTTGAACCTCAGTTCTCAAGTCCCTTTACTATAAACACCTCCCAGCAGCAAAGCAAGATCATTGGTGTGCAAAACCCTAGCACAGATCGGGGGCATAATTGAGTGGCTCATCACCTGATATTTACCAGACATCTAGGCTCATTGCCAGCATCTGTGCAAACTGTAGAAAATATCAAAGTACTGTCCTTTGAAGAATGGCCCTCCAGGTCATCATGTGAACCCTTTCTAGGCTGCACGAGCTAATGCAAATAATGGACCAGTACTCAACAGGATAGGGCACCAGGAAGACTGCTGTCTGTGGTGGTGCCCGCATCTCGCTGTGGGAGACACGTAGGCAGGGGGTGCCGTGGCTTCAGAGCCTGATGCCCTTTTGGCGAATACAGATACTTTTAGAAGTGAGATGGTTGAGGGAGGAAGGATTAGGATCCACCTCGCTGCCCTTGACATGCTGATTTCTGGTGGATCTGTCAACCGCTGGCCCTGGGTTATGGGGCTGTCGCCTTCCCCCAACCCTGTGCACACCCTACCAACTCTCTTTTTCTCACACAAGTGGTTAATGGTGGTTGCATGTTGTCGTTTGTTTGTTAAGTCTTTTCCTTGAATCCCAGTATAGTTAACGGTGTTACGTTAGTTTCAGGTATGCAGCGTGGGGACTCCGGCACGCCCACACATCATGCGGTGCCCATCACAAGTGCAGCCCTCAATCCCGTCACCGTTCCCCCGTCCCCCCCCCCCCCTCTCTGGTAGTCGTCAGTGTGTTCTCTGTAGTTAGGAGTCGGTTTCAGGATTTGTTTCTCTCTCTTTTTTTCCTTTGCTTGTTTTGTTTCTTAAGTTCCACATATGAGTGAAATCAGGTGGTATTTGTCTTTCTCTGGATGATTTATTTCACTTAGCATAATACCCTCTAGCTCCATCCATATTGTTGCAAATGGCAAGGTATCATTCTCTTTTATGGCTGACTAATATTCCGTTGAATATATACGTATGTGTATGCGCGCACACGCACACACGCACACGCACGCACACACACACGCACACGCAACACCTCTTTATCCAGTCATCAATTGATGGATGCCTGGGCTGTTTCCATAGTTCGGCTACTGTGGGTACTGCCGCCGTCAACACAGGTGTGTGTGTCCCTTTGGATCCGTGTTTTTGTACTGTCTGGGTAAGCGCCCAGCAGTGTGATTGCTGGATCACAGGAGGGTTCTGGTTCTGACTCTTTGAGGGCCCTCCATACCGTTTTCCAGAGGGGCCGTGCCATCTGCGTTCCCCACGTCGCTTGCATCTTCAGGAGAGGGGCCGTAGTGTTCTGAGCAGCCCTGTTTTCACCTGCCCGAGTCCCGAGAATTTGAATCTGTCGGGTCATTCAGGGCTGTCTTCTTGACGCCCTGTTTTGTTTTTGTGCCTTCACATGATTTATCCTGCCAGCCTCTGCGTGAGAGACCCCTGGGCTTTCTGTACAGTTACAGCTGGGACTCAGGAGTCTCCTTTGCAAAACATTCCTGCTGCTCGCTCCAGATGTCAGACCTGGACCTGACCTGGATGCAGCCCGAGGAGGGAGTCAGATCTGGGGAGTGTCTGCATTGCCCTCAGGGTTTTCTTCCCAAAACAAGGGTTTTCAGTATCTCCCCTTCAGAGTAAGGGGCGAAGTCCTCTCCTGGGCCCTGAAGGCCCTCTTTCCGTGGAGCTCCACAGCAGTATTTTTCTGTGTCGTATTGTTCTCCGCTGATGAAATCTAGGTCATTGCCAATCTGCTGCTGTTGTAAATAATTGCTTTCATAAATACTTCCGTGTGTGTGTGTGAGGGGGGTACCTGTGTATTTGTGGACCTACGTTGTTACTTTCATAGGACAAATTCCTAGAAGTGTAACTGCTGGGTCAGGACTTACATGTTGCCAAATTCCCCCCCTCAAAAACTCACACCTATTCAGATTCCAGAAGTATCTGACGGTACCTGTTTTTTCTTTTTAAATACCTGAAGCGATGCAGAAAGTGCTCAAAGTAACAATAATCCAGAATTTCACTGCGCGTGTATTGACTATACACCGTAGAAGAAAGAGGGGCCAGAGTCTCCTCTGTTCTGTGTACACATGTGTTTTTTAGAGATGGGGTCATACATCATGCTCTGTGATCTTTTTTCATTCACTAACGTAGTTGATAAATTTTTCATGTCAATATTTTTTTATCTAACAAGCTGCTGTCTAGAGCTTTCTGAATACTCTGTATTTACAGCTGTTAGTTCCTGTCATCTCGTAGCAACTGTAAGAAGTACACACTATGGTTACTCTCATGTTGTAGAAGAGGATACTGAGGCACAGAGAGGTTCAGGAGTTTGCTGAGATCACACAGCCTGTGTGTGGTTGGTCTGGGTTCCGCACCCGCACCCACCACAGTGTGGCAGCTGCGTATGCTTCCGGACCCAAAACAGTCAGTAACTGCAGGTTTTTGTCACTTTTAAAGGACACTCGACATTTCATCGTATGCATGGGCCATACATTTTCCTTCATCAGTTTCCTGTTGATTGACACTCGTTTGTTTTTCATTTTTCTCCATGATTAAAAACAAAACAAAACAAAACCTAAACACTACTTGGAGGACACCTGAGTCAGTTAAGCGTCCAACTTTTTTTTTTAATGTCTATTTATTCTGAGAGAGAGTTGTAGTGGGGAAGGGCCAGAGAGAGAGGGAGAGAGAGGATCCCACGCAGGCTCCGTGCTGTCAGCGCAGAGCCCGACACAGGACTCGAACTCATGACCCTGAGATCAAGACCTGAGCCAAAATCATGAGGGGGACCCTTAACTGACTGAGCCACTCAGGTGCCCTCAGCATCTGACTGATTTTTGATCTCAGTCCAAGTCTGGATCTCAGGGTCATGAGTTCAAGTTCAAGCCCCCCACTGGGCTCTGCACCTGGGGTGAAGCTACTTAAATGACAACAGTCCCCAGCCGAGTGGTCTTGAGCATGCCTGTTGATTTTATTATTTGCACTTATGCTATTATTATCTCAGACAGATACCAGTTATGTAATTGCTGGGCCAATCAGCGCGCAGTTTACGCTTTGTCAGGTATGCGTGTTGTGCAGCTGCCTGGACGCGGCGGCTGTCATGTCAGTTATTCCTGACTCCGGGCCTTGTCCTCCTCCCCATCTTGTCCTCTTTACCTGCGCTCGGTTGGTCCTCGTCCTTGCCAATCCCTCATGCCCGTGATTTCCTTTAATCCCTCTAATTAGCATCTGTGTTGTCAGGAGCAGACCCTCTGGTCTGGGATTTGTGTTTTGCACGTCACTTGGGGTCTTCCTCCTCTGTGCCCTAGACGCGCTCCACCTTGGGGCTTCAGCATGTGCTGAGAGTATTTTCCACGTTCATCGTCGGCTTTCCGTCTGAGGCCGCCCTTTGTTGTCTTTCCCACTGGGCTGGAGTTTAAATGTCTGTGTTGTCACCACTGTCCAGTGTTGCTTTTAGATTCCTTGCCCTTTTCTTCATTGCTTAGAACACTCACCTCTTCCCCAAAGTAATAAAACATGTGCTTCTCTCAAGTCCTCTGTTATTTGTATGGTTGTATTGATTACCTGTGTCTTTGATCCATCCTGAAATTGTAGTTTTGTAAAAGTTTAAAGTAAGACAGTTATGTATTTGATCAGTAAGCATGGGCAAAAGAATTATGTTTAATAAGTGCAGTTTGGTAGATAAACTATTTCACATTGTAGGGTCCACAGAGGAAATGATAAAGGTCTGGCGCAAAGTCTGAGAAATACTTGCAAAAGTAAAACTTCATATTTTGAAAATAGTTATGGATTTATAGGAAGCAACCAAGATCGTATAGAGAAGTCTCGTGCCCTTGACCCCGTTTCCCCTCAGGGTTGTACCGAGTGTAGCCACACACGTGCAACAGAATGGGGACGCGGACAGTGAGATGGCGTGTGTGGGTCCGTGTCCCGTGTCCCGCTGGGAGACGTGTCACTGCACCCCCAGCCCAGCAGCCCCAGATCTGTCCTCCAGCTCTGAAATGTGGCCATTTTGAGAATCTTCCATCAGAGGTGGTGATGGTCAGGCAGAGTCCCGGGCCTCTCCGTGGGAGGGCTGGGGTGCCCTCCCACACCTGACCCCACCCGCCTGCCAGCGTGCTGTCCCACGGCCGTGTCTTAAAACAGGCCTCATTTCTTCTCTGCGGATGCAGATTTTATTCCTTTCAGTGTCCCTCAGTGAGCTTCCCCTCTACCCTCACGAGAGCGGAAGGCTCCACCCCGCGTGGTCGGGCTGTGCACCCTCTGCTCCGTGACGGCACCTTCAGTGTCGGACTTGAGCTGTCCTTCCTCACGAGATCATCAGCCGGTGCCAGTAATAAGCCCTAGAGAAACGGCCTCGTGTTCCATTGCTTTGAATGACCTGAAAGGACTTTGATTTAACAAATACCAAATGGAAAGGTAGAAGTTCTGGGGGTTTTCCCCTTTCCGGCCCCGTTGAAGCCTCTGAAACGTGCGGCAGTGATGCCCAGCTGCCCTGTGGCTGCTGTCCTTGCGATGGCTCCACCTGCTTGTTTCCTGGTTTGCCAAGCACGGCATTACAATTTGGAAAATTCTCGCATAGTTGTTCTAATACACGGTCTGCAAAGAGCAGTTTAGTGACATTTCAAACCATTGACCTTGACTCTTTAGCTTGTTAAAACAATGGCAGGAAAACAAAATGAGCCCTTCCCTACCCTGAAACACAGTGAGTTAAAATATTCAACGTTTGTTTATTTTATTCTGCATTTGAATAGTAAAAGAAACCTGGAAAAGAGATTTTTTTTATGCCATTATGTGGAACAGCTGGTGTTTTTGAAAAGCAGTTTGCGGCCTACAGAAATCAATATGTCAACTTTGTAAAAGTGACTTCTGAACCTCTCTAAGCTTGTTATTTCTGGGGTCATTTTTGGCAAGGAGAGTTGCAGAAATGGGCTCTTACTCTGGTTACATCTGGCCCAGAGAAGACAGGGCGTTTATTTTAAGATCTTAGGTTTTTAACAACAATACTTCAAGTGCCTTCTCCTGCATTTGTGTTTGCAGAACGGCTGCCTTGGGGATGGCTGCTCTGGTTGAAAACGGGCTTGGCTGAGTTCTGTTTGAAAATTTGCAGGTGGCAAGGGGGGGTGGGGGGGCAGTGTCAGCCTCTGGAATAGAACATTTTCCTCCATGGAAAGCTGCATAATGGCACCGGCTGGTTCCTTTCACGGCCTGCACACCTGGCTTCACGCGTGCACCCGACCGGTGACTGGAAGCCTGGAGGTCGTGTCCTTCAGCGCGCTGGGAAGTGCGTGTGTGTGTCCTGGCACTGTTAATCGTCCGTCCCAGTGACACCCTGTGCTCCCAACGCCCCCCTCCCCTCCAGCTGCTCTTGCCCTGCCTACTTGGTGAGCTTCTGTTCTTTCTGTCATCACGTCACTGCCTGTCACTGTCCTCAAGTCTGTCCTCGTCCTGGAGGCCAGGCCACACCCTTACAGCGGGCCTCTCCCAGACTGCAGCCCCTCACAGAAGCAAGGTCGAATTCTCCTTCGGACTCCATACCTGCTGCAGGTCCTTAGGGGTTCTGTGCGCTCGGGGTCCCGGATGGAAAGAGCAGCTGCCCCCCTGCCCATGGCTGGTCACTGTACAGGAGGGAGAGGAGGAGAGCCTGGGATGGCCTCATGTGACACCTGTCATTTCTACCTGTGCGTTGCATGGGCCAGAACGGATGTCCCGGCCCCAGCGACATCAAGGGGCCAGAAGGGGCCCGGGGTGGGGGAGAACAGGAGATGTTTGATGATGGTCACTAGTGACTGCTGCGTGGGCTCCCATCTGCTTCCATGGACTCACCCCCCAGCTGGGCTCTGTGACCTGCAGAGGCCCTCCTTGCCCCCCTCCCCAGCTCCAGATCGGTTTGGGTGACCCACAGGCAGCCTGAGCCCTGCAGCGGGCTCGGTGCCGAGCTCACTGCCTAGCTCCTTAGAAATGGCGCCCCATATTCCGACTTGGTGACTGGCCCCACCATCCAGATGTCACCTCTCACATAGGCCATTTACCACGGTCAGTCGACTTTTCCTGTGAAATATCTCTCCGATCCTTCCCTCCGTCCGGCGGCTTTTCGTACGGGTCAGGCCCCCTCATTGCTTGCACAGACTCTTGTCACGGCTCTGGCCTGCCCCCTGCTCCCGTCATCCTCTGTGTTCATGTGTACATGATCGCATACACGTTCCTGGTAAATACTCATTTTTTACCAGTAAGTTGTGTTTTTAAAACTTAAAAGCCATCTACAGTGTCCTTACTATAGGCCCATCACTGTTCTGTCTTAGAAATGTTAACTGATTTCCTCTTCATTAAAAACCCGCTGAGGTGGTTCCTGTTTCTGCCCTGTTTCACAGCTCTGGAACCGTGGTGAGCACCCTCCCCGGGTTACTCGGCGTGAGGGGTGGGCCTGGGATGGGAGCCCAGCGTTCTGGCTCAAATACACGCTTGCTGTAGGAACATGTTTACAGACATCATACAACATGGGATTCACGAGGATGCGGTAAGAAGGGGGAAGAGGAATTCTGCCATTTCCTCCCCGGATTTCAGCGGACTGTTCCAGGCTTGCCTTGGGTGCGTGCGCTCTGGCTCTTCCTGCTGCTGGGGCCGAGGGCACGCTGTGCACACGTGTCCCAAGGACGGGCCAGCTCGCCCGCCACTCTTCTCGGACAGTCTGAGCCCCACGGACGTGCTGGTTGTTTACGTGCAGTCTGAGAGCTGCCCCCACCCCGGCCCCTCCCTGTCGCCATCTGTGACTGTCACAGACTTCCAGCGGCCCCAGTACCCTGCACGCTTGGTCTCTTGTACGTTGTTCCCTCCGCCCTTGGGGTAGCCACACTGGCCCCCGGCCCCTGGGCGCTCGCACAGCCCTTGGCCTTTGCACGCCCGTCTCTTCCCTGGGACGCCGGAGCCCTCTCATGTGGGCGTGCCGGCAGACACGCTCTCCTGCAGCTCCTGGCCGCATTGCCGCCATCGCAGGCTGGCTCACACGCTTGTCCTTGTCCTTGACCTCTGCCTCCCAGCGGCTCAGGCTGCTTGCCCCACGACACACGTGTCTCCTCATGTTAGGAAGGTCATGTGTGTGTGTCCCCACATGCTGATAGCTGACCGGGTCCCAGGCTGTCCCCAGGGCCTGGTGCTGCACAGGGCATGGAATCCATCATAACTGGTCTTTCTCTGCCAAAATCTAGAGCCAAACTCTGCTTCTTTATGGATTTGGCATATGCAAGACCGTGTTACAGTGTATTTCATGTGGGTGTGTCATTTCGTTGTTCTGCCTCTGTGTTTAGAACAGTGCCTGGTACAGAAGGCGTGCTCAGTAAATGCACGGATCCTGTAGAGTTCGAACTGGAACTATAAAGTGCCTAACGAGTGGGAAACACAAAGTTACTTCTTCTAACTCCCATGTGTGTTTCTGCGTGGTCTGGGCCAGCCGACCTGGATGAGGCCTCGGCACACACTGCTGGCTGCCTGGCCGGTGCACCTGCTGATGGTCATTTCTGCACTCTGTTCTTTACATCTCTCATTTTTGCACCTGTATTTGATGATTGCCTGTGAAAGTTACCTCTCAGTTGCTGGTGCTTCCCAGTCACATGGACTAGACACCTGAGCCACCCTTAATTCCTCTCTGACCTCACCCCAGACCACACTGTCATCCAGCCCTGCTGGCTTTTGTGCTCCCCACATCCTCCCTGAGCCACCCTGGGGCCCAGAGTCTCCTTCCTGACTTTCCTCCTTGCCTCAGGTCTAGCTTTCTCTTTGTCTGTCTGTCTGTCTTTCACTGGAGAAATGTGCTGTTAACAAACAAAATAAAGCACTATGTTTACAGTCATAAAACTAGAGGCAGCCTGGAGAGAAGCTGGGCTTGAGGGGAGGTGGGGGATGCAGGGAGAAGATGGGGGCAGGCACAGGCACAGACCCCATATCTGCCCCTGTGGGTCTGGGGTTCCCTTCCCTTCTGATCCAAGGGCTGTTCTGGATCTTTGGAGCCAGGTGCCAGTGGGACCTCCCAGGAACTGTTAGCCGCAGCCTTTGGATCAGTGGCTCCCTTCTCCACTGGCCCCCCAGCCCCGCCCATTCACAGTGCAGTGTCCAGCGCAAAGGTGACCTGGTGCTTTCCCGTCGGGCATCCTCCTGTGGCCTCCCTGCCCCTGCGAGGTGGGGTCTCCCACTGCCCTGAGACTTGATGCTGCATCTGGGCCACTGCTCTGCACGCTTGTGCCTACTTGTCCCCTGGCTCCTTTAGGGCAGGCACCGTTCTCTTCCTCGGGAGCCCCCTCCACCCCCTGCGCCAGCCAGCTCTCGCCCTTCGGGGCCACACCTGCTGAACAGCAGCCCAGTGAACATGCCCGAGTGCGGCCTTCATTACTCTGGTAACTTCTGATACTTGAAGTCTAGATGGGTGATAATGGGCTTGTGATCAGAGTTTTTTGGGGGAGGAAGAAAGCATGGGACCTGTAGCCGGGAGCCCATGGTAGCTCTCTTGGGCCCCAGAAGTGAGTGTGGGTCAGGCTGCCAAATTCTACAGATGTGTGTTTACATGCTCACAGGATTTCCAGAGGCGAGCTAATCCAGAACTTCCACAGTCTGTAGCATCCCAGGCCCAGGTCAGCAGGACCGTGATGCCCACTGGCCCGTAGCTGGGCTCCACGGAGATGCCTCCTCTTGCAGCGCCAGCTGCCAGGGCCCTGAGCATCTGTTCTGAACACCACCCCCCCCCCCTCAATGGACGCCAGGGTGGGGCAGCCATCTCCCCGCAGACGAAGAGAAAGAGGCTCTTCCATATGGAGGGAGCTGTGCAAGGCCCGCTGGTCATCACCTGAATCGCTTAGACTTCTGAGCTCAAGCTCTGGTCACTTGGACCAAGCTGTCCTCTGGGATGCCGGTCCTCTGACTTACTGCCCTGTTCCGGCCCAGAGTCACTTGCGTTCCGACCTCCCGTCCTGTGGGAATTAAGTCTCCAAGTGTGAGACATGAGTCAGCAGCGGAGCTGGTGCTGTGCATCCCGCTCTCCCTCCTCCTGACTTGCTGTGTTTCCTTGCGTTTTCATGCTGCGGGAGGAGAGGTGGAGGAGGGACAGACAAAATCCCACCTAAGCAGGACGTTAGGCCGGGACTTTGGCAGGAAGACTTGCTTTTTGGCGTCTTTGCGGCCTCCTGGGCCGAGCTGGCTGCCAGCAACTGCGCCGAGGGAGCCGGGTCTCCCGTGTCCGGGTGGAGGGCACAGCCCCGCGTGTCCTGCTGTCTGGAGCGCGGTGGGCTGCCTGCCGCGTCCTGGCGTGGACGGACTTGAGAGGGGGTGATGGAGGCGTGGCGTGTGGGCTTTCCTGTTGACTCCTGCTTTTCCCCAAGACAGGGAGCTGCTGTGCCTTGTGACCCCCATTTGAAGAGGAGCTCGGTGTCTCCTGGGAACCCCCCGATTGCTAAGAACGGGGTGAGTGGCCAGACTTCCTGCCGGGCCTGGTGCTGGGCTAAAGCAGAGGGCTGAGACCCTGCGGCAGCAAGATGCTCTTGTCTGTTTTTCCCTCCTGAGGCCTGGGCTTGTGCAGTTGTTTGGTACCAGGCCAGACTTTGGGGATCAGGGTTGAGTAAGAGGGGTCTCTTCCTTTGAGCAGCTGAGTGTCTGAAAAGGAGGACAGAGAGGTGAATAGATCACAGACGATGGTGGAGGGAGGGGCCGAGCACATGCAGAGGGACCACATCCCGGAGGGCTTCCTGAGGAGGGGGCCGTGAGCGCCACGTTGGAGGATGACTGGGCATTTATGTGTGCGGAGAGGAGGGGAGGGAGATAGGCATTTCCTCTACTGTGCTTCCAGCACGAGCCTGCAGGTGCGGTCGTGTAGCGAGACCTGGGGTCACATGTCCTTCACGTGCTTCTCCTCGTGGCTGGCCCTCCGTGGGGCCACTGCTAGGAGCCGGCGCTTGCCTGCCTTTCCTCCAGAGCAAGGCAGCCGGGAAGATGCGAGAAAGCCTGAGGGGAAGCGCAGAAGCAGGAGTGATGCACATTCAGCAGGTCCCGTGGAATTAGTGTGGGCTAGTAAGTGTCCTAAACTGCTGTCGTAGCAGAGTGCGGAGTGAACTGGTGCCAGAGCCCCGGAATATAATCCCTCACCAGTCCGCTATTCTGACGACTGTTCTGAGCTTTTTATTAACGTGGCTGATAACGCCTTACTCTCTAGAGTGTTCTGAGATTTAATTAGTTCTTGGGCAATTTCGAGTAGGTACTCTGGAATGTTAGTGCAGTGCTAATTATAAACGAGGGCATGTGAGCTGGTTTCTTCACATGTATGACTGCACGTCCGCTGAACTCTTCACCCGCCTTTCGCCGAGTCAGCCTGCCTGGCGTGAGTGTCATTGCACGCGGCAGGTGCTGTGAGGGCCTGTGGGGAACTGAGGGGCCCAAACAGACACGGATCCTCCTGCTAAACGTGGAGTTGGGAAGAGGAACAGTATCCCTCTCAGGATTCTGGGACAGGAGGGGATGGCGAGCAAGGAGATCTTGTGTCAGAGGGGCTTAGCTTTTCTTTGTAAGGTCAGAGAAGCTCCTCAGAGTCCGGGGGGGCGTGTGAGTGTGTGTCTGTGTGTGTGTGTGGCATGTGTGGTTAGGGGATGTTTTTGCAGCCCTGCCGTGGGTCCGTCGTTGATCCGCAGAAGCGTTGAGTATCGGCTGTCCACGTACCAGGCGTGTGATTGTTGCCGGCAATGCAATGGCAAGAAAACAAGTTGATGCAGGAAAGTTGCTTCGAGTTCAGTGGTGCAGCAGAGAAGCAGACTGGCCCCGGCAGGTGTGCGTGAGGAGCACCGACCGAGGTCACACGGGGTTGGGAGGGAGCTCAGAGGAGCGGGGGTGGCAGCCGCCCGGGAGGGTGGGGTGGCGGTCAGGGAGGGCTCAGGCAGAGGTTCGAAGGCCACATGGGGCTCGTTCAGAGGAGTGGGGGTGGAGGTGGAGGTGAGGGCAGGGGAAGAGGAGAATGCAGGCAGAGGGGCCCCCCAGCCCCACGTGGTCGGGGGAGAGGGTGTGGGGGCTGGCTCAGGGGTCCCAGTGAGGCTCTAGAGTCTCCGAATTCAGTAGTGGCCGTGAGAGTGGAAAGAGGGGACAGAGTCCACAGCTCTGGTGGAAGGGGATTCCCAGGGCCTGGGCGGAGGTCAGATGGGGCGAGAGGAAGAGGGAGCGAGGGGGCGGTGGCCTTGGTTTTGGCTTGGGCGCTACGGTGGAGGATGGGCCCTGCCAGTGGAGAACCCCAGGGGGAGAGGACAGTTCCTGTGGTCGCCCGTTGAGTTTGGCAGACGGTGGGTGTCCAAGGGGATGTTCTCCACCTGCAGAAGGGCCGGAGCGCCAGCCCTGGGCCATCAGTGGGGGGGGGGGGGCACAGGTGGGGCGGCCCTCTGGGGACTGGGCGGAGGTCCCTGAGCAAGCCCGCCTCTAAGTGGGAGGAGGGCAGGTGAGCGATGAGTGC
>NC_043714.1:71253819-71314106 GCF_006229205.1 Suricata suricatta | reverse complement strand
GAGCCGTCTCGGGTGACTGCAGGGATCTCCGTTGGAAGCTGGCGGGACGTGCCCAGGAAGCAAGGGCCATGCTTGAATTGGCAACTTGGGGGTTTAATGAAGGTGTGGTCCTGGGGGAGACTGTGGATAGCGCGGTGGTGGGGTGCTGTTAACACCCCTGGTGTAGAGGCAGCCAGGAGAGGGGTCCCTGAACTCCAGGGGCCTCCTGGGGCAGAGGAAGTGCCCTCAGACAGGCCAGCGGAGGAGGACAGGCCTTCTCCTGCTGTGGCCTCCACTGGCCAAACCCAGCGAAGAGTCACAGGGCAGTAGACCTCCTGGGTGAAGCACAGAGGGTAAGCCTAGAGGGGCAAGTGGGAACTTTCTAGAACACTGAGAACACTGTATTTTTGCTCATTACCCTCTTTTTAAAAGTTTGTTTATTTTTGAGATAGTGAATGGGGAAAGGGACAGAGGAAGAGAGAGAGACAGAGAGAGGAAGAGGAAGAGAGAGAATCCCAAGCAGGCTCTGCACAGAGCTTGAGGAGATCTCATGAACTACGAGGTCGTGACTTGAGCCAAAGCCAAGAGTTGGATGCTAAACGGACTGAGCCACCCGGCGCCCTGCTCCTTACCCTTAAAATGGGACCGATGTTTGGCCTCTGCTCCCTGAGCAGCTCTGTCTTGGGTTTGTAGTCAGAGCGCCCTCCTGCGTGTCAGGGCACCAGGCACTGCCCGGGGGGTGTCTCAGCATCGTGGGTATGCAGGGACACCGTGGGCATGCACACCCTTCTGGGAACCTCTGCTCCCTCAGGAGGCTTCGCATTCCACGTTGCCCCGTGCCATCGCTCTTTTCAGAAGGAAATGAAATACAAAGACTATGCCAGCGTGCTGGGGTGGAAGAGCTGTGAGGCCCAGATGTCAGGAAGTCAGAAGTTACAGTTCCCAGAACGTCAGTGACGCGACAGGACCGCCGGGCCAGGGGTGGGTGAGGCCCGCACCCTGCTACAGCACTCATGTAGCCGCACAGACCCAACGGGACCCTGAGGACTGGTCATCTGGCCCTGGCCTGAAAGTGGGCGTGCGCGGGCACTAGCCCCATGGCAGCACAGGCGTCCCGAGGGACGGCTGTGCCTGATTCACTGGCAGCCTTTCCCTTGCTTGCTCAGTGATTCGCTTTGCACGCTCAGACCTTGAGTTTAGAGAGCCCCGACTGATCCAGCCGAGAGACAGAGGGTGGCACACACCCCATGCCCGCCGCCCTGGCAGTGGCTGTCCTTGGAGTGGTACTTGGTACAGCCCCTCCCTGCACAACCTCGTCACCAGTTTTCAAGCTGTTCTCAGGGCCCGTCAGAGGTGCTGGCTCGGCATGGAGGGTGGGGGGCTGGAGTGGGAGGTGGCAAGGAGGGCCCTGTCCACTTCAAAACCAAGAGAAATCCCACCCCTTTGTTGATTGTTTATACTGAAATTGCTTAAATAATTTGTCCTGCCGCTAGAAACACCTAATAGGCACCTTCTTGATGCAATGAGGGTCATGCTCGGATTCCGACAGTGATGCAGCAGGGTGTGGGAGTGGTGGATGGGGGCCCTCCGCTAAGGGCCTCGTGTTTCGGAAGAGCACGTTCATCAGAGCCTTGGAGCAAAAAGTGAACCATAATAAAAGGTTGGGCAAAGGGGCACACAGGTACAGGTGCTCGTTACTGCTCAGGAGGGTGCTCTGCCCGCTGTGGAGGGCCACGCAGAAGGTAAGGGGGTCTTATCTGAGGCCTGGTGTGGGTTCTCCGGCTCTGATTGTCGGCCGGAGGAGAGCTGTGGGCAGACACAGACCACCGTTGGACGTTTCCGTCCGAGCCCCAGTGCTGCTGACGGGGTGGATGCTGCCCTCCCCTCCCACAGCCCGGCTGGCCTCCCCGGGGCCGGCCAGAAACACCCGCTCGGGTTTGCTGGGAGCCAGTCCAGTCTGCCTTTTACACACCTCAGGCAGATTTCAGCTATTGATCTCGCTGAAATCACATCCTGCTTTCTGTTGCATGAAGAGCGTTTTCTGAAACGGCTTGGTGAAGGTATTTTAGACACCTCGTGCAATCTGAAGATAAAATACTACCCCAAAGTGAATCGTGTAATTAACACGTGTACACAAAGCAGGCCCTTTGGAAGATGATTCGCCTTAAGAACAGCACCAGGAAGCCTGGGGTGTGACCGGGGCACTTCCTGCCCCATCCCCCGGTCTGGGTCTTTATTTCCCACGCTGGATGATGTGTTTATTAGGAGACATTGACTTTCCAGCCATTCCGTGTCAGGCACCCTGTGTAGGCCCAGGGGGTGAGCTGGGCATTCTCTGAAGCAGGGGTGAGTGAATTACCTTGAATCACCTGTTGGTGTCAGCCTGGGCGCCCTGCTGGCGCTGGGGTCCTCTGAGTGTGTCTGTCCGCCTCCCAAGAGCCGCTGGTAGCGCCTTGTTTATGCCAGAGACTGTAGCCTGTGTCAGTGCAGGGGGCACAGACCGCTACCCGTGGGAGCAGCACTGAAACTCTAGTCTCCTTCACTTACCAAGGTTTGCCTTCTCCTGGCAAGGGGCTTGGCTGCAGAGCGGAGGAGCTGGGCCTGCCCACCCCCCTCCACAAGCCGGGATGGGACTTCAGATGCCTGGCCCCAGCTGGGGAGTCGAGGGGCAGTCTCCAGCAGTGCGGCTGACTGTGTGGTGTGCCTTCGTGTGGCAGCGGGTAGGGCGGGGGGCGTGATGGGGGGCACACGGCCTCTTGCTGCTGATGGGGACTTGGCCAACGGCACACTGAGCAAATGCCAGCCTTTCTCCCCTCCTCCGCTGTCTGCACAGATGGGCCAGGCCCCCATTGGAGGGAACTGGGCTGGGGGCAGAGGGGTTGTTTAGGGCAGTGTTGGGGTGCCGTGGTGCATGAGTGCCTGTAAGCCCAGCCCCTTCCCCAAGGAGAGAGCAGAGACGGGGCCAGGCCCACGTGTGCTCCTGGCCACTGGAAGACGACTTTGGCCTCCACCACGGAGCCGGCTGTTCAGCGGGTTTCTGTCCATGTACGCCGTCTGTCAGAGGCAGGAGGGGCGGTGGGAAGGCCTCACTCCATTGCGGACAGACCCAGGTGTGATGTTGGGTCTGCCTCCTAATGGGGGGGTCTCTTGATCCTGTCACCTTTGCCCCTCACTGAGCCTTGTCTTTGTAACGGGCTTAGGGTGCGAGGACCGAAGGAGGTGCTGACTGGAGCATGCTCAGGGCTGGGACGCTGCTCAGTGCTTGCTCATCTGTCAGTGGGTGAGCCTCAGCGCCCTCTGCGGGCAGGAAAGGGCCTGGCCCTTCTCGGGTCCCCAGAGCCTGGCATGGGGCCAGGCACCCAAGGGGACTTTCTCTTGTTCTCTGTTCAACAAAAGGCCGACTTTGCTGCTTTGTGAAGTGTGAGGTCCCACCCTCCCCACTTGATTGAGTCCCTACGGGCGTATCAGGCACTTTGATAGGCTTCCTGCAAAATGGACTAAATCCTGCCATGCTTCACTGCATTTAGACCCCTGGGGAGGGGTGGGCAGACAAGTAAAAAATGAGCCACATTGTGGTGTCTGTCCCCATCAGTAGGCAATGGTTGTGTGAGTTGTGTCTGTCAGATCAGAACTAGAGCACTGGGCTCCACACTGTGGAGCTGCCCACCCTCCTCGTGCCTCCTCGCTTACTATGTAATATACCTACTTATCAAGTCCTCAGTATATCGCGTGCCCCCCCAGCCGTCAACTCTCCGAGGCAGCGGTCTCTCTCTGTTTCGTACACACAGTGTCCCAAATGCCTAGGACAGGGCGTGGCACTCCGTAAGTACCTGTGGAGTGAGCTGCTGGATGGTAAAGAACAAATACATTCTGCAGCCCTTTGATAATTCCGAGGAAATGCTTATTTCTTTTGTGCATAAATGATGTTGTTTAAGAAGCACAGACATGAAGAAAGTCTGGCAAGAGGAGGAGAACGGGAAGAAGTCAGCTTACAAAGAGAATGTTTTATTAAGTGGTAGAAAATTATTGTTGGACTTGCTGTTAGACATAGAAATTCTGTTTTCAGAAGAGCAGTGTTTGACCTGAATACTTAACCAGAGTGAGGAGAGGGCTCCCAGGGAGCAGGCAGAGAGGCTGCAGAGACAGGCCGTGAAGTCAGGCCAAGGTTGGCTGGCCCCACCCAAGTCCACAATCAGGAGTGGAGTCCTGACAGTGGAAGTGAACGCGTCCACTCACCTTGGCTTCCGGCGGTGGTGGTCTGGCGAGTGTCTCCATGCCTATGCCTGGAGGACGGACCGTCCTGGGAGACAGGGAGGCGAAGGTGGGCTGAGAGCCGGGACTTCTCAGGGGAGGTTCCCCGTGAGGTCTTGGGGCCGTCTCCCCTCTCAGCTCCCAGGGGACCGGTGATGTTGGCCGTAGGGCCCGCCAGAGCCTGGGGGCCAGACCCACCTCCATGCTGCAGCAAATGCTGCATGTCCCGCCCAGAAACAAGGGGCAGGACACTGGACGGAGGGAGACCCGAGAAGCAGGTGGCCTGGAAGGAGCAGGGAGACCCTCAGATGCGCCCAAGGCTGTCCTCCTCTTCTGTCGCCACCTTTGTCCAAGGTGCTGAGTGGCCGGTCCCGTCGGCCAGCAGGGCGGCTGTCTACAAAATGCCCTTCCCCTTGTGTGGACACGCTCAGCATAGTCACGGTTGAAACTGGCTACACTTTATTTTTTCCAAGCCGGTTTAACAAGTCCAAGCCCAGAGGGCTCTCGTGGTGTCCACGGCAGGTTGGGCAGGGGCCGCTTGTTTCCGAGCAGGTCACCGTGATGCGGTGTGTGCCTCGGTGGGTCTCTGCTCCAGAGTGGCTGGCGGCGTAGACCGCTCTCCTCTGAGGCGGCTGGGTTGTGACTGGCTCCCATCTGCCCCTGGATCTGCAGGGTCACTGACTCTCCCTCGGTCCCCAGACTTTTTGCTGTTCCTATTGTTAGCATGCTGCTGCCATTTCCCAAGACATTGTAAATTGTAATTGCTGCTAATGCTGGTGGAGCACGTTATGTTATATATTTGTTTAATTTGCATGGCAGGGGCGTTAAAAATCTTAGAAACAAAGCTAAACCCAAACCAAGATATCTTGGGAGGAATTCCAGCACTGTGAGCAGAGGAGGAGGGAGGTGCTGTTGAGGGCTCCCTCGAATTGTCCTCCACGGAGAGCAGAGCTCCTGCCCCGGACCTCATCTGTCTGACCGGGACACCTAGAACGTTGGGCCCCCAGATGCCGAGGAGCATGGGGCTGTGGGGTTTTGGAAGGAAGAAGAAATCGGGGAGTGTGGGCATTCGCTGGGACGAAGTGGAGAACTTAAAAAGTCAGTAACTTAGGGGCGCCCGGGTGGCTCAGTCGGTTAAGTGTCTGACTCTCGATTTCGGCTCAGGTCATGGTCACGTGGTTGTGGGATCAAGCCCCACTCTAGGCTCTGCACTGAGCATGAAGCCTGCTTGGGATTCTCTCTCTCTTTCTCTCTGTCTCTCTGCCCCTCCCCTCACTCATGCTCTTTCTCACAATAAATAAATAGACATCTGAGAAATAAAAATTAAAGAAGGAGCTCCAAGGACGCAGGCGAGTGCTGTGTGTAGAAACAACGCATGGAAGGCTGTGCTGCAGGCGGGTGGAGATGCCCGCTCGGGAAGGTGCACCAGCATGACCTCTGGACTGAGCCCATGAGGTGTTTCAGTGCAGAGGAGACCCGAGTACAGAGATGGGTCCGGTGAGGATGCAGGGAAATGCACGAACAAGCAAGGAGGTCAGGTGTCCGAATGGGGGCGAGCACCAAATGGCCGGCAGAGCTTTTACTCAGATGTTCTTCTTTTCCTTCCATTCTCCTTACTTTCCACAGACAAGAGGTGAGCTCAAGACGTGAGCACCTACTGTGTGCCAGAGCTGCGGCTGGGAACAAAACCAGCAGCAGCGCCGGCCGTGATGGAGCTGGGCTGAGGGCTGCAACCCGGGGCTTCCGCATGCAGACGTCTGTGTTTGTAGCCGAGTCTCTGGGTGGTGTCCAGGGCTGTGGCCTGTGTCTCCCGGTCTGTATTCAGCCTCTCGGCTCGCCCCTCTCAGGCTTGGTGTTTTACCTGAAATTTGCTGGCGTTTGCTCCTCCCTGAATGCACACACCGCTTTTTCTGTGGGAGCCTCATTCTTTCCACATTGCTCCAGTGCCCAAGGGATCATGTCACGTCATCCCCGAGAATTGTTTCCAAGGCTGCCTAGGACAGTGCTCATCTGTGGTGCTCGAATCAGTGGGAACAGAGTCTTTGGACGCTCTCGAGAATGGAATGCAGCTGAATGGGCCATGGGTCCACGTTGTGTGAGGCCACAGAGAATTGATGAAGGATGTACATTTGGGGAGGTCTTCAGTGGGCAGTGTCTTAGCTTCTGTTTCCCCAGATGCAGCCTTGGCTATAGACAGCTTATGGGGTGCTGATCCCAGGAAGCAGGAGCGAGGGAGTGGGGAGGGGAGGTAGGGAGGGAAGAGACCCAGCGATGTGTTGTTGGGCTCACCGCTCTAGTCCCCGGAGGCTCGGCTTGGCTCTTCCAGAATCCTGAAGCTTCAGAATGGCTCCCAGAATTGCCCACCCAAGTCAGGGCCCACAGTGGTCATGTGCTGGCCCCCATCCCTCATGGGTTGAGGGTTGCACTCTGCCGTATTGGACCATCTTTGCTTCCAGGCTGCAGGGGCTCAGCTAGGATGCCAACAGGATACCCTGTGCAGCAGAGGCGGGGTGCTGGAGGGCCAGGCAGGTATGAGCCGTCCTCTGTAGCTGCTGCCAGAGTTGAGTGTGGGCCAAGGGGACACAGCGAGAGCCCCACTGGCATTTCAGTAGGGGAACCAGGACCTGGTGTCTGTCCAAGAGGGAGGAAGGTGCGCAGTGTTCCGTCGCCCACCGTCTTCCTCAGATTTTCCTTTTGCTGCCCCACATTGCTCAACCCTCCACCCTGTCTCCTTCCTGCCGCCTCCTTTCCATGGCCAAGCTCCTCAGATAGAGGCTCCGTCTCCCTGCGAGGGGCTTAGAATTCAGGCGGTGCAGACACTTCCCCACGATGTGACAAATGGCATCTGAAGCTTCCTTGAAAACTGTCACCGGAACCGCGTCACCACAAACCACCCTTTCCGTGTTGGATGTCTCTGACTGCTGGGAGTTTCTTTCCTGCTGACATCTGTTGCTGACTACTGGTTCTCGCTTGGTCGTTCGGAGCACAGCGGTGCAGGTCTTCTTTGTCACCTGGGGCAGGCCCTTCCTCTGCTAGAGGCCTGTGTTAGCAGACACGGGCCAGTCCTCCAGGAAGGTCCCAGCACAGTGAGGCATCTGAATAGAAAATCGCAAAGCAGCATGGGAAGTCCATCCATGGCTGTGGTGGTGTGTTGGTTGTGTGTGTGGACGTGTGGGTAAATTTGTGTGCCTTTCAGTTTGTCATTGGACATGCAGGGGTGTGGCGTGGGGGTGTTGAGTCTTCCCTGTGTGCAAGGTCCAGAGGGGTATTTGGTCAACTTGGCTACCCAGTATTGCTGGAGCCTCAAGGGATGAGAAGTAAGTACTCATGGGTACGTATTTGAGACTCATGGCCTGAGGTTCAGGGATCCTGGGACAGGGGTTTGTGGCAAATCCTGGAGTGCTTTATCGTGTGCTTTCTCCTAGTGCCGACGGGGAGGGAAGCCATGGAGGGGGTTGAACGGGGGCAGTGACAGGGATGGATTCGAGTTTTGAAGCGATTCACTACAGGATCAGGAAGGAGAATGGTTTGGGGGTGTGTCAGTCCAGATGGCTTTTAGCAGAGGCACCAGCTGAAGACCTGTTTGAGGATGGGGATGGTAACCAGGTGTCTGGGGACCAGTGGTTCCGGGGGGCTCAACCGCCCTCAGGGTCCCGGGGCCGTGTTTCCCTTTGAGACCCTCAAGGCACTGAGCGGTCTTTTGCTTGCTCTCTTGTAGCTCCTGGGTGTGTGCCTCCCTTCCTGGCGGTGCACATGGCAATACCCGGCCCACCAAGAGGGGTGTTTCTTTCTTCTTAGGGAAGAAACCTGCTCCCAGAAGCCCCCTGGCAGCTTCCCCCCAGACCCCCTTCGGTCCACTGAGGTCCTGTAGCCCCAGCGGCCTGGCGGCTGTCCCGGCTGCGGGAGGGGTGTCGCCCTGGAGGAGGCAGGCACAGGCACAGGGGTGGGTCTGGTGGCCGGAGCAAGGGCACTAGGGTGGGGGAGGAGTGAGATTCTCACCGGCTCCTCTCCTGCCCCCGGGCTAACGCAGGCTCTTCCAAATCTTTATGTGCTCCATCCACCTCGTACTGCTCAGCTCTGCCGTGCGTTCTAACGTGATGCCCACGGCAGAGTCAAGGTCCAGTTCATCTGGGGCACAGCTGGGAGCCCGCTTGTGATTGCGCAGGCCAGCGCTGTGTGCCCGCTCCTGGCTTCCGTGGTTGGTTCATGCTGTTAACCCGGGTTCAGCTTGCGGCAGGCTCCGATTCTCAGGGTGCTGCCATTGTCGCTGCCCGTGAACATGTGCATTCCTGCTGTGTCGCCTGCAGGTTGGATTCTGTCCATGCTGAGTCCTCTCATAAAGTGAAGCATCGTCTTAGATGCAAACAGCCCCTTGATAAGTTGTTCCCGCCTCTTCCTAGCATCCAGCACATTGCTTACGCACGCGTATCACCCGGTGCGTGGGCCCATAAAGAATTCTGTGACTCAGGCAACTTTAGGCTTTTTGAAATGCTTGTAATGCAGCCACTAAAACTCCCCTTCAGGCCTGCTGCAGATCAGACGTCACAGGGTGAGGGCCCTGGCCGTGACTCTGCAGGTCCCGCGTTTTGCCCTGTTTTTTCACCACCTCACAGGTTGTCATGCTCTACAAGGGACGGACCTACATGATGGTCCTTGACGTCTCCCCTTCGGCCTTGGAGAGTGACGCACAGTCCGGGTGATTCACCATTTCATCTGCTGGTTTTTCTTTTTAATTCAGTGTTAGCATGTTTAGCACTAACACTAATTATGTGACCGAGGACCCGCTCCAGCCCATTAATTTCCCTCAGTCTGTTTCCACCAGGTCTAAACATGTTCCAAGGACTTGGACTATGGGGACAAACATTAGTGTTTGTGTTGTTGATCAGTCCACCCCATTAGCCACGTTTTTTCCTGGCCTCATCTTGGGAGCGCTTTCCTCCCCCTAGCAGGCTTCTCCAAGACTTTGTGTCTCCCCATTTTATCTTGGCCCGTGGTTGGCACATTTATGTGCGGGTCTGGCTGTGGGCTGACCTGCATCCTGGGAAGCACAGACTTACTGAGCTGCCTCAGGCCGTCTCCCCCTTTGGTTTCTCCCGTTTTCTACAGCTTCTGCCTTATCGCTGCAGGGTTATGACTCCACCTGAGTGACGCCACCCCCCTCCCCCACCCCATGCCACTGCTTTTCGAGCCCCTATTGTCCTTCCACCTGTGTGTCTGTCTGCAGCCCTGCATGTCTCTGCCGAAGGGCTGTGTCCCTTCCACTTGTCATGATGTTCCCAAGAGGGGTCCTGGGGCAGGTTAGTTGAGGTCTGTGCATGAAGCTACGACCTAAAACTCCTTCCCCTTCCTTCCCTGTACTTCCTCCAGAGTCCGGAACAAAATGCATTCGAGAGATGCGTGTCCTTTTATTCCTCACGTTGGCAGTGAAGTCTTTCTTCCCCCTTAGCCCCTGCCAGTGTAGCCGTGCGGTGGTAGGCGCCTTCCTGCAGTGGCTGCCGTCTCAATGCTGCGGTTGGCTTACGTGTCCACCCACTTCATCCTCCCTGGTGGCGGCAGGTGTTCGAGCACGTATGCGGGTTAGCCCTTTCCCACATAACGTGGCTCCCCGTTGCCTTCCTCGGTGGCAGGGGGTGCTGTGGGTGAACTCTGGCTGCAGACATGTTTCACTTGGCTCTCCCATTGTTTTAAGACTTTTTAGGTTAGGGCCGACCCTGAAACATCTGCAGATTTCATGTAAAAAATGGGAATTTCTGGTCCCCCTTTGAACAGCCCAAAGATTTGGTGACTTTGTCCTGAGATGTGCTAGGGCGGCCCTGGCTGGAGCTGGGGCCTCTGCTCTGTCACCTGAGTCCTGCTTGATGGCTTCGCTGGCCCTCACCGCTAGACTGGCGTCCAGGGACACTGGAGTTTCCTGCCCTGCTCTCACGGGAGGGGGACCCCAGACCTCTCAGGGGCCTCCAGGCCCCTCTGGAACCGAGTTTTCACTCCCTCCGCTGGTTTATTTCCACCTCCCTGCTGCTCCATGAAGTTGTAGCCACATAGCACGTGAGCTGATGGCTTCCTCCTCGTCTTTGCCATCTTTTCCTACAGTGGGGTGTCACCATTTGTCACCATGCCTGCTCCTTGGTTTCACACTCCTCTTGCGTGCCCTGTTCCCCGGCACCCCCACCATTGCTTCACAGGCACTGTGTTCGCAGTTCACGGAAGGACGGACTCCCCAGAAAGCCTTGTCTGGCTTCTCGAGGGGAGTGTCCCCTCCCTCCTCATTTCACGCGGCGCACAGCTGACTGCCCTTGTCTGACCTGTTCGTGCCCCCGTGTCCCTGCCCCGTCTCTCCCACCAGATTGCAGGGCATTGGGGGCAGGGCCTGTGTCTGTGCCTCACCAGTCTTTATGTCCCCCACAGACAGCACCTTGTAAGTGTAGCTTGGATGATTTCCTCCTACGTGTAAACCTCGGAGCGCGTGTCTTCCTTAACGACCCTGAAGTCCGGTAGCTCATGGAAACAAGGGGAAGGGGCATGCCGCTCTATCTGCATTGCGCCCCCGGTGCCTCAGGGGTGGCCTGTGGCTGCAGTGTGTGTTCACCGAGTCAGATGTGAGCCTGGAGAGTCAAAGGTGCTGCCCGAAAGGAAGGAGACCTAATAGCAGTGAGGACCCACGTGGACATACCACACACAGACATTTCTTGTACGGTCGCATGAAAAGGTTACGTGCGCTCTCCAGTTCTATCACTGGTATAAAAGGATATTTTCTACATCTTAGTATTACTTGACTTCTAGGTGATGAATCTGACCTTGAACTGGAAAGGAAGTATAAGGAAGATGATCGAGAAAAGACCCCAAAGAGGCCGCGGACACAGAGGACAGAGAAAGTCCAGAAGGTCTCCTCGGGAAAGGAGGCCAGGCAGGTTTCCGGAGCCAAGAAACCCATCATCAGTGTGGTTTTAACGGCACACGAAGCCATTCCAGGTGGGCACGAGCGGGAAGGGGCCGGGCAGCCCGACCGCATGGACCCCGTGGTTCCGGCACGGTCAGAGGAGCAGCAGCCATGGAGTGTGGCTTCCCTCCGCTCCCCTGGCCCCAGCCCCTGTCAGCGTGTCCCCGCTCACCACACCGAGCAGCGCGTCCCCGTGTGAGACAGACCCGCTGGGACCCGGGGCCCGCGCTCTCCCGTTCCCCCCGCCTACCTTCCATCCTGCATTTTTAGTGGCTGCATCAAATATTTTATGACGCTGGAGGTTTCTGTCTCCATTTCCTTTCACATAAAATAGCCTGTGGAGATATTATACTTTTTTACAAAAGGCCTCTTTCAGGAAGGGATGCTTTAGACAAAAAGCAGTGTGATATGATAGAAGGTTCCAAATTATAATAATGGTTTTTCCCTATTCATTTGGGGGCATCATTGTCAAATGTACTTAAAAGTCAAGTGTAGGATTTTAAGGGCAATGACAGCCATGCATTTCTTTTCAATGCAGACAGTAACTCCTTATTTAAAGTGAAAATGCCGGCAAAGTGCCTCTTTATACTTCAGTGCAGAGTGTGAGGATCAGTAGGAAATAAGGCACATAAGAACACTGGGCAAGAGGAACCTTCTGGAAAGTCACTCCCTCTGCGCCAGCCTGCTTCAGAGCAGTGTGAGTCCGGGCGGCTCCTATTCTCAGCCGTCTCTGGAGGAAGTCCTCACAATAACGTCTTTAGACGTGGTGGTAGGCTTTCATGATTTCTGCAAGAGATTGTGAACAGGGTAAAAGTGGGATCGGTCTTTGCTGTTCTAGAACCAGGGGACAGACTGGAGTCTTTTCACTGCACTGGATACATGCGCACGCGCACGTCCACAGACCTGCACCGTGTCCACCGCTGTGCCAGGTCTTCGAGCGTTTCACGCCCTAGAATTGCACAAGCAAAGGGGCTTTTGAGGTTTTCCACTCCAGACTCTGTCCTTTGCTAGGGTGAAGTGGAGGCCCACCGATGGCGAGGTCATCCGGTGTCTGGGACTGGACCCTGGGGAGCCCTGATGCCCGCCCACAGCCGGTGCCACCACCACATGCTGTCTCAGCGTTTACACTTACTCAGACTCTGCCACAGGGGTCCCCTGTAAACCCGGCAGGGCAGCACGTGTGTGCGTATGTTCTTGTCTAAGGTTTTGACTTTTTAATAGATCAAAGGGACTTACCTCAGAAGGATGTTTTGATAGATGATTAGAAAACTCGCCCTTCCCACCCAGCACATGCACACGCACACACACACACGTGTGAGCTGCAGGCACACCAGTCCCTGGCAAGGGGCCCGTATGCAGGGGAGAAACACTTCTGGGGCCGCTCCCTCGAGGGGTGGGATCGGAGGGCCCCGCGGTGCCCCTTTAATGTGCGGTGCCTTGTGCCCTCATCTCAGGTGCCACCAAGATCGTTCCCGTGGAGGCCGGGCCCCCGGAGACGGGCGCTGCGCACCCGGAGGCCACCCCGGCCGACCTGGCGCCTCGGAGGGGGTACCAGGAGTACGCCATCCAGCAGACGCCGTATGAGCAGCCCATGAAGTCCAGCAGGTAAGGCGTGCATCCCGTGGGGCTTCAGCTGGGGCTGGACTCCTGCGGTGGCCTTCGGGGCCAGAGCACCGGCACGGTAGTGTGCCAGGGCTGTGTCTGCACACCGAGCTGTAGAGCACGTGGGGGTCTGGATTGCACCCAGGAGATGGACTCCCCATCGCGGTGCCTGTGTGCTGACCGAGCCCATGTCGCGTCTGCGAAGTGTGTGGCAGACCCATGTGTTTTGGGAACTGAGCACCAATTGGCTTAATGAAGGGGGAGCATTTTACTTAAGTCAGACATATGTTTAACCTTTTTAATAAAAAGAAGTGTAAATAGGCCTTACTTAGTACCTATGCTGATTTTTATTTATTTATTAAAATTTTTTTTAAAGTTTTATTTTAAGAGAGAGAGAGAGAAAACGTGCACATGCATGTGCACACAAGTTGGGGGAGGAGCAGAGAAAGGAGGAGAGAGAATCCCAAGCAGGCTCTGCACTCCTGTGGGGCTTGAATTCACAAACTGTGAGATTATGACCTGAGCTGAAATCAGGCCTGGGCTACCCTGGTGCCCCCAAGTTTGCTGATTTTTAAGGTTGTACATATTATAATGAAAAAAAATAATTTCTGTTCCCTGCTCATTTTCAGAAGTCACACTTGTTAGGGTGCCTGGGTGGCTCAGTCGATTAAGTGTCTGACTTTGGCTCAGGTCATGATCTCGCAGTTCATGAGTTCCAGCCCTGCATCTGCTCTGTGCTGACAGGTCTGAGCCTGAAGCCTGCTCCAGATTCTGTGTCTCCCTTTCTCTTTGCTCCAACCCCACTCGTGCTCAATCTCTCTCTCTCTCTCAAAAATAACCATCAAAAAAATTTTTTTAATTAAAAAAAAAAAACACTTGTTACTTGTAGAAAGTTCCAGCACCCTGGATGATGTAGTTAAAGTAACCCATAGTTCTTCTTCTAGAGACAACTACTGTTGCTACTGTAATTTTTTCATGACAGACTAAAACATAGTGCTTTAATAATGCTATTTTTTCTAATATAAAAACCAAGTGCATTGTTATCAACTTTTTTTTTTTTTTTACTTACCACATCCTTAGGGGCGCGCCTGGTGGCTCAGTCAGTTAAGTGTCTGCCTTCACTCAGGTCATGATCTCATGGTTCATGAGTTTGACACCTACATTGGGCTCTGTGCTGACAGCTCAGAGCCTGGAGCTGCTTCTGATTCTGTGTCTCTCTCTCTCTCTGCCCCTCCCCCCCTTCTTCCTTTTCTCTCTCAAAAATAAACATTACTGAAAACTTTACCGCACCTTAAAAATCTTTTTTGGTTCATATTTTGAAAAAGCGTTTGCTGTTGAGTAGGGTGCGCTGCAGTTTATGTAGCTGGGTTTTGCTTGATGGGCAGTGTCACACCCAAGGTTCCAGTATTTTGTCTCTTAGTTCTTCTTCACGACTCTCTGTGGGATAAATTGCTAGCATTGAAACTGGTGTTTCAAACAGTAGGAGAACTTAACACTGTAACCAACGTTGAAAACTCCTCCAGACACGTTGTGTCATTTGACGACCCTTAGTGAATGAGCAGGTGCATTCTCCACACCCACCCCCAGGGTCTCGGCCTCACTTGTGACAGGTACCTGCCCATGGGTTAGCAAACTGCACCTGAGCTCTGCAAATATTTTCCCAGCTGAGATGAAAGACAGAGAAAATGCCAGTCGCCGTGGGTTTCCTCTGTTTCTAGAAGAGGGGAAATGAGGTGTTCTTGAAGAGAGCATAGCTTTTACCACCAAACAGATCTGGGCTGGCTCTAGAGTCTTCTACCACAGTTCAGCTCAGCAGACTAAGTGCCCGTTATGTGCCAGGCACAGGGGAGGAGAGAGATTGGGACAGATGGATGTTGTGCAGGACTTATGTGGACGTGCCTTTTAGCCTCTGTTGTGTCAGCCGTGAGCTTGTCTAGTACAGCCTGACTTGGGTAAGTGGTGAGAGCCAGTGATCAGCCACACGAACACGGTGTCTTTTGGGAACTGCTTCGTTAATTCGTAGCCTCCATCCTCTGTGCTTGCGGCTGTGGGCAGCTGAATTTATGGATGACGTTGTAAAAATACTCATTCCTTTGGCAAAAGTGTCATGGAACTAAATTTTGTTTAAAAAAATTTTTTTTTTAATTTATTTTTGAGAGACAGAGAAATAGCGCAAGCAGGGGAGGGTCAGAGAGAGAGAGACGCAGAATCCGAAGCAGCTCCAGGCTCTTAGCTGTCAGCACAGAACCCTACGCAGGGCTGGAACCCACAAACTGTGAGATCATGACCTGAGCTGAAGCCGGACACTTAACCGACTGAGCCACCCAGGCGCCCCGGAACTAAATTTGAAGATCATTCTGGTGTCAACACAAGTTGATTTGTAGACCTTCACTAATTATCTTCAGGCTACTTCAGGGTCTGCTGGGGAGGGTTCAGCTAACCGGTCACGTAGTCAACAGGCCAGTCTATGCAATAGTTAATCAACAGGTTTCGGCCGTATTCCAGCTGTCATGCATCCTATTAATGGACAGATTACAAAGCAGTTACAAAAGGCTTTTTTTTTGGCATGACGATGTTGCTTTGTAAAATATGGACACAAACCTCTAGGTTACACCAACAGATCAGCCAGGTTCTCACACAAATGTGACACAGACCGACGCTATAGAAAGTTTGGAAGTCCAGAAAACTGTAAGGAAAAATACCATTTGTAATCTCACTACTGTAACATAACCACTGTTTATATATGTGTATATATATATACACACATGTATATATAATTTTTTTCTCTTTTAATGTTTATTTTTGAGAGAGAGAGAGAGAGAGAGAGAGACAGAGTACGAGTAGGAGAGGGACAGAGAGATAGAGGGAGACACAGAATCCCAAGCAGGCTCCAGGCTCTGAGCTGTCAGCACAGAGCCCAATATGGGGCTCAAACTCATGAATCGTGAGATCATGACCTGGACTGAAGTCGGTTGCTTAGCCAACTGAGCCACCCAGGCGCCCCACCACTGTTAATATTTTCAATGTGTTTCCTTCTAGCCTTTTTTTCAGCCCATATATTTTATAACAGTTGAGTTTATATTTCATATGCAATTTTGTATCTTGCTTTCAAGACCGACTCACATTGTGCTTATTACTTTGCTCCGGTACTCACATTATTCACAAATTACTTTATGGTGATGTAACCTCCTGTTACATCACGAGGAGGTTCTGTAATCTCAGCTGCTCATATCAGAGCGGGTGAGGCTGGTAAAATGCCCCATCTGACTGTGCCCTGTAAGGCCTCGCAGTCGGTAGGAGACCTTGGCCGCAGGCCCTTCCGGGGCTGCCTCTTCCCCAGCCCTGTCCCTCGTGTGCTCCCTGTGGTCTCCGGGCCCTGGCAGGTGTCCCAGCTGTCCCAGCCCTCTGTACCTCCTCGATCTCTCCTCCCAGGGGCCTCTTCCTCATTTTGGCGGCCTCCCCTTTCCCTGGCTCGGGTGTCCTGTGCTGGGCTCTCTGCTCGTGTCCAGTGTTTGGGACAGCCTGCCCGGAGTCTGCCCTGATCTGCGCTCATGGAGCATCCTGCCTTTTTCCATCACAGCAGGGAGCTCGTGGTCCTTATCTGCCCCTTTTCCTGGTTAGGGGTCTGGCCTGGCCCCTCCTCCAGGAGAGCATGAGTTGTGTTTGTTTTTGTCCTTCTTGTGTCCCCAGTGCCTGGAATACTTGTTTTGAATGAGCGAGCGAGTGAATGAATGAATGAATGAGTGAATGAGTGAATGAGTGGAAAAAATAGATGTGCAAAGATACTAGTTCCTTATGGTGGGAACTTCCAGCAGCTTTTCACTGTGAGCACCTTTGTTCGAGCACCTTTGTGCTCTTCCCTTTAGTTGACTCCCAGAAGTGAATAACTTTCTAAAATGCGGGGGTGAGCGTGCCTCTCTCCCTGCGCGGGGAACATTCGGAGTGAAATGATTTAATCACAGTCCTGTTACGGCCCCGTGTGTCAGTTCACAGGGCTGAGCGTGAGCGAGGCCTGTGCTGGAGAGTCTGACGTGGTCTACTTAGATTTTTATCAGATTCGTTACGCGGGGCACGAAACGGGGCGCGGAGGGCTTCATCAGGTATTTGTGTAATAAAACAAAACAACAAAAAAAAAAACAGAGCAAAAGTTTCTCCTAAGACCATTTAGATCTTGCATTAGGGGAGAAAATACTGTGATTTGTTTATTTAATTAACGTTTTGAATCTTGGGTTTCTTTCTCCAGTGTTCTTCAAGCCAATAAAATCTATCACCTTCTGGATTTCTTTGTCATTTGAGAAAGATCCCAATTAGTTTCCTGAAATTAGCCTTGGCTTTTAGCATGCAGGCAGAGTGCTAACTTTCAAATTTGAATATTTTAATTACATTACGTGAATTGTACCCTCTGGTGTTTATGAACTACAATCGATTTAAATATTTTTAATTTAAAGACAAGGCAACCTATGTTGATCAACCATAGTTGAATGGGTAGTCCCATAAATACAGACTCTGCAGTTACAGTGGGCACAGCTTCATGGTACCCGGTCGGCAGCATTGAATGATTACTGGCGTTCCTGAGGCCCTTCATGGACGCCCCGGGCGTTCTGTCCAGAGGGAGTAGTTACAGGGGAGAAGAAGCCTCACCCACCTGTCTGACTCTGCCAGTTCCTGTCCCTGGTGCATGCGATAGGGCTTTGGTGGCCGTCAGTCACTGATTTCAGAAACAAGGCAGGGCTCTTCCAACAGCACTGGAAGTCCCGTTCAGGGGACTCTGTGTGTATACAGTTACACTGGGGAGGGGCAGTGTATGTGGTGTTTGCTGACATCATAGAGGATGAGGAGGAATATGCAGGCTCTAGATGCAGACGGTCTGCTTGGGGTCAAATCTGGCTTCACCACTTACTAGTTGTATGATCTTGGGCACAGACTCAGTTTTGTCATCTGTAAAATGGGTGTAAGACTAGAGCTGGGAATGTATTTAGTGTAGGATTTGGCAGTTCACATATCCTTAGTAATTACTGGCTGTTATTACCGTCTCATACACGTGGCCATATTGAACGAGAAAGCGTCCATGGGGCAGACCATGCTTTTATTGTCCATCACACAAAACCTGACCCAGTGCCTGAAATACACCGGCACGTACTCATACATGACGAACATTAACAAATGATTCATGAAGTTCATAAATGACAGTTGAACAGCAGCCCTCTTTTCCCCGTCTGGGCTCTGAATTAGCCGCGTGGTAGAGGAGGAGGACCATGGAGGCTAGAACATCAGCTGTCTTACTGATGGAGTCTTGAGGGACGTGGCATGCTGCACATCAACCCAGGCCTTCCCGTTCCTGGGCCCCTGACTCCTCACCCGCCTGCAGTCCTTGACCGCAGCTCCAGGCCCATGCATGCCCACGTAGCTAAGCACTCAGGGTGCTGCTCGCTGTTCACAGGCAGACCCATCCTCGCCAGAAGGGGAAAGACAGCTCGGCTCAGGAAGGCCAGGTCACCAGTCAGATGGGCCTGTTCACTTGCCCTGGGGGGACATAGGGACGTGGGTCCTTCACTGACGGGTGGCAGCAAAGAGACAGCTGGTTGAATGAAGAAGCAGGTCTGGTTTGTTGAAGCTGTTAGACAAACCCAAGCGGCTTGTATCTGGTCTCACGGAGCCGATGGAGCTCATTCCGTCATGACCGGTCACGTAGCCGGAATATGTACAGGTCAGCTTCGGAGCACGGCTGGGAATGACACATCCCTCTTCTTTCTTTCTCCTCTTGCCTCCTCCTCCTTGTTCTGCAAGCCTCAACTCAGACATCTCCTGTTCAGCAAGTTTCCCAACTACCTTCTGCCAGGTTAGATGTCTCTTTCTCCTCCTCCACCCCACACACACGTTCCCGTCCACGCTTGCCACACTGTCGTGCAAGCACGTGCCGTCCTGTCTTCCCTCCCCCAGACTGTGAGCTCCCGAGGAAGCTCTGGACGGGCCTAGTCGGCACTCGGCCCTCCGACCCGCTTGTAGATGATTGAATGCCTCCATCTAGCCTCAGTGCCATTCATTCACTTTGAGCCTTTGGGATTCAATTCCTAAGAGGGAGTTCAAGGTCCTTAGGGAGGTGTGGCATCTCCCATGTAACGGTGCTGTCGTCTGTTTCTAGGCTAGGGCCCACCCAGCTCAAGATCTTCACCTGCGAATACTGCAACAAGGTGTTCAAGTTCAAGCACTCACTTCAGGCGCACCTGAGGATCCACACCAACGAGAAGCCGTACAAGTGCCCCCACTGCAGCTACGCCAGCGCCATCAAGGCCAACCTGAACGTGCACCTGCGCAAGCACACGGGCGAGAAGTTCGCCTGTGACTACTGCGCCTTCACCTGCCTGAGCAAGGGCCACCTGAAGGTGCACGTGGAGCGCGTGCACAAGAAGGTCAAGCAGCACTGCCGCTTCTGCAAGAAGAAGTACTCGGACGTCAAGAACCTCATCAAGCACGTGCGGCACGCGCACGACCCGCAGGACAGGAAGGTGCAGGAGGCCCTGGACGAGCTCTGCCTGCTCACCCGGGAGGGCAAGCGGCAGCTGCTCTATGACTGCCACATCTGTGAGCGCAAGTTCAAGAACGAGCTGGACCGCGACCGCCACATGCTGGTGCACGGGGACAAGTGGCCCTTCGCCTGCGAGCTGTGCGGCCACGGGGCCACCAAGTACCAGGCGCTGGAGCTGCACGTGCGGAAGCACCCGTTCGTGTACGTGTGCGCCGTCTGCTTCAAGAAGTTCGTCAGCTCCATCCGGCTGCGCGCGCACATCCGGGAGGCGCACGGCGCGGCGCAGGAGGCGGGGCTCTTCGCCAGCTCCATCGACCAGAGCTTCTGCCTCCTGGAGCCGGGCGGGGACATCCAGCAGGAGGCCCTGGGGGGCCAGCTGCAGCTGGCGGAGGAGGACTTTGTGTTCCAGGGCGTGAACGCGCCCAGGGGGGCCGCCTGCCCTGCGGACACCGGGCCTCCGGAGCCCGGGAAGGAGCCAGAGGCCGCTGAGCCCACGCGCTCTGCCACCCCCCAGGGCGACAGCGCAGCGGAAGCGGCCGCCCACCCTTCCAGCCTCCCTTCGCAGGCGCAGGCGGCGGGCCCCCAGGAGTTTTTACTGACAGACGGTCCCTCCTCTGCTGAGGCGCACACTGCTCCCGAGGAGACCTTGGACGCCCAGCACAGAGCCTCCTCCCAGACTCGGGGCGAAGAAGCCCCATCCTCGCCGTCCAAGGCCAAGGGTGCCGAAGCGAACCGGGATGCGCAGGGGTCCGAGGGCTCCCTGGAGGCAGGGCAGAGAGGGGCTGCCCTCCCATCCGATGGACCAGATCCTAGTAGGTGTCTCAGGTCAAACCCAGGGGAGGCCTCGGACCTTCCTCCGGGAGCAGGTGCAGGGGATGCGGCCATGCCCCAAGCGGACTCCTGCCCGCCGGCCTCCGAGCCCCGGGCCGGCATCAGCGCGTTCATGAAGATCCTGGATGGTTTACAGAAGAGGAGGATGAACACTGGTTTGTGCGAGAGGATCCGCAAGGTGTACGGGGACCTGGAGTGCGAGTACTGTGGTAAGGAGGGCGGCGCCGGGCCGGCAGGCGGCCAGGCCCTCCGTCCCCGCGGCCCCACGCGTCCCCGGCCTGCTTTGGGTCACCTCCTGTTTGGTGTGAGCTCACATCTCTTTGTGAAGAACCGCTCGTAAAGGAGCCGCCCTTCTTCTGTTGTAGACAGTAGTTGGCGCCGCCTGTGTCCGATTTGGCACACGGAGTATTTGTGCAGTCGGCTGGGATGCTGGGGCGGGCAGCTGAGCTGGCTGGGGCGGGCACAGGTGGAGGCCGCCAGGGGGGCGGGACAGGTAGCCGGCTGGCTGGGGCAGGCAGGTGGCCGAGTTGGCTGGGGCGGGCACACGCGGTGGTCTGTCTCACGGCTGCTGCCAGAACTTGAGTCAAGAACGGTTGTTCTTCTGGCACAGGACAAGTTCAAAGGGTAGCTTGAGTTATGGCCCCGCTCTCCCTGCAGCTCTTTGCAGGGAGCCCCTAGTGGAGCCCTTCCAACTCGGGGTGCCCTCGAGGCTCCTGAGAGCTGGCAGCTCAGGGGGAGGGAGGGTCCAGCTCCGCCCAGGGGCAGTGGGGTTTCGAGACCCTGATCTAGGCATGTGCACAGCAGCACCTGGGCTGTGACTGGTCCTCAGGGAACATTTTCCTCCTGTCCTAGCTCTGACATCACGCAAACATGGTAGCACCCTTAACGTTTACTGCCCTCCCTGCCTCTTTCGCCTTTAAAAAGTGATTTCCAGACAGAAGTGAGGAGAGTGTGAAGGGTAACCCGGACAAGCTGGAGAGGGAGATAAATACGGTAGAGGAAGAATAGTAACAAGAAAAGCTGATTCAGCGTGAAAGGAACTTTCTTGTTCTCACGTGACGGTATTTTTCAGGCAAACTCTTTTGGTACCAAGTGCACTTCGACATGCACGTGCGCACCCACACGCGGGAGCACCTGTACCACTGCTCCCAGTGCCACTACTCCTCCATCACCAAGAACTGCCTTAAACGCCACGTGATCCAGAAGCACAGCAATGTCTTGCTCAAGTGTCCCACTGCGGGCTGCGACTACTCGACTCCCGACAAGTACAAGCTGCAGGCACATCTGAAAGTCCACACGGAGCTGGTAAGTGGTGAGCTCGGGCGGCCGCGCCGTCTGCCCCGTGCCCCTGCTTCCCGGCCTTTGTGTGCATGGAGAGGTGCCCCGCTTCCCGCGAGCCCGCACACGCATGTCAGGCCCTTCGCTTCACCCCGGGCCCCCCTCACAGGAAGAGTCTCGGATACGTTGCAAAATAATGAGCGTCAGGGAAAGTCTCCGGGAGGAGTGGAAATACAGCAGGGATTTCGTAGATGACATTATAAAGGATCCTTGGTGTCAGAGGTGGCAGTGGTTGAGAGGTTAACCCGTGAGGCGGCGGGCAGTGTTTAGTCCCGGGGAGAGCACAGTGCGTGTTGACGACCACCAGTGTCCTCTTGGGTCATTCGTTGTCGCCTTTCTGTGAGGGACTGTCTGTGAAGCACTTGATTTAACAAAAGGGCTTGTTTAAACCCAGATGCTGTTAATATTCATAATGGAGAAATCTGCTTCATTCTTTGGTGGGAGGTATGTAACACGATGGATGGCTGTTCAGTCGTGCAGATTCTCCTGCAGCTCAAGGGGCTGACACCTCAGAGTGGTGTGAGCCTTCTTTACACGCCCTGGGAGGCACAGCACTGGGCGTGGCTCGGCGTTAATGGCATTTCTTTTCACACCACAGACTGCACGGAAGGAGGCTCCGGAGCTGGGCATGCTTCCACTGGGCTCTGGCATAAGGGTCCGCCGCGCTGTAGGGTTGGTCACTAGGGGTGAAGTCAGAGCGTTTTAGGAATCGTGGGAGGTGGGTCAGGGCACGTGTTTGGGGTTAGACGCCTGGGTTCAGATCCCATCTCTAGCACTCACGCAGATTATGGGTGTTGGGACAAGTCACTTGTTTTTTCTGAGATTTGGTTGCCTTTCTGTATAAAATATATATTAAAAAGTATATGTCCCTTAAAAAAATTCTTAATGTTCATTCATTTTTGAGAGACAGAGTGTGAGCAGGGGAGGAGCAGAGGGAGGGAGAGGGAGACACAGAACCTGAAGCAGCTCTAGGCTCTGAGCTGCCAGGACAGAGCCCAGCACGGGGCTGGAACTCATGGACAGCAGGATCATGACCTGAGCTGAAGTCGGACGCTTGACTGAGCCAGCCAGGGGCCTCATGTATGTTCACAGACCGTATGCATGTGTATACATGCATGTATTATCCATGCCTGCAAATGCAGCCCACACGTGTACACACGTGTTTGTACATGCACATAGATCTAGGGTTACTGGGAGGAAACACTGGAATGTTCTGCAGCAAGACCCTGGCTCAGTGATTGTGGTATTGACTGTGTGCTCGCTACTGCGTGTCACTGGAACCCCTTAGCACATGTTCTCTGTCCCTTTTATTTATTTATTTATTTTTTAACTTTTTTTTTTTTACATTTATTTATTTTTGAGAGGCAGAATGAGACAGAGCACAGTGGAGGAGGGGCAGAGAGAGAAGGAGCCACAGAATTCGAAGCCACTGAATTCCCAGGCGCTGAGCAAATGTTTAGCATAGAGCCCAACGCGGGGCTCTAACCCACGAACCGTGAGATCATGACCCGAGCCTAAGTCGGACGCTTAACCGATTGAGCCACCCAGGCGCCCCTCTCTGTCCCTTTTAGAATAGGGCATGAAGGTGCGCTCCTCCGCTTTCCTCCCAGAGTAGCTGTTCGAGTGGTGCGGATTCCAGTACCATCTTAGGGCGGGGAAACTGGGGTAGCGGGAATCATGGCTATGACCGCTACACATGCGTAGGAGGCCAAGAGTTGAGTGAGGGCAGCATGAGGACAGCATGCTGGGGGCAGCTTTGGAGGGTAGTTGTTAAGACCAGGGACCTTGGGGCGCCTGGCTGGCTCAGTTGGTTAAGTGTTCGACTTCAGCTCAGGTCATGATCTCACAGTTGGTGTGTTCGAGCCCTGCATCGGGCCTGGAGCCTGCTTCGGATTCTTTGTCTCCCTCTCTCTCTGCCCCTCCTCTGCTCATGCTTTCTCTCTTTCTCTCTCTCTCAAAAATAAATAATAAACTTTAAAAAAAAACCCAAAAAACCAGGGACCAGACCCATGGGTTTTAGACTCTGGCTCCCCCCTTTTCTGTGCATCTGACTTCAAGATGTCCTGTAACTGCCCCATGCCTCAGTTTACCCGGATATGTCTAAGAACAATGCCTGATGTGGAGTAAGCACCACACGCCATTGATTGTTACAACTCCTGTTATTCGTGTCACTTGGCATTTTGGGGCTTGTTGCTCCGTGTTGAGACCCTGACACCGAGGCTCCAGGCTGACGCCGCACAGGAGGCTGCGCAGGAGCTCAGCCGTGTGTGCAGCCACCTGTTCTGCCCTGTGCCCATTTTCCTCGCCCGTCATGGGTGCCCGAGGGACTCAGGCCCAGCCGAGGCATTTTCTTGCCTCTGGATGCCGGTACTCAGCCTTCTGGCCACATCCCGGGTCCTCAGGGTCAGCAGGGCCACGTCGGGGGACATGTCCTGAGGTCTGCAGCCCCGATTTCATATGCTTTCATGGATCTTGATAACCCAGCACGTAGGGGAGCTTCTCTTTTCAAGTTCCTGTGGTCATGGATCTTCCTTCAGAGAGGCTTCTCCCCCACTGGACACTGGAGGAGGCATCTGGGGACGTGGGTATTGGGGAAGGGAAGTGACAGTTTCTCTTTTCGTCCTACGGTCTGGACTCTCGTATCGTAATTCTTGTACTGAGTCCAGGAGGTGGGGTTATTTTCCCCACGGGGTGAGTCAGGAGCCTTCTCTGCAGGGTCATTCGGTGGCTTGTCCCAGTCACACTGTCCGTCAGGGCAGATGGAGCTTAGGCCCACGTGCTTGTCCGTGAGCTGTGCTCCTGTCACTGCCCCCGCTGCCCGCGCTGCGTGGTGGGTCCTGAGTGGCAGCCACGTCCTTCTGGGGCCCCGTGGACATGTGCACACCGTTGGGGGGAGCGTGGTGGGGGAACGCTTTGTCCCATGAGAGGGGGGCTGGGTGATCCTTTCTGTGCTGTGTCTTGTGCCGCAGTAACGAAAGGCCCTGAAAGGTACTGCGGGAGAGGAGTGGGGTGAGGGGCGGGGCTCTGCTGGGTGTTCTCCTGGCTCTCACGGCGCCCGGGTTTTCTTGGAAGTTGTTCAAGTTTGAGTTCAATCCCTCCCTGCCCCCCCCCCCCAGTATTTGCAGTTCTTCCATTTGAGATACTTTTTCAAAAACATTTACTTATTTAGAGAAGAGGGTGTGTGAGCAGGGGTGGGGCAGAGAGAGAAGAGAGAGAGAAGGGAGAGAGGGAATCTCAAGCGAACTCCATGCTGTCAGTGCAGAGCCAGACACGGGGCTCCCATGGACCGAGAGATCATGACCTGAGCCGAAGTTGGGCACTTAATTGCCTGAGCCCCCCGGGCGCCCCAAGGGGAAGCCATATGTACGTACACCAGGGGGCTGAGGGCATTTCCCGGGAAGCATGTGGACCGTATTGCTGATCATGCATGAAAACGGGCTCCAGTGTCTTGAGTTTAGACAACATTTATCTTTTGAGCTGTGAATTATTTCTGTAATGAAGCCAAAGTTACCAAGGAAACGTTGACCTGTGCGAGATCTTCCTTAGCTGGCATTGCTTACTTCCCTTTCTGTGACTGTCAACCATTTCTTAGCTACTGATGCACCCAGTGATCAGAAGGCGTGGTGAGCACATTTGATATAGTCTCTTCCTGCAGACCCTCCTTCTCTTGAGCAGGTGGACGATGTGACTTCGTGTTCAGGGTGTGTTGGCATCAAGGAAGTGTGGCGAGCTGGTCAGGAAGAGGCGGTTAGTGCTGTTGCTGGAGCAGGCCTGCTTCTTACAGCGCCGTGTAGACTTTGTGCAGGGGTGGCCTAGGAGGACGCGGTGGTCCTGAAGCGCAGGGGGCTTCGGGCTCTGACGTGCTATAGCTCAGGCCCCATGTCCACCCCCATGATCGTGGGCATTTGCTGAGCTCCGCCTTCTGAGTCATGACATGAACATTAGGTACCGTCTCCTGCCCCTCGGGGCTGTGGCGTGTGAATCAGAAAATACATGTAGGGGTGCCAGAGGGCTCAGTCGATTAGAGCAGCTGATTTTTGATTTCAGCTCAGGTCATGATCTCACGGTTCATGAGTTCAAGCCCTGCATCGGTCTCTGCACTAAGTGTAGAGCCTGCTTGGGATTCTCTCTCTCTCTCATCTATCTATCTATCTTTCCCTCCCTCCCTCTCCCTCCCTTCTTCTCCTTCTCTCTCTCTGCCCCACCTATGGTTCTCTCTCCCTCTCTCTCTCTCTCTCTCTCTCTCTCTCTCTCTCAAAATAAACTAAAAAAAATACATGTATGTAGAACACTCAGGTCAGGTTTTTCAGTCCCTAGGTCATGGTCCACCAGATAGTTGTGATATCAGTGGGTTTCAGCTAGTAAGTTGATCACAACCAGCGAGTGCATCTTAAAGACGGAGCACAGTAGACTCAAATAGAAACTGCCAGTCTTAGTCACCCGTACGCAGGTGTTAGGTTTGTCTTCTGAGGCCTTTGTTTCCATGTCTCAGTATGTTTACATGTCAGCCTGTGTGGCATCGCCAGATGGTGACATCACCCGGGTGACCTCCTGTGGGTGCCACTAAAGAAGTTTGTTAGTGACGGACGCAGGTGATGGGCTTCATGCCGCCCTGAATCAGAATCGCCTGGGGTGGGAGGTTGCTGAGCTCAGGCCCCACTGTCATTTTAGGGGAGCCTGGGAGTCTGCGCCTTCAATCCCTCTTGGTAGGCACATTTGAAATGGCAGGAAGTGGAGCAGACCAGCTTGGGTCTTCCAAGAAGACCGCACAGGGTCCAGCCCATCGGAGGGTGCTGTCGCAGCCCATGCCCGCACTTGGGGACAGCACGTTTTAGTGTTTGTTACCGCTGAGTCCGCGCTCACAGGGTGTGGCTTTGCTTCTGAATTTCTGTGAACGTGGCTTCTGCGACGTGTCTCCAGGCTTGCTGTGGGGCCTCGGGGACAGTGGTGGTGAGGGACGTGGCACAGGTCCAGGCTTCCAGGGGACAGGCGGGTCTGAGCTAGCTTGTCCTCAGTAGCAGGAGGGGGAGAGGGGTGGTATTGGTGCCGGGGAGGACCCGTCCATCTGTCTGTCCAGGGCATGACGGTCTCTTGGCACGTGTTTCAGATTACCCCGTCTTTGCAGAGTGCGTGGTCTGTTCTCGTCCACGGGGGTCCACCTATTTAAAACATCTCATGTGTGCTTGCTGCAGGTAAAGTAATATGATATATCGCCACAAAACACAGAGACAGTAGAGGAAGCCACCCCTGTATCTTTCTGGAAATAAATGGATTTGTTGTTTTTTTTAGTGGAGGAAAACATTATTGAAGTAAAGTGATTGGATATGAGGTTTTCCGTTTCCAAGGGCCGGGAGCCGATGGGCTTTTCCTCTGTGGTCACAGACTTTGTTTCTGTGCTGCCGTGTTTGAGCATTTGTCCACAGTGCTGGGGACCTGGGGCCCCCGAGCTTCCCGTGTGGACAGTGCAGCTTCTGTGACCAGGGCTGACGTGCAGAAGCGGAGGCCTGACCTGGCACATCAGAGCTGCTCTCAGCGGCCGGGGCGGTCCTGGAGTCAAACTCCAATATGGAGTTGGGGCTTTTATCTGGCTTGTTCAGATCTGTCCCCATTTCGGCGTCACCTTTTCTGCCTCTGTCATACGTTCATCCTGGATGTTGGCAGTTCTCAGTGGCTCACGGGCCCCTTGAGGGCAGGGCCAGTGTCCCACACCTCTGCCCTCAGCGCAGTGCCTGGCACGTATCAGGGGCCCTTGGAAGGTCTGAAGAATGAACGAGTGAGTCCGTGGAGGACAGCAGATCCCATAACCGTGGCCTTTTATTCCTGAAAAATTGTTCAGAGTACAGTCTCCCACCTTATTTTTCATTTTATTTTTTATTGTTTTTAAAGTTTATTTATTTGTCTTGAGAGAGAGAAAAGAGAGAGAGAAAGAGAGAATCCCAAGCAGGCTCTGTACTCAGTGCAGAGCCAACTCAGGGCTCGAACCCACAAACCACGAGATCATGACCTGAGTCGAAATCAAGTTGGGCACTTAACCGACCGAACCACCCAGATGCCCCGACGTCAGATATTTTATAGGAGCGGTACTTACACCATAGTTAATATGCTTGGTGGCAGGGTCAGGCTTGATATTCTCCACCCGCTGCGGCTTTCAGCCTTGAGAACTGCCCAGTTGCTCTGGGGGCTAAGGCACCTGCAGTAGAGCTGTTGACCAAGGTGAAGTTCACCCAGAGCAGAGAGCCAGGGCCTGAGCCCACGCCCACACCCCGAGGCTACTCTTGCTCCCCACGCCGTGGCCACAGATTCCAGCTGATGCCTTTCTTCTTTCAAAGCATCCTGTGTTGAGCTTTGAAGGCCTTTCCCACCAGAGCAAACAAACTCCGAGGTCTGGGCTCCTTGACCGTCAGGATTGCCGCACGGGCCTCTCCCTCTCCGCCTCTGCCAGGAACTCTTTTAACAGCCGCTCTTTTTAAGTTCGCTGTGTCAGTTTGGGTTTTCATCTCTGGCGCGGAACTGAGGTCTGAGAAAGAAATAAATGAGCCCTGAGAGTGAACCCTCCTCCCAGCACCCTTTCCCACTTCCCTTGTCCTTCTGACAATCTTCAAAGGCATCAAGAAATGAGGGGCCCCGATAAGCTCTAAGATAAATTGCTTTCAGACTATCAGAGATTAAAAGAAAAAAAATCAAATAGCAAGGACTCGGGGGAGATCCCTGTAAACTCCTTCAAAGCCCTTCTGAATGCCTCTGTCAGGTCTGCTGATGAGGGCATGGGAGGCGGCCCACAGGCCTTCTCCGGGGACACACACCAGACACCCAGCGGCGTCTCTCCCAACGGCTTGGGAGCACGCGTTCCTGTGTGCAGACCCAGGGAGTGACGGGGTGACCTGGAAGGCTCACGGGCAGAGGACGACAGTGACAGAAACACCCTGAGCAGCCCTGAGCCCACGCTGTGGCCTCTGTGGAGGTCTGTGGCCCTGTCTGGGCACAGAGCTTGGGACGGGCTCCCTACAGCTGCCTGGACCCCTTGGGCCCCTGAGCTTGGCAGACATTGCTTGGAACCCAGGCGTTTTGTGGGAGGCACATCCAGACTGTTTGGTGGTTCGGCTTCATTTTTGTTTGTAAAGACCCTTCTCGCGAGTGTGCTCCGGGGAACACCGCCCTCAGGAGACGTCCCGCACCGGCAACAACTGAGCCACAAAGGGGTGTGGATGAGTGCTCACTCAGTTCCGTCTCGGAGATGCGCAGGCTGCGTGAGCGCCCGGCCCAGCCTAAAACCAGGCTGAGTTGCATTCATGGCAATGCTGCCGCCACTGCAGCAGAGCTTTCCAGATTTATTGAGAGCTCACCGCAGGCCAGGCTCTGCTCTTACACTTCATGTGCTGTCTCTTAATAAACTTCATTGTTCAGAACAGTTTCAGGTTCACTGCAAATTGAGCTGGAAGTACAGAGATTTCTCTGTCCCCAAACATGCACGACCTTCCCCACTATTGACATCCCATACATGCCACAGCGGGACCTTTGTTGTAATCAGTGAACAGACGCAGACACTCGAGTCACACCTGGAGTCCGGTGCTGTCCGTTCTAAGGGTTTGGACAAATGTGTCATGACATGTGTCCACCATTATAGCATCAGGTGGAGTAGTTTCACTGACCTAGAACGCCCTTCGCTCTGCCTCTTCATCCCTCTTATTCCCCCTACATTTTGGCCACTCTGGAGCCTTTTACTGTCTCCATCATTCTTTTTCCAGAATGTCATAGAGGTGGAAACCTATAGTATGTAGTCTTTTCACATTGGCTTCTTTCACTTAGCAGTATGTTAAGTTTCTTCCATATCTTTCCATGGCTTGAAGGCTCATTTATTTTTAGTGCTGAGTATTTTCCATTGTTTGGTTGTACCACAGTGTATCTGTTTGTCACTATTCTGGATTTGGGCCATTCTAACAGGTGTACAGTAGTGTCTCATTCTGGCATTAATTTGCATTTCCTGACGCTGTGGAGCATCTTCTCATTTGCTTACTTTGGTGAGGTCTCTAGGTCTTTGGCCTATGTTGTAATATTTTTTTTTATTGTTGAGTTTTAAGAGTTCTTTGTATATTTTGTATACTTTCAGTGACTTGCTTTTTTTCTTTCTTCTCTTGACAACATCTTGTGTAGAGCAGCAAATTCGAATTTTGATGAAGCCCAGTTTATCGACTCACTCTTTTATGGATTGTGCCTTCGGTGTTGTAGCTAACCGAAAGCTACCATATTCAGCGCCATCTAGGTTTTCTTGTATGCATTCTAGGAGTTTGTAGTTTTGTGTTTTCCTTTAGGTGTGTGACCCACGTTGAGTTAATATTTGTGGAAGACCATAGATGCGTGTCTGTCATTTTGGCTGTCCACTTGTTGCAGCATCATTTGTTGAGAAAACTCTCTTTGCTCACTTTTACAGTATTTGCTTCTGTGTCAAAGATCAGTTGACTGTATTTAAGTGAGTCTATTTCTGGGCTCTATTCTCTTTCACTGATCTGTTGTCTCTTCCTTTACCAGTGCCGCACAGTTTCCATCATTGTTGTTTTATGGTAAATCATGAAGTTGAGTAGTATCCGTATTCCAACTTTGTTTTTCTCCTCCAGGATGTGTTGGCTATCCTGTTTTGTTTTTGCCTTTCTATATAAGCTTTACAATCATTTGTCCATAACCGTAGAATAACTTGCTGGGATTTTGGTTGCTATTGCATTGAATCTATCTCTATCTATCTATCTATCTATAGATTAGTTGTGAAGAACTGACATCTTAACCATGTTGAGTCTTCCTCTCCATGAACATGGAATAGCTTTCCACTTTCTTTTTTTTTTATTTGATTTCTTTCATCAGCATTTTAGTTTTTCTCATATGGATCTTGTACATTGTTGTTGCATTTATACCTAAGCATGTCATTTTCGTGGGGTAAATGATACTGTTTTTAATTCCAAATTCCACTTATTCATTGCTGGTATATAGGATAGCAATGGACTTTTGTGTATTAACCTCTTGTCTTGTATCCTTGCTATAGTGATTGCTTATTAGTTCCAGGAGTTATTTTGTCTGTTCTTTCAGACTTTCTGTGTAGATGATTATGTCATCTGCAAACAAAGGTAGTTTTATCTCGTTTTTCCTGATATGTATGTCTTTATTTCCTTTTCTTGTCTTACTGCTTTCACTAGGACTTCAGTACAGTGTTGAAAGGAGTAGTGGGAGATGACATCCTTGCCTTGTTTCTGATCTTAGTAGGAAAGCTTCCAGTTTCTCACTACTAAGTATGATGTTCACTATAAGTGTTCTGTAGATAATCTTTGCCAAGTTGAGGAAGTTCTTCCCTCTTCCTAGTCTACTGAGCTTGTGTATCATGAATGGGTGTTGGATTTTACCAGATTAATTTTCTCCTACTATTGATATGAGCATATGAGTTTTATTTCTTAGTCTGTTGGTATGATAGATTATTTGATTTTAGAATGTTGAGTCAGCCTTGCCTACCAGGGATAAATTCCACTTGGTTGTGGTGTATAGTTCTTTTGTTGTTGTCTTTAAAGTTTATGTATATATTTTGAGAGAGAGGGAGAGAGAGAGACAGAGTGAAAACATGCATGAGCATGGAAGGGAAAGAGAGAGAAGGAGAGAAAGAATTCCAAGCAGGCTCTATGCTGTCAGTGCAGAGCCTGATGTGAGGCTTAAACTCATAAACTGTGAGACTGTGACCTGAGCTAAAATCAAGGAGTCAGATGCTCAACCCCCCAAGCCACCTAGGCTGCCCACCCAATTTGGGATGTACAGTTCTTTTTATACATTGTTGGGTTTGATATGTTACTGTTTTGCTGAGGATTTTTACATCTCTGTTAATGAGAGATACTGACCTATAATTCAACTTTTCTTACAATGTTTTTGTCTGTTTTTGGTATTAGGGTAATGCCGGCCTCATAAAATGAGTAGGAAGTAATTCCTCTGCCTCTGTTTTTTAACAGAGATTGTAGAGAATTGTTATATCAAAGAAATTATATTTTTTCCTTATGTGTTTGGTAGACACATCTGGGCTTGGCCCTTTTTTTATTTTTGGAAGATGATTAATTATTGATTCAATTTCTTCAATAGAGATAGGCCTATTATGATTATTTCTTTTTGTGTGAGTTGTGGCAGATTATGTCTTTTAAGGAATTGGTCTGTTTCATCTAGTCAAATTGTTGGGCATAGAATTATGGTATCCCTTTACTCACTTCTTAATGTTCACGAGATCTGTAGTATGTCCACGTTTCCATTTCTGATGTCAGTAACTGCTGCCTTCCCTTTTGCCTGGTTAGCCTGGCTAGAGGCATAATGATTTTCTCAATCTTCTTGAAGAAACAGCTTTTGGTCTTGTTGAGATTTCTGTATTGATTTCTAGTTTTTAATTGGTTTCTGCTCTAATTTTCAACATTTTTTTCCTTATGCTTAATCTGGGTTTAATTTACTCATCTTTCTATACTTTTTTAAGGTGGAAGGTTAGATGATTGACTTTAGATCTTCTTTTCAGATAGTATACATTCAGTGCTATATAGCTTTCCCTTCAACTGCAGCTTTCATTGCTTTCCATAGATTTTTGAGAAGTTGTTTACATTTTTATTTAGTTTAAAATATTAAAAATTTTTCTTGAGATTTCTTTTTTGTAACTCATGTTATTTAAAGTATATTACTTAGTTTGTACATATTTTGACATAGTCTAGCTATTTTTCTTTATTGGTTAGTAGTTTAATCCTTTGTGATCTGTGAGCAAACACTGTATGATTTCTATTCTTTTCAATTTGTTGAGGGCTATTTTATGGTCCAGAATATGGTCTATTTTGGTGAACGTTCTAGTGCCCTTGAGAGGAATGTGTATTCTGCTGTTGTTAAATAAAATAGTCTATAGATGTCAGTTATACTCAGTTGATTGATTGAATTCAACTGTGTTGTTGAATTCACTGATTTTCTGCCTGCCGGATCTGTCCATTTCTGAGAGAGGGCTGTTGAAGTCTCCAGCTAAGAGAGTAGATTTGTTACTTCTGCTTGCCATTCTACCAGTTTTTGCTTCATGCTTTTTGACTCTGTTGTTGGATGCCTACATATTAAGGATTATAAGGTCTTCTTAGACAATTGATTCCTTCCACATTATGCGGTGCCCCTTTTTATCACTGATAACTACCTCTGAAATCTCATCTCTCTTAAATTAGTAAGTACTTCCCCTTTCCTTTGATGAGTGTTGGCATGGTGTCTTTCTCCATCCAGTTTCTTTTAATCTGTATGTGTCTTCAGATTTAAGGTGGGCTTCTAAGAGCCCACATATAGCTGGATCTTGTTTTTTGATCCAGTCTGATACTCTGTTAATTGGTGCATTTTAGATCATTTATGATTATTGATATAGTTGAATGAATAATTATTAATCGTTATCATATTTGTTCCTGTTTTCTATTTGTTGCCCTTGTTCTATGTTCCTTTGTCTTCTGCTCTTGTCTTTTTTGGTTTTAACTGGGTATTTTATATGGTTCCATTTTCTTTCCTTAGTATATCACTTATACCTTTTTTTTTTTTTTTTTTTTGCTAGTGTTTACCCTAGAACTTGCAGCATATACATTTACATAGAATCGAAGTTGGCTTTCAGATAGCACTGTTCCACTTTATGGGTCGTGTCAGTATCTTGTAGTAACAAAATAATCCTACATCCTTCTTCATATACCGTGTATCATTGCTGGTGTGTATTCATTTATATATAAGCATATGTATAGAAAGCATACATTATTGAATACATTGTTACAGTTACTATTTTGAACACACTTTCTGTTAGATCAGTTAAGAGTAAGATCAATAAAACTTCTATTTTACCTTCACTTCTCCCTTCTCTAGTGCTCTTTCTTTATGAAGATCAACTTTTGACTTTATCCAGTTTGTTTCTTTATGTCGACTTTATCTTGTTTTAATATTTCTTATAAGATAGGTCTTAGTGGTAACAAATTCCTTCAGTTTTGTTTGTCTCAGAAAGTATTTTCCTTTCTTTTTTTCTTTTTTCTTTCTTTCTTTTTTTTTTTAGAGAGAGAGAGAGAGAGAGAGAGAGAGCTCAAGACAGATGCATGCATGAATTGGGGAGAGGCAGAGGGAAGGGGAAAGAGAATCTTAAGTGGGTTCCACACTTACCTGATGAGGGGCTCGATCTCACAACCATTAGTTCATGACCTAAGCTGAAGTCAAGAGTCAGATGTTTAACTGATAGAGCCACTCAAGTGCCCCTTCTTCATTTTTTAAGGATAGTTTTGCAGGATATAGAATTCTGAGTTGGTGTGGTTTTTTTTTTTTTCCTTTCCGTAAACATTTCACTCCATTCTTTTCTTGCTTGTGTAGTTTCAGAGAAGATGGGTGAAATTCTTACCTTTGCTTTTCTCTAGGTAAGGTGTGTTTTTTTTTTTGTTTTATGTTTTTGTTTGTTTTATTATTATTATTTTTACCTGTGGCTTCTATCACAATTTTTTCTTTACCTTTGGTTTTCTGTAGTTTGAAAACGATAGGTGTGGTTTATTTGGTGTTATTCCTACTGGGTGCTCTCCCGAGTTTTTGCGGTCTGTGCCTTGGTCTTTGACACCATGTGAGGGAAGTTCCCAGTCGTTATCGGTGTAGGTATTTCTTCAGTTTTTTTGTCTCTTTCTTCTCATATTCCCACTACATGTCCCATGGATACTCTGTTCTGTGTTCATCAATGTTTCTGCCTGCTTTTCAGTTTTAGAGGCTTCCTTTGAGATATCCTTAAGCTCTGAGAGTCTCCCCTCAGCTGTGTCTAGTCTACTAACATGCCCCTCCAAGGCTTTCTTCATTTCTGCCGCAGCGGTTTTGATCTCTAGCATCTCTTTTCCGGTTCTTTCTGAGAATTTTGGTCTCTTCCTCCATGGCCCATCTCCTCTTGTGTGCTGTCTGCTTCGTCCAGTAGAGTCCTTAGCGTGTGCATCCAAGTTGTTTTAAATGCTTGGTCTGATAATCCCCAAATTCTTGCCATATCTGAGACTGCTTTTGATGCTTGCTGTGTCTCTTCAAAGTGTGGTTTTTGCCTTTTCATGAGTCTTGTAGTATTTTTTCCTTTATTCCAGACAGGATGTACTGGGTACAATGAGTTGCCATAAATAGGCCTTTAGTAATATATAGGTGTAGGGGAGGAGAATCATTCTATAACTCTGTGATTAGGACTCAGTTCTCAGGAGCCTCTGGCCATGGGCATGAACATCACCACTGTTTCTCTTTTCTTTTCTTTTTTTTTTTTTTTTCCAACTCCCCTAGGTGGGTAAGGATGGCTAAAGTGGGCTGGGTTTGGGTCTGTCCTTTTGCCCAAGTGGAGGGCTGTAGGGGGCTGGAATTGGGTATTTCTCTTCCTCCAGGTAGCTAAGTCTCTGGTTATACCCCAGCAAGCTAGGCCCTGGTGAACTGGTTTCCTCTGGGGGCAGGTCTTGTCAAGAATAGAACATTCCAGTGTATTTCAGAATGGTTCCTTTTCCCCCCTCCCTGCCAGAGGTATGGGTTTTTCTCTGAGACTCACTGTGAGTACAAGGTCCCGCTCCCAGGGGTAAAGCTCACGATGATGGGTGCCCCTGGAGTGTCTAGCTCCCCTAGATGGCCATAGTGAGCTTCAGCCAGCTTGCCAATTTCAGCCAGCTTGCCAATTTCAGTCCTGGTTTTCTGGGGGTTTCTTCCTGTGGGTATTTGCTCCAGGAAGTTGTGATTCTCTGCATTCTCTCCAGGTCGAGGGCCAGTGGCTTGCCTGAGATCTCACCTGTCTTATGGGTTAAGACGAGTTGTTGCTTTTTCAGTCTGTTTCATCTGTTGTTAGGATGGAGTAGAGACTTCTGAGCCTCCCGTGCTGGACTGGAAATTGGAAGTCCACTTTATGTGTTTGTAATTTCATTTTTCCTCACAGCAACAGGCAGTTTTTACTACCAAATGAGGAAACCGAGGCACGGACAGGTTAAGCCACTTGCCCAAAGCTCCCGAGCCAGTAAGTGGTGAGACCAGGATTTGAGCTCAGGGACTGAGAGTCCTGTACTTAGTCACTGTCTCCCAGGAGCAGGACCTCTGGCGTACAGAGGTCTGGTCTGCACACCCGTCTCTGCCCTCCGGGGTTCTGTGACCTCGGCCAGCTCCTCAAATGCCCCGCAGGTTGTGGTAAGTGACGCACAGCCCTCTGCATGGGGAAGTTTTCAAGAACTGGTCGCTGTGGTGACTATTATTGTTTATTAGTGTGAGTACACCGCATTTTCCGGTGGCTCTGAGGATTGTGTTCACGTACTAAGACCTGAGAGCACTTGGTGCAGTGCTGAGCTCCTAGTAGGTGCCCAGCCAATGGTGAGGATTCGTCTAAATCCAAGTGAGCGCGGACTGTGAACATCTTCTGGAATGATCCTTGCAGTCACAGCTCCTGTGTTTCTTGTGGGCTTGAGGCTTGTTCACACAGGTCACACTTTGAGGCTTGTTGTGGGTTTTTGTGGGCGTTTCTCTGCTTGATCAGCGTGCACTGGTGCAGCCTTACGTGGTGGTCTTCCCTGACGGGGGCGCCGAGGGCAGGAGCACGAGTAGAACCCGTACACGTAGCCTTCTGCTGTCTGGGCGCCTCGCCCACCTGTCTGGGGCCCCAGCAGCGCAGGCAGAGTCCAGCAGCCGCCCTCCCCCTTCCTCAGCTCAGCCCTGGGCCAGCCCCTCGAGCCCCCTCCGTGCCGCTGACAGGCATGAACAACCAGTGTCTCTTCTCGCACGGTTCCGGAGGCCAGGGTTCCCAGATCACGGGGTCAGTGGGGCTACTTCTGCCTGAGGGCCGTGAGCGAGAGTCTGTTCTCTGCCTCTCTCCAAGCCTCCAGTGTTTCACCAGCAATCCCTGTTGTTTCTTGGCTTGTGGACTCCCCACTTGGACTTCTGCCCCCATCACGTGGGCTCCCCCTGTGTGCATGTCCGCGTCCAGACACCGGACCTGCTGGATCTGGGCCCGCCCTAACGACTTCTTAGCTAGCTACGGCTGCAGTGACCCTCTTTCCGAAAGGGGTCCCGTTCTGAAGTACTAGGGGTCAGGACTTCACTAGGTGACTTCTGCAGGGACAGAAGTTCAGCCCATAACACCCACGTGAACCAGCCCTGTAATGAGCTGAGGGCAAAGGCAGACGAGCCAAAGCTAGAGCTCGGTCATTCACAAGCACTTCTCCCTCTGCAGGAGCTGGGTCCACAGAGCGAGGGGCAGTGTGACATGAACCCCCGTGGGACGCAGGCCTGGGGCGTGGCGGGAGTGGCCGGGGTGGGCATCTGTCCATTCAGGTCCAGACACCCGCTCTTCCGCTTAGACTTGGGGCTCATCCTCCCGGGCCTCGGTTTCTTAATCTGTCATGGGAACACAGTGATGCCCGTCCATTGAGAGTGCTTGTGCATCCAGTAACCCTGTGACCCCCCCTCCCCCCACCACACAGAGAGCACTGGAGGACATAATGCACTTGGGGTCACGGAGCTGCGCTGGTCTGCGTGGTAGACCTGAAGGCCAAGCCCTGCGCTCGGCGGGCCCGGCCTCCCTCGCCGGGTCGTTGTCTGTAAGCCCGTCCCTTCCCTTCTGACGTGGAGCCGGTACCGTTCCCGGGCCAGGGGCCAGGTGCAGGGGGCGCGTCACGTGTTTGCCAAGTTGCACTGTGGTCTGGCCGTGGTGGCGGCGGTGGCGGCGGTGACGGTGACGGTGGTGGCGGATTCTCCCTGGAGCCCAGGTGTAAGCGAGGCACCTAACTGACCATGCTCTTTTTCTGTTCAGGACAAAAGGAGTTACTCTTGCCCTGTGTGTGAAAAGTCTTTTTCAGAAGATCGGCTGATAAAGTCGCATATCAAGACCAACCATCCTGGTAAGGTTCTGCATTTCGGAGAGAAAGTTAACTTTAAAATGTTTATGTTTTATTCATTCATTCATCCATTCTTTCTTTTTTAATGTTTTTTAAATTTATTTTTGAGACACTGTGAGCAGGGGAGGGGCACAGGGGAAGGGAGACACAGGATCTGAAGCAGGCTCTGAGCCAAACGCGGGCCTCAAACTCACGAACCTTGAGATCATGACCTGAGCCCAAGTTGGACGCCTAACTTACGGGCCACCCAGTCGCCCCTAAAATGCTTACGTTTATTTTAAAACACAGCACTACTTGTTAGCTGCACTGAATGGAAATAAAGAGGGACGAAGGTGTGAGTGAGTTCAAGGGAAATGATTACCTTATTTAAGGTTGGGGATTTATAATTATGAACTTCATCTCATCCTTCATGTGGCCTTCAGGCCCTCTCCCCACACTGTCCTCTCCCGCCCCTTCCATGTTCACTTTGAATGGCTCCAGAAGGCTCGCTCACCACGCAGGTCTGACCTGGACTCCGCCCCCTGGACGCCGGTGCCTGGCCCCTTTGAATAACTTGTCCCCCAACGTGGCGGCTCATGAGGCGTGTGTGCTCCAGGCTGAGGGGCCTTGGTGAGTCCTGTGGCCGTCACCTTGGTCGCCCCATTCTAGTTTCCTTGGCCACTTAGAGGTGTGAAGCACGAGCCGCCTGGACATTCATGCCTGTCACACTTCTCACCACTGGGATCCATTTCCTCCAATTTGCTCTGTTAATTCCTGTTTCTTCTCTGTGTTCTTCCTTGGAGTTCATCCTTGGGGAGGACTTGGGGGCTCCCCGGCCGGGGACACTGACGCCTTGTGTTCAGGTCATTGGCACTTCCCTGCCACCCTGTGAGTGCTTTGGGGGAGGGGGTCCACTGTTAAGGCCCGTCCGCGATCCCTGGTGTCACGTGGCGGCCCGAGAGCACGGACGGACGCGGGTGGTGTGCGGCAGACGTGAGGGGCGGGTGAGCCGGGGCGCTTCGTCCGGGCCCCTTTCCTCTGTGTTGTGTCGCTGCTCTCGTGTTCGGGCACCGACTCACTGATGACAAATGGTGATGGAGAAACATAGAGGAATAACGGTTCACGAACACTCACATTCTGTCTGGGAGCAAGCGGAGCCCCGAGGCCCTGCCTGTGGTTCCCTGGGGGGCCTCATTCTGCACGCCCCTGTGTCAGCCCGTGTCCCGTGTCAGCCCGTGTCCTGTGTCACCTGCGTGCGGTGTGAGCCGAGGGTGCTCACTTAAACCATTTGCTTATGAACATATGTGAGCTGCTCTTTCTCTCTGGTTAAAACTTCAAATATCTACAAAACGGGATAACAGGAGGGACCCCCAAGGACCCACACCAGCTTGGCCCCTGCACTCACGTGCACTTTGCTAGACTACTTTCCTGTAGTGACCCCCCAGACTTTTAGTTCTAGAATATCTTCCAGTGCGCCCCACATGGGTGGCGTTTTCCCGTGAACGAACTTTAGGATGTGTTTCCAGCAAGTCAGGGTGCGCTCTGGACAGAGCCACTGGGTCACCGTGAAAACAGAACTGCGGGGAGGAGCACCGGGTATTAATGTGTTAAATGGTGGGTCACTAAATTCTACACCTGAAACCAGTTTTACCTCGTACGTTAACTAACTGGAATTTAAGTAAAAGCCTGAAATAAAAACAAAAGTAAAATAAAATAAAACAAACAATTAATGGTAATTCCTTATTACCGTGTACTAATAGTTCATTTAAAATTCCCCAAGTCCACCGAAGATTGATTGTTTGAATCAAGACTCAAGCATTTTGTTTTTAGTTGTCACATCACTTGAGTGTCTTGTATTCTGTGGGACACTTCTGTTCCTGTGACATCGACTTGTTGGAGGGACTGGGTCACTTTCCCTGCAGATGATTTCACGTCCTGCATTTGTGGGACAGTGCCTGGTGCCTCCTTTCCCCTCACCTTTCATGGTCACGGATATTTAGATCTGAGACTTGGAGATGCTGCTTTAACCTTTAGGCTGAAATTCTACCTTGTGACTCCATGGGGCACATCCGGATTTGTCACCTTAGTGCTGCCAGGGTCGGCCAGGGGGTTTGGTCACTGTCACAAGGTTCACGTCCATCTCCCTTGAGCCCATCTGCTTTGGCCTCTGATGGTCCCCCTGCTTTCCTTCTAGAGGTCTCCATGAGCACGATCTCTGAGGTTCTCGGGAGGAGGGTCCAGCTGAAAGGGCTGATCGGAAAGAGAGCCATGAAGTGCCCGTACTGTGATTTCTATTTCATGAAGAACGGCTCCGACCTTCAGCGTCATATTTGGGCTCATGAAGGTGAGTACTCCTCTTTCGGGATGGAGCACCCTTTTGATTCCGTGCTCCCGGGCTTCAGGTGGGATGGCTTCCAGGGAAGTCATGTTGTCACATGCCCTGCAGTTTGAGAAGCGTGTGCCGCAGGCAGCTGAGCTCCACGACTTCAGCTGCTGCCTGTGGGGCTGCTGGTGCAGTGGGCAGGGTGTGCGGTGCCCTGCAGCTCCCGTTGGGGCCGCACTGAAGTAAATCCCCTTGACCCCGCGCCGGGCGGCGAGCCCCAGGAGAAGGGGGACGGCACTGTCTGTCACGCGGGGCTCCAGTGGCCGCCGTGGTGCCCTGGCACGGCAGGTGCTGAGGAAGGACTGCTGTGACATAGAGGAGCAAAGGCCAGGAGGACGGCAGCGTGTCCGTCATGGAGGAAGAGTCCAGAAGGCAGGAGAGTTGTGTGGAGATGAAGCAGCAGCAGGAGGAACACAGGCTGTGCTTTTGGGGTGCTCGCCTATGAGAGGAGGATGGGGAGCACGCTCTGGGACTTCAGGAGAGCGCTGGAGACAGTGGGCCACCAACTTTGCTTCCCGCCATAGGGACGCAGCTGTCCCGGGGCTGAGGCTCGGAGCTGGGGCAGAGGGAGCCCTCCGGGACGTGGGTGGAGGTCCCGCCTGTGAGTTCAGAGCCTGGGACGCAGCAGGCAGGAAAAGGAGATGGCTCCTGGGGAGGACGGAGGATGGAGAGTTTCTGACTGTGGACGGGAGTGCCAGCCCCCAGCACTGTCAGGAAGGGGGAGGTGGACGGGTCAGTCACTGCTGCAGCAGGACCCGGGCCAGGCAGAAGGGGCTGAGGTCAGAGCCAAGGTTGGGAGGTACTTTTGTTTACCAGCACGGGTGCACCTCTGCCCCGTGTCCCAGGCACACCTCGCAGCCTCCCTCAAGCCTCGCTTTCCTTCACTGCCAAGTCTCAGGTCTCATAGACGAGGGCTGGGCCTGCTGGGTGCACAGCGAGGCCGGTCTCCCCTGCGCTCGGTGTCAGGCACAGCGTCCCTCTTGCCACGCACGTGGCGCCAGGTGTCATGGCCTTTTTGCTTTATGCCCTCTCACCCCCCCCCCATCGTCCCCACCCGGCCAGCGACTGCAGGGCCTGGGTCCCCTCCGCCTCAGAGCACCCTCCACGCTTGCCTCCGAGCAGGTCCCAGCAGGTATGTGCTGAGTGAAGGGAGAGCAGCCCGGGCGCCCACGGCGCAGGCCGTTAGCCCGACACCGTGCGCTGTACGGAGACGCACTGTCACCTCTGATCCTGGGCGCCCGAGCCCACGGAGCTTTGCACGCAGGCCCTTGTTTCCCTGACTTGGTCAGTGTAGCTCAGCTCAGTTGGGATTTAGTGAATGTGTGCTCCAGAAACTGCCCGGGGTCTGTGCCCTCACGGGGTTTGCAGACCGTGGGGAGCGGCAGGTGTGCCACAGCAGTATGACTGGCAGATGGTTCCGGACCTTCCCTTAGGCAGGCCGTAGGAGGCTGCTCAGGGGAGGCAGGCCGGAGGAGGCCGGCCAGAGGAAGCCGCCCAGGGGAGGCTGCTGAGGGGAGGCTGGAGGAGGCTGGCCAGGGGAGTCCACCAAGTGGAGGCCAGCCAGAGGAGGTCGGAGGAGGCCGCCCAGGGGAGGCCAGCGAGAGGAGGCTGGAGGAGGCCGCCCAGGGGGAGGCAGGCCAGAGGCGGCTGGAGGAGGCTGGCTAGGGGAGTCCACCAAGTGGAGGCCAGCCAGAGGAGGCTGGAGGAGGCCGCCCAGGGGGAGGCAGGCCAGAGGCGGCTGGAGGAGGCTGGCCAGGGAGTCCACCAAGTGGAGGCCAGCCAGAGGAGGCTGGAGGAGGCCGCCCAGGGGGAGGCAGGCCAGAGGCGGCTGGAGGAGGCTGGCTAGGGGAGGCCTGGCCGAGCTGGGAGTGAGGGCGTGGCGGGCTGAAGGGACAGCACAGAGGAGCATGGTGAGGCAGGTGTGTGGCTGTTTAGGGACGGGCAGGTGCACTGCTCTGTTCAACGTGGATGTGCACATGTATCTTTGGTAGGCACACGTATGCACACACGTATGTAAATAGGGGTGTGTGTGATTTTGTATGTTTTTCCCCTCCTCTGGTAGGTGTGAAACCCTTCAAATGTTCTTTGTGCGAGTATGCGACTCGCAGCAAGAGTAACCTCAAGGCTCACATGAACCGTCACAGCACTGAGAAGACGCACCTGTGCGACATGTGTGGCAAGAAATTCAAATCAAAAGGGACGTTGAAAAGTCACAAGCTGCTTCACACTGCTGACGGTGAGTCCTTGCCTCGGACCACAGCGAGCTTGTTTCCCTCTTGGAGGTGTGGGTGGGGGGCGCCTGGGTGGCTCAGTGGGCTAAGTGACTCCTGATTTCAGCTGCCGTCGTCATCTTACGGTTCGTGGGGTCGAACCCCACGTCTGGCTCTGCTCTGACAGAGTGGGGCCTGCTTGGGATTCTCTCTCCACTCTCTGCCTCCTCCCTGCTTGTGTGTGTGTTTGCTCACTCTCTCTGTCTTTCTCCGTCTCTCTTAAAAAAAAAAAAAACAAACCAAAAAACCAAAGCCACGGTGTGGTGTGAATCTGACATTCCAAGTCTGGCAGAAACCGTGAGGGCAGGAGAGGGCCGTGTCTTGCAGAATTTCAGTTCTGCGTCCGAGCGGACGGAGCTCAATCCGTCGTGTCCCCTGTGCTCAGTGCTGGAGCTTTGTCTGGCCTCCACCAGTGCTTGCTGAACCGTGCCTGTGTGTGCGTGCGTACGTGTGTGCACGCACACGGGCAAGGTAGATGCGGTACGGATGCTGCCTCAGGAAATAAGCACCCTCAGGAGGCCTTGGGCTCAAAGCTTGAATCCTCTTCAGCCCTCCGTCCCCACCTGAGCCTGAGGACCTTGAGCCATGAACACACTTGACCTGACCACACCTGACCCACTTGATCCACACTCGGGCGGATGCTTCTCTCTGAGCTGCCGCAGGGGCTTACAGTCAGTCCCAAGTGGGGCTCCGTGAGAAGTGCAAACAATGGTTGGGCCAATTTGACCTTGAAAAGTACACCTCAGTGGTTTTCTAATTTCATTCCTTCGTTGAGAACCATGGATCGAGTTCTTACTCCATTCCAGTCTGTGCCCTGGGTGTGGGGTCAGTCAGGAATGGTCTCCGGCCCAGCGGGGAGGAAGGAGGCACACAGCCGTGCGGGAGGCGGTGCGGTGGTGGGAGCGGCTCGCGGCCCCGGGAGGAGGACCTGCATCGCCGCGGGCAGGGCCGCAATGGTCAGCGGGGCAGGATGGAGGGAAGGAAGGCAGAGCCTTGCATGTATATAGTAGGTGCTCAATAAACGTCCGTTGGTTGAATGAGTGAAAACTGTAAAGTGCCTGGCCTGCAGTGCTTGGCAAACAGAAGCACTCGGTGCCAATTACTTCCCCCGTCTCCTCTCTCGGATGGTTCTATTAAATGGAATGCTTGTGAATTGGATATTTTAAAATCCAGTGGAGGGACTCACCATTAAATGAATCTTCTCGGGTCTCTTTCGCACATGCCTGCGAAGCCAATTTCTCACATCTCTTGGCTTCTTTAAAGCGACGTGTCCCTGTTTATTCACTCCTGTTTCCCAGAGGGGCTCGTTACTGCGCCCCAGAAGGGGTGGGTCGGGGTCGGTGGAGGTCTCAGTTAAAAAAGGTTTGCGGGTCAATGTGTACAGAGAGAGACATTGCTCAGTAAAGGGCCTTACTAAACCCCTTGCATGTTTGCCAGCAGCATGAAAGAATTTAATGCAAAAACCATGCCGTAGTACATTTCCTCCCTCCCTGACTTTGAGGAGGGCCGACGGGCGTGCGGCCTGGAGGCTTTCGCAGCATCCCGCCGCCAGTAGCAGATGGGGAAGGCGACGTGGGGCGGCACCTTTCTGTTACATAATCCAACAGGAATCCTCTAATCATCAGACTGGAAGCTCTTTGAAGCTCCCTGCTAATTCCTTCGGGCACCCCCACCCCGCCCCCTCCGACCTGCCCTCACGCACTTGACTTAAGAAGTTTTCCAGTAAAACTTGCAAAGAGGAGTTCTCCGAGCGTCAAGCGCTCTCGGATGTGTCGAGGGTGTCGTCATCGGACGAGTGGTGCGTCGAGTGTGGAACTTAGGTCTGCGTGGAGGAAGCGGCGTTTCCCCCTCGCTCCTTCGGTTGGGAGGAGACCCCATGGCTACATGTGGAAATATTCTGGGAGGTGTAAGTGTGGACGTGCTTTTTCTCTCTCCTCTAAAGCTGGGATCATTGGAGGATGAAGGAGCCCGCTTGTCCGTGGTCTCTTTACTTCTGAAATCATACACTCTAGAGCCAGGAAGTCAGTGGGACCTGAGCCGCCAGCTGGCTGATCGCTCCAAGTTCATGGCCTAGGCTCCAGCGAGACAGGTGTCCACACAGCATCTGCGGCCCTCTTACCCTTTCACCAGCTCACCCTGGAGCAAAGGTTAAGGGACGGGTGGGCATGGACTTGGTGGCTTTCGGTGGCTCACCTTTACCAGCCCGTGTGCGGGTGACGGGTCACCAAGGGAGGGCTGACGGCAGCGCCTGTTTAGTGTGCACCCCAGCGGGTCCACCTCAAGCTCCTTTTCTCTGGTTTTTGTGAACCACAGGAGTATAAGCCCAGAGTGCACCGTGCCCCAGGCGGCTTACGGAACCGCAAGCCTAGACTAACGTACAGATTTAGCTGCTGAAGAAGGCCTGCTTCTCTGACACCTCCCGGGGCAGAGCGTCCTCAGCCGCACCTCGCGCATCCCTGGCACAGCGTCTGGACCGTCACTGCAGTTGTGGCGCCCTGCCTTTCCCGCTCTCCCCTCTGGCTCTGTGCCGCCCCCGGTTTCTTCCCATGCCTAACGCTGACCCATTCCTCCTGTGTCAGGGCTGCTGTGCTACTTACAGAGAGCCATCAGTCTCATAAGCCTGCGGTCGCCTGAAGTTTGGCCTTGAAAGTACAGAGACTTCTTTAAACTGTATTTTTGTCGCGGTAGCTATTTCTGCTCTGAGTTGCCATCGCTCAGACTACTGCCGATGCTGGGGTTGTGGGGACGCTCCTGCGCAAAATTCCTGCTGCACAGTGGGCCGTGCTTCCTTGTTCCAGTGTTTTCTTTCCTCTTTGAGAGAGAGAGGGAGTGCATGCACACACGAGTGGGGAAGGGGCAGGTGCAGGGGCGGGGGAGAGAGAATCTTAACCAGGTTCCACACTCAGCGTAGAGCCCAATGCCAGGCTCAGTCCCGCGACCCTGGGATCACGACCTGAGCCAAAATCAAGAGTTAGACGCCCAACCAGCTGAGCCTTCGGGCGCCCCAGGGAGCTCTTCTGACATTAGGCAGCACGGCCCGTGGGCCAGGCTGTGTGGAGAGGCGGTCGGCGGAGCGGGTGCGGTGGTGGGCTCCCGAGGGCAGACCCGGGTTGGAACTACTTCCCGCCTGCGTGACCGTTAATGGTCGGTCTTCATCAGCCCTGTTAGATTCCCGTGGCTGCTGTAACAAACAAGCACAAACTAAGGGGCTTAAGTCAACACAGATGTGTTATGTGACAGTTGTGGAGCTCAGCGATCTGAGATCAGGTCGTCAGTGGGAGGGGCTGCTTGCTTTCTGGAGGCTCCAGGGGAGAATCTGGTGTTCTGGACTTGGTAGCTTCTGGAGTCTGTCTGTGTTCTTTGGCTCATGAGCCCCTGCCTTCATGTTCAAAGGCAGCAGCAGAGCCCCGCCAGTCTGTCTGTCCCTCTGCTTCCATGATCGTGTCTCCTCTATGACCCTGACCCTCCTCCCTGTGATTTCACTGAGCCCACCCGGATAGTACCGGATAAATGACCTCAAGATCCGTAGCCGAGTCCCATCTGCAAAATCTGTTTTGCCATAGAAGGTAATAGGCTCTGGGGATTAGGATCTGGGTGTGTTTGGGAGAGGGCATTACCTACCGCCGAGGGGTTGTAGGAAGATTACTTGGGTTCTAAGTGGTGGGTAGGTGTACCTGTCCCCCGGCGGTCAGTGTCCTCACCTGTCAGCAACCTTGGACACGGCGTAGGGATGGGTGCTTGTAGTGCTTAATCTGCACCATCTCTGTCATTCAGGAAAGATCACATTTGTCTTCTCCCAGATTCTCCCTCATTAGGAAGGCATGGTGCCAGAGTGAATATTTAAAAAGTGTCAATGTTGAAAAAGGTAAAGTCAGTGTTCTGATAAATTTACTTATGCAAAATATCACCTTTCACAGCTAGACTGGATAAACAGTCATCATCAGGTATTTTCACCTTCATGCCTCTAGATATTATTACTACTAATAGTCTGATTTGTGCAGATTTCTTTAGGTGTTTTAGTTCTCCTTCAAGTTTGAGGCACACATAAAATTGGATTTGGCAGGAATGACTTTACAGGTATTTCAAACATAGTGCCTTAAATCAGAAGGAAGTTTCCATCGCTGTCTTCCTTTGTGTGCCGACGGGCTCCAAATGCCAGGAGACAAAGGGCATGGTCTTGTGATCACATGTTGGTTTGAGATTTTTCTGCCATTCCACCTCTCCCTGGTTTTATAGAGAGCGCTATTTAAAGTGAGGGAGCAGCTGTAGCCTTCCTCCGGGAGGCGCATCCAGCGGACGAGGGCGGAGTCAGAAACAAAGGAAGCTGACAGGTGCTGTGCTTGTGTTCTTTCCGTTTTTTTAAAGTGTATTTTTTCAGTCTTACTGAGATGTAATTGACATATAACACTGCATTGGTCTAAGGCGTTCAGCACGGATTTGGCGTGTTGTCTATATTGTAAAATGGTTATCACAGTAGGTTTAGTGAACGTGGATCACATCCCGTAGTTGCTGGTTATGGTTGAGTATTTCTTATTTTACTGAATGTATTTAACATGCAACATTGTGTAAATGTAGCGAGTTGGTACATGGTTGTAATATATTGCTGTTGCTGTGGTATTTATCACATTGCCTTATCCACACGGTATTCTTGTCTGTATCCATTGTGTTGTGGGTTAGCTCACTGTGGCTAATTTACTCCGCCTTGCAAGTTTGAACCCTTGAGCAACATCAGTCTGTATCCTCCTGGCCCCCTGCTAACCACCATTTTACTCTGGTTTTTTTTTTTTTTTTCGAGTTTGACATTTTTAGATTCCACGGGAGTGAAGACAGTGCTTGCCTTTCTCAGTCTGTCTTATTTCACTTAGCATAATGCCCTCAAGGTCCGTCCTTGTTGAGGACGGCCAAATAGTCTCCTTTCTCATGGCTGAGTAATACCCCGTTGTGTGTGTCCCCCATCTTTCTTACCCCCTCATCTGTTGATAGCATTTGGCTTGTTTCTGCACCTTGACTCTTGTGACCGATGCTCTCATGAATACGGGAGTGTGGATGGCTCTTTTAAATCCCGTTTTCATCCCTTCGGGTGTGTACTCGGCAGTGGAATTGCTGGGGGAGCGAGTAGATGGTGTAGTAGGTCTGTCTTCAATTTCTTGACCAACCTCATATTGTTTTCCATAGTGGTTGAACCATTTTTCATTCCCACCACCACTACACCAGGGTGCCCCTTTCCCCATGTCCTCACCAGCATGCTGTGTGCTTTCCAGGTGCCGGACACCTGGCTGGGGCTACATCCGTCCTGCAGTGAGCCCCCCACCAGCTGCCGCAAGTGCGGGGTAACTGCTGCCCCTTTGTCCTTGGGAGAGGCTCCTACTTGGGCGTCGGGCACCCAGCCAGGCAGCTGTTCCACCACTCATCTTCTCCCGCACAGCAGAAGGAAATTCAACCGGGAGGGCAGTCCCAGATCCCTGGGGGTGGGGACACCTCGCTTCTTCTAACCCAAGACAATCACAAAGGTCCTTCCTTCCTCCACCCTGTCGCTACATCCTGTCCCCTCCGTCCTAACGGGGCACGCCGGGTAAGACCTCAGTAAAGGGTACTTCTCAGATCACTGGACACCACACCCGTGCTTTCCTGTACTGTCTGGTGGCACTTGAGTTCAGTCAACATCCTGTCACCAGGCCCAGCCAGTGCCCCCCAGGTGTCTGGTCAGCTTTGTTCCGTCAGCTGTGGAACGTGGGCTGATGAGCTCCTGTTACCAGAGAAACAGACTCCTCCCGATGGAAACACAGACGGATGAACAGAAGTAGTGGAGATGACATGTGTACCCCTGTGCCGCCATCTTCGGAGGGGACTTGTACCAGATCACGCCTCCTGGGGGAATCAGGAGCCGTGGTAAAATGTTGTGCTTCCAGAACGAGCCGTGAGGTCTGCAGAGGAGCCCGCCAGCCAGCCCAGCGCTCACCGAGACGCCGAACGGAAGGTCGGCGGGGGCTCATGCTGATGGTGTCCTTTTTCTTACCACCCGCGGCAGCCACCCGCCTAATCCGCTGCCCGTGATGCTGCCTTCAGGCTTCATCTTTGAACCGCCCGACACATCTTTTCTTTCTTTCTTGAGCTCATTCGGTGCCTGTTCCTGAGCCCCTCCTGGGGAAAGTAGCCAATTTTGTTCTTGTGGTAGTGGTTTCCTTTTTCCCCTTAACTTTTTTAAATTAAAGTATGCGACTCGTTCTAAGACGTGCATGCTTCACAAGGGCACAGCTCACCATGTTATACAGGCAGCTCCAAAGTGACCGCATCCCAGGACGAGGCCAGGACATTGCCGGTCCCGCAGAAGCCTCGTTGCCCTCCCCCCATCCATCCCTTCCTTCCTCCTCAAGGCTGCAGCTGCCTGCACTTGTAACTCTGTACCTGATCTGGCCGGTCCTTGAACCTCGTGTGGACTGGTTCGTGTAGTACTGGCTCAGAATGACTTTGGCTGTGTAGTTAGATCCCGTCTCGGCAGACCAGGAATGGCCTGGGATTATTCACCACATGAGGCCACTGCCTGTTCCTTGTGAGGAAGAGGAACAAAGACACCTGGGCAGAAGGACCGTGACCAGCCCAGCAGGGCCGGGGTGGCGCTTTAAAACAGCAAACTCTCCTGAACTTCAGGTTCAAGAACCACTGATACCATTTTAAGGTTCCATGTTGGAAGATCTGGCTTCTGAAATTGTAGGTCATAGTCGATGGGCTGGAATGCCGCAGCCTTGGAGAGATGGCTGCTCATGTGTCCGAAATGCTCTTCCATTGCCCAGCAAACGTGGAACCTGCCGTCCCCAAGATCTAGCCCTTCCTTCCATGTGTGCCCAGAATTCTGCTGCCAGGAAAGAAACTATTCTTTTAAAAATTCATTTCTGGGGCACCTGGGTGGCTCAGTTGGGCATCGGACTTCGGCTCAGGTCATGAACTTGGTGTTTCCTGGGCTTGAGTCCTGCATCAGGCTCTGTGCTGACGGCTCGGAGCCTGGAGTCTGCTTTGGATTCTCTGTCTTCCTCTTTCTCTCTGCCTCTTCCCTGCTTGTGCTCTGTCTCTCTCATCCTCTCTTAAAAAAAACCTGGGGCACCTGGGTGGCTCAGTCGCTTAAGCGTCTGGCTTCGGCTCAGGTCATGATCTCATAGTTTGTGGGTTCGAGCCCTGCATTGGGCTCTGTGCTGACAACTAGCTTAGAGCCTGGAGCCTGCTTCAGATTCTGTGTCTCCCTCTCTCTCTGACCCTCCCATGCTCATGCTGTCTCTCTCTGTCTCTCAAAAATAAATAAAAAAACATTAAAAAAATTTAAACAAATGTGTTTCCAATCATTTTTCATGTTCATGTGGAACATAGTTGTAATTAAAGTATAATATTCTTATGGCTTCAAAACTACTAATTGCAATGATTGTTCGTGGTTGCAGAGTCCGTGAACGGTACGTGAGGGGTTGTGCGATGTCCTGGGAAGGTGGAGGGCCACCCTGAACCGCATAACCAGTTCCTTATTTGTGGACAGGGTAGAATTTTCTGTTTTCTCCCCATTAGAACCTCGGTTGCAAGGAACCCTTTCTTGCACATGAACTTTTCCTTCTTTTGAATTAATTCCTTAAGACTCCTTTCCAGGAACGGGGTAGCTATTTTGTCTGTGTTTTAATGAAGCATTAATGCTGCCAACTTACTGCTTTCAAAGCATCGTGCTGGAAATACGGTGTGTTCTGGCTCAGCCCTTTCAGGTTAGTTCCTCATGTGGGTTAGAGATGGTCCGTTTCTTGGTTTAATGTGTGTTAGGTCTTCGCATGTTGCTGTGATTTTTACTTATTTTATAGCCTAGAAGCAAACAGGTAAATTTGAGGGTTGAATGGATTGACTCAGTTGAGCTGCAAGACGCATTTCTAATGTTGGCTGGTTCGTGGGGTTGATGTAGGTGTTTGCTAATCGTCGGCTTCTTTCGATGCACTAAATGAATTAATTCTCTCGTGTTGAATTGTTTGTTCATGCCCTGTTTTTATCTGTTTGCTTTCTGGGGTCTTGGCATTTTGTGTTCCTGCATTCACTGATTTCATTCGACGGCCACATCTATTGGGACTCTTGGTTGTACTCAGGGTCGCTGAAGCAGGAAAGGGGCCTTTGTTGGATTGGGATCAAGGGATCTTCTAGAGGCTTGAGGTCTCCGTGTGCTTGGTTACTTCTTCCCAGAACTGTCTTCACCTCCTCTTCGTGTGGTCTGGCCCTCATCTTCCCGTCTTAGCTTGACTGCCGCCTCCGCACAGAGTTCTGTTTTCATCCCGTTCCGTCCTATTTCATGTCTGTGGTCGGGGGGAGGGAGCACGGCTGAGCAGACTCCCTGTGGGGCTTTGTTGGGGCTCTCCTGAACGCACTGCTCGCCCTCCAGCCACATGGGGCGCGGGATGAGAAGTGTCCGTCCCTGCCCTCAGAGTTCCCCCAGCCCGGCCAGGGTGCCAGGCAGAGCGGCCGGAGGAGAGCTGATGAGCCTCTGGGGTAGAGCAGCGTAGGATTCAAGAACGACAGAACAAAAGCTGAAAAGTTCCACTGTCATGAAGCTAAATGAATAAGCAAGAGAAGTCAATAAAATGTATGGCATCGACGGTTGAGATAGGAAATATGAGTCCGGTGTCTGAGTCCACGCTCGGAGCACGCAGGGGTTACCTCCATGCTTCTAGTGCAGCCTCAGAGCGGCAGAGACGGAGGAGCCCAGGGTCACACAGGGCGAGCTGGACAGAGCCAGAAAGAACGCATCTCCCTTCCACTTACCCTTTCTGGGCACCCCTTTCCAACGGGCCATCATCCTGTGTCATGGCCTTCATGGCACAGATGTGTCAATTGCTGTTCCTTTTGGGGACTCTGTGTCCTGCTTGTTTTAGTGGAATGATCTATATGTGGTTCAAACTGGGGTCCTTGGGGTCCAGATCCAGGCTGGGAGGTGACCCCCGCCCACTCCAAGGATGGACTCAGACACGGCGCGGCCTACACTGAAAAGCTGCCCTGAAGAGATGAGGCTGAGGGTGCGTGCAGCGACCTACCGCGGGCCCCGCCCCCCCACGATTGCTCAGGACAGCTGGTCCAATGCGACTGTGGTCCTAGGACTTTGACCTCCCCATGTTCTCTGGGACCATCCAGGGGTAGGTCTAATAACCCAGCAAGTTGCTCAGATTCTTGATCCTGGTTCCTCATCCCTGAGAGGGGTTAGCACTGCCTGCCTCCCCAAGTTTTGGGGGGCTCACGGCTGAGATCAGAGACCTCAAGTCCTAGTACAGCGGCTGAGGGACAGTGACTCAGCAGGTGGAGCTCATCAGGTAAGTTGTGGGAGAAATGGATTAACTTTTTACATCAACAACCTCTTTTCTTTCTTTGTAATCAGGTTTTCTTTTCCTGGGCTGTGGTGTGAGCCTGGTACAGGCATTTCCTCGGCCGGCCCTTTGAGGTCCCTCTGGCCTCGGGGAAGTACCACGTTTTCCGGCCGACTGTCCCGGCAGTTCTCAGGAGAATCTTGACAGCAGCCAAGATAGTCTCCACGCAGCGCTCCTTTATGGTTAGTCACGGATCTACACTGCGTTACTTTCATTAGGCAGCAGAAGATTATGTCAAGTGCTCTCCCAGGCCTGTTGAGAGGGGCTGTCAGCTGCTGAAACATTCATAATAATTATTGCCCGGGCCCCGAGGCTTCTGTCGGGCAGGCTCGTAGGAGGCGCCTTCTTTCTCTGTCTCCCGCAGAGCCCTGGGAGCGTATCCGTAAAAGGCTGACTCTTGATCCCAAATGAGGTGACTCCATTTATTCATTTCAGAGTATCTTTTTAGCACTTAATCTTTTACTCTTGAAGTCAAGGGTATTGGTAACAAGTGAAAATATTTATCCCTTCGGAGAATGACTCGATCCACTTTCCTCCTCTCCTCTGGCGGTGGAGGACCCAACACCATTTTGCTCAGGCTGCCTGGGCGGAGTAGTGATGCGTTGAAGCAAGTCTCGAGTCCGCGTTGGGAGTATGGATGGCTCAGGTTATATCCGAGATGTGTAGACGCGGGCGGCTCTGTGTCTGAAAAAAGATACTATACTTAAGAACAAGTGTCCATTGGTCTGTGGTTATGACTTGTCTGCCTTACACGTGGGAAAGTTTTCCCCACACTTAGGACTTGCAGAATTAGTAGAATCTGAGGTTCGCGACTCTGGAATGAGGGTGTAATTATATTAACCTGTTTATAGCATTGTGTCTTTTTGCTGTTCCTGCTGTGCTGCTCATGTGAGATCACAAAATTGCCTTTTTTATTCGTTGTAAAACGCATAGAGCATGTTGGGCGTGTGCTATGCCCTCAGGCGCTAGGTGCCGGGATGAACAAGACACAGACCCTGTGGGCAGCCAAGGCAGCCCCAGGCTTGTGACCAGGCAGCAGCTGCAGTCGGGCATGGCCAGAAGCACGTGGAGAGAGAGTGTTTGGGAGAATTGGGGCGGGGGGGCAGGGGCGCTGACTCTCTGCCCAGCTGCCGGAGATGTTGTTCGACTTGAGTTGTGAGTGACAGTGAAGAATGGCCAGACGCCGAGGGGCAGTGCAGCCCGGGCATGGAAGATGTTAGCCAAGGCCCGGCAGGATGTTGCCAGAACAGAAAGACTTCCTGACGTGTAGAGTGGGAGTCAGAGAGCAGGGTCGGGCCTGGGATGTGAGTTCGGTCTGCGGGGTCTTCTGTGCCGTGTTCTAGAGCTTCAGCTTTGTTCTGCCTGTTGGGAATCACTGGCGGGTGTGCAGGAAGGGCTGTGGGAGAGCTTGTGTGTGAGATCATCTGGATGGAGGATGGTGGGGCGTCTGCGTGGATGGAGAGATGCATGATGGATGGAGGGAGGAGGAGGAAGGGTGGCGGGGTGGATGGTTAGCTGATGGGTAATGGATGGATGGCCGATGACGGGGAGAGTTACCTGAAGGCAAGGAGACCAGGTTAGAGGTTTTTTGCCCTTGTTCAGGGAAGAAGTGAGGAGGGCGTGCACCAGCATGGAGGGATTGAAACAGAGTACCAGGTCTCTGACGTTGTGATCGGTGCTGGCGGTGAGTGAGAGTGAAGAGCTGGGAGGGCTGGAGGTAGGGCGCACTCGGCGGGGAAGATAATAACTCCAGTTTAGCTCATTTGGGTCAGCTAAGCAGGAGTCCATCCCACTGTTGGACACTCAGGTCTCAAGATCAGGGAAGGGTCGAAGATGGAGAAGAATGAAAAAGAGTGAGAGTGGAAGGTATAGAAGTTGGCCTTAACGGTTTGCAGAAGTCTGCAGGGGAAGGTTACAGGGCTGCTCGCAGCAGGGGAGGAAAGGAGCGTGGGCCAGGGCGTGGTGGGATGCCGGTGTGTGAAAGGTGCACGCGGGGGAGGATGCCTCACCCACACCGAGGACACTGTTAGCAGAGCCCCGCTCGGCAGAGACCAGTCCGCCACGGGCTGAGTTACGCCACTGGCCGGGCGGCAGGGTGAATGGCTTTCCAGTGCCTGGGGCCCCGAGGCATTTTCACTGGGTTTGAGGGAGCACCGGACGGGAAGCTGCACAGCTTGTCGGAGCAGGAAAGAAGTGCCAGGCTCCTGGGAGGAGCCCGTGTCCCTGCCACCGCGTGCCGTCACTGTGCTCGTGGTTCCCGATGGATTCACACTCGCAGAAACTGCTCAGTGAACGGTCGACCACTACTAGAAGTAGGTCAGGTTTATACTTTGTCCTGCATTTGGACCACGGCCCGTTGAGGTTTTCCTTCTGCTAACCAGGGAGTAAAAAAGGTAGCCGGCCCATGTATCCATTAACTTGTCTTAACAAATAAGTTGTGGGCCGGTTCACCCCAGTAATGGATGCTCGTGTATCACCAAGAGAGCAGAGTGTCTTATGTTTCTGTGTGGCTTCTCTCTAGCGTCCCCTCCGATCTGCCTTGCCTGTTCCCACCAGGGTCAGAGGTTCCAGACCGATCATGCTGCCTTGTGCGGTGCTTCTGCCTTCTCCTGGCTCTTCGGGACAGTGCGGTGCTCTGGGTCCGATGCCACAGGCCCACGGCGCTCTGGCCCCGCTGCCTCTCCGGGGCCAGTGCTTGCTCCCTGTGGACCTCGTGCTCCAGGTCTCGGAAGGAAGACCCAGGCGCTCCAGTCCCTGGGCACCTGGGTCCCACCTCTGTGCTCGCCGTGTGCACCTCTTTCCTGTAGTCGGCTGTACGCACCTTAGACACCCCACCTTCTCCTTAGACAGCCTGCTCGGTGTCTGCTCACGGGGCCCCCCAGGCAGGCCGTCCTTCCCCCTCCACGGCGAGCCCCTTTCTGATGCCACTTGTGTGGACAGAGTGTGCTGCCTCGTGTGTGTGCATGTATAGGCTCTGGACTGCCCAGGTGGCGAGGGGCGTCCTTGTGTACCTGGCTCCACGCCGGGCCCTTCAGGCGCATGCTCACCGTGTCTTCCCTTCTTTCCAGGGAAGCAGTTCAAGTGCACGGTGTGTGACTACACGGCGGCCCAGAAGCCCCAGCTGCTGCGGCACATGGAGCAGCACGCCTCCTTCAAGGTGAGAGGACCCGGCGTGCCGGCTCCCGGTTCACACTGCGAGCGCATCGCTCGGCCGGGTGGAGGGAGAGGTCATTATCTGGGGTGTTCCCCTCCCTTCCGGCTCCCCCTCAGCAAGAGCACATTGAGTCCAGGGTAGAGCGCGTGTCCTGGCATCTCTCTGCCCTCTGGAAACCAGGTCCGGGGACCGCGTGTGAGACCGTGAAGGTCAGAGACAGGCATGCGCTTCCTGCGGAGACCCGCAGTGGTTAGAGGAAAGCCCGTGATCGTGAGGACGGGGCTTTCAGATCCTGACTCGCCTCGCGCGTGTCCCCTGGCACGGCAGCTGTCAGTGCCCACCTGCAGAGCTGGCCTTGGTGCCGCGCGGTGCCCACGGTGGGCTGGCGTGTCACTGCAGCTCAGGGGCTGCTGGCGCCCCTGCTCCTTTCACAGCCGGAACCGATCTCTCTGTAGCTCGGTCGCTCATTTCCACTCGGCAGCTGCTCGTGCCGCAGTTGGTGACCATGGAAGCGCGGCCCGGCCAGCGTGCCTCGGGAGGGCTTCTGCTGGGCACAGGCGGCTCTGCCCTCACAGCCGCCGCCGCACACACACCCGTGGGGCCGGGAGCAGGGTGCTCGCAGTGTCGGCTGAGATTGGGTGCGCCCCCGAAACCGGAGAAGCAGCACGCAGGAGGGGCCGGGGCCGGCACTTCACGTCAGCTCTCCCCGCCCCCGCAGCAGACAGTCCCCATATGACAGAGCCCCGAGGAAGGTACAAGGTCACCTGTCAGGCCTGTCTGCCGTGCCTGGATCTGCAGACATGAGTCACTGTTACACCGCTGACCTCTGTGTGCGGTGACCGCCTCTTGGGGCGTGGGGACCGGCCCCTCTGCCGGGGAGCGATCCTGATGCTCGGAACTGCCCTGGGGGACACGGGCTCTCAGGGTCTCGCCTCCTCTGCTTAGGCGGCCAGGTGGCTCCAAGTGGTTAAGGCTTGTGTGCTTTACACGTCCAGGAAGTGAAGGGGCCAGACCTTGGACTTCGCCTCCGAGTCCAAGGCGTGGGCTTCTCCCTGCGTCTTCTCGTAACCCTTGAGGTCAGAAGGGGGCCCACGGGGAACACGGAGGCGCCAAGCCTGTGGTCCGCATGGCTGCCCTGATGTGGCCGCGGAGGACCCGTGTTTCTCAGGTGGGACGCGCTTGTCACCTTTGGGAGTGGCAGGGGGGTCCTGAGCATCCTGCAGAGCTGGCCTGGGATTACAGTGGGGACCCTCGTCTCCAGAGTCACAGCCACGGACTAACACTAGGGACCCTGGCTTTCCCCAGACGGCGCAGTGCGGGCGCCCGGGCGGCCCTCACTCTAGACCAGAAACGTGGACCTGGCAAGGCTACTTACTGTCCTCGGCACCCCAGTGTTGGAGCTAGAGTTTTTGTTTGTTGGTTGGTTTTCAGTGTGGAACATTTTCCTTCCTGACTGGGCGCCGCTGAATGGTGTTTCTGCCCCGAATCGTCCCTGTGTTCTTCCTAAGGTCTGTGGCGTCTTTGGCTTGTGTGTGGAGGCAGTGGACTTGGGGATGGCTTGTGCTCAGGTGTCACCCTCCTGTGCAGTTCTCAACTGTGTGCAGTCGTCACACAGCTGCCATCCTCTGCTGGGACCTCGGGTCACCTCTGGTTTCCCACGGGCTCCCTGTGGCTTCAGGTGCCCTCCCTCTGCTGGAGCGAGAACCACTCAGTCAGCCCCTGGCCTCTTTCCTCCTCCGGGTCAGGGTCTCCAGTGTTTCTCACGAGACAGGACAGACAAAGCAGAACGAAGCTGGTTCCCTTCAGCTGGCAGGGGACTGCGCTTCCCTTTGCGCTCTGTCGCAGGTTCCTGTCACTGCTTGGACAGCCACCTCCAGCTTGGTGGCTCCCCACGCCACTGGGCGTTAGCGTGTAGTTCCGGATTCCAGCACAGGTGTCACTGCAGGCAAGGTGACGGGAGGGCTGCGTTCTTCCAGGGGCTCTTGGAGAAGATCCATCCCCTTGACTTTTTGGGCTTCTACACGCCGCCCGCACTCCTTTGCTCCTGGCCCCGGCCCTCCCTCTGGGAAGCCAGCAGCATAGCATCCCACCTCTGCTCCGATTCTCTTCCGCCTCCCTTCCGCCCTCCACCTGTGAGGACCTTTCACCCATGGGCCACTTGGATGGCCCAGGAGGATGTCCGTACCTTTAGGTCAGATGATCATCAGCCTCAGCCTTGCCTGTAGTCTCAACTTCTTTCTGTCACGTGAGCTTCCAGATATCAGGACTCGGACATCTTTGCGGACACATTATTCCACCTCCTGCATCCCCCCCTCCTTCTGCTCTGTTTTCTTCATTTCACATCTGCTCCTGGCAGAAGACTTCTATCAAAATCCGAAAATACACAGTATGCGTGGTCCCGCTCTCCCTCTGCGTGCCAGCTGCAAACGTTGCTCAGAAATCAGGCCCGTCTGCTTTGCCAGTGCTCGGTGAGGCTCAGCGTCTTCGTGCAGACACTGCTGATCTATTGCAGTTGACTTGCAAGAGGAAACCAATTTGCCTTTGTGGGTCTAGATGTGTAATTTGCAGTATATAATTTGTGTCAGGAAACACTGTAATAAGGGCAAACTCTTGTATTGCCTTTTAAAATTGCATGTTGTTATTTATTCATTTTAAGAAAAAAATTAATATGTGTTCACTAAATAAGATTGGGAAAGTGCCTTTCGTTCCCTTTCTGTGTGCAGGTTTTGGATATATATATGTATTTTAGACATAATTGGGGTCTTACTGTAAATGAGCATTTTTGGGTGGAGATTAAAACATCAGCTTCACCGCCGATAAAGCTCTGTGAGAGAATGCAGCTTAAATGAGTGGCCAGATGGTTTGCTAAGAATACTTCGCGTTTGAGTTAGAATAACCTCCCAGTCAAAGGCAGGGCTGGCGAGCCTGCCTGATTAGGACATTATAAATATTGCCTTTTTAAAATCATCGTTTCGTAGGCATTTTCCCATCTCATGAAAGTATAGTTACTGTACAACCATTTTGAGTGGCTGCTTAGGGATGAGTATCATAGTTCAGTTGCCCACTCCCCCTCGTCATCGGACAGTTTGGCAGGGCCCTGCTTGGCCGTGACAGGTAACTCCACCAGGGACAACTTCACGCCGAAAGCACTGCCGGCCATCCTGATGGTGGAAGGACTGTAACACACGGGCTGAAGCCCCTCCCAGCACCGCTGATTCACAAGCGATGCGGGGGTTCTGTGCACTCTCACAGCTGTAGGCAAAGTGCCTTCGCACGCGGGGAGCAGACGCCCTCACGCACACAGGGAGATGCTTGCACGTGAGCCAGGGGCCTCCCCGCAAAGTGGGCTCGCTCCCCCCCTCCTGCTGCTCCTCTCTTCGCTTTCTTGCAGGTAAGTCAGCCAGCGTGCTGCCCGGGGAGGGGGTGTGATCACAGGCTGGACTCGCCTCGTTCGGCTTCCTCTCTCCGTTGGGCTCCATGAACCCACAACTCTCTTGATAGAAGTGTTCTCAGTGAAGGGGCGAGGTGACTCAGTGGCAGTCTCCTTACATGTAATAAGAAGTGACATTACTTCATTTAGAGAGTTTTATTTAAAATTATCTATTCATTTATTTATTTTTAATTTTATTAGAGAGAGAGAGCAGGGGAGAGGAGCAGAGGGACAGAGAGAGGGAACCTTAAACAGGCTCCAGGCTTAGTGGGGAGCCTGACATGGGGCTTGATCCCACACCCTGGGATCACGACCTGAGCTGAAATCAAGAATCGGATGCTCAACTGACTGAGCCACCCAGTCGCCCCTAAAATAATTTTAGACTCACATAGAGTCCGGCAGATTTCCCAGGTACCTAGCCCCCATCTTCCCTCAACAGTAACACCTTCTTTAACTGTATTGTGCTGTCAAAACTAGAGAATTGGCTTCCGTATCCTGCTATAAACTAAACTGCAGGCCTTAGTTGGATTTCACCAGTCCTCTTTCTTTCTTAATTAATCAAGTAGTGCTAGGTTCACAGCACGATTGAGAGGAAAGGACAGAGCGGTCCCGTGTACCGTCTGGCCCTGCTCCCACAGACAGCTCCCCCGTTTCCAACATCCCCACCAGACTCGTACATTTGTCACAACTGATGAGTCTGGATCGATACATCACACTCGCCCAAGGCCATGGTCTCCATTAAGGCTCAGTGCTGGTGTCTGCATGCTGTGGGCTTTGACAGACGTGTCACAACATGTATCCACGGATAAGGTTATCATGCACAGTGGTCTCCCTGCCTTTAAAATCCTCTGTGCTCCACCTGTTCATCCCCCCCACCCCCCATCCGCCACCAACTCTTACCACCTCCACAGTTTTGCCTCTTCCAGAATGTCATAGAGTTGGAATCATACAGTCTATAGCTTTTTCAGATTGGCTTCTTTCACTCAGTAATATACATTTAAGGTTCCCCCATATCTTTTCATGACTTGAGAGTGCATTTCTTTGTAGTGCTGAATAATATTCCTCTATCCAGATGGGCCACAGTTTATTTACCCTTTCATCTACTGAAGGACATCTTGGTTACTTCTAAGTTTTGCCATTATGAATACAACTGCTTAAACACTGTGTAGAGATGTAATCCTCCGACTCCTTTAGGCAAATGCTAAGGACTGTGATTGCTGGAGTGTATGGTAGGAGTACGTTTAGCTCTGCAAGAAACTGCCACACTGTCCTCCAAAGTGGCTGTACCGTTTTGCATCCCCACTGACGGGAGTGGGAGTTCCACGGCTCCACATCTTCACCGGCATTTGGTGGTGGTGGTGTTCTCGACTTGGGCCATTCTGAGAGCTGTGAGGATCATCACCTCGGTCTTGCTTTAATTTGTGTTTGTGTTTTTCTGATGATATATGTTGTGGAGCGTTTTCCCTGTGCCTGTTCATCGTCTGGTACCTGCAGTAGTGATGGGCCTGTTCAGGCGTTTCGCTCATTTTTCACTCGGGTTGCCCATTTTCTGATGGCTGAGTTGTAAGAGTTTGTGTATTTTGGAAAACAGTCGTTACCAGATACATCTTTGCAAATATTTTCTCCTAGTCTGCAGCCCGTCTTTTCATTCTCTTGAATAACAAAGTTTTACTTTTTCGTTTAGAGGGATACTTATTTAAAGAGGATGCTTGTTTTTGCTAGCCCTGTATGTATCTTTACATACTGCACTTGAGAGTGACATGCTCAGTTCACTGGAGTTTGTGGAGGCTCTGAAATTGGATTGTTACTACTGATACGTAAAAGCAGAGTGGTGCTGTTTTCTTTCCTATCCTTAGAGATGTTGAGGCTGGGGTGGAGTTGCTGATGAGGGAGGGTGAGAGGGAGAGAGAGAGAGAGAGAAGAGACCAAGGAGGAGGGAAATAGCTAGATGAGCGTCAGAAGAGAGGCAGGCTGGGGCTTGTATCAGAGTCCTGTAGAAAAACATGCCACCAATCCACTATTTTAGCTGATTTGAGCTCACTCTTCCCTCCCCAGCTTGTTTGCTATCCTGATTGATTCGTCCATTCATTCTAGGAAACTATTCTAAATTTCTCTCAGTACACTTGTTAGATATCAGTGCCAGAGCATGGTCCTTGAAGGTCGTGTTTTTCCAAACCCAAGAAGGAAAATATTGATTGGGCACCTGGAATTCTAATAATAATTGGTTTTGTAATGTTTGTCTTACTTTTGTCAGTGATTATCTCATATTAAAAATAACCTGCTCCGGGCATCCCAGCTGAAAAGTTGGCAAAGAGAAGGGAATAGCTCTTGGGTATGTGATAAGGTGCCTAATGTCACTGATAATAAAATAAA
>NC_043714.1:71146267-71253719 GCF_006229205.1 Suricata suricatta | reverse complement strand
TGCGTAGAGCTACAGAAACAGCGCAAGGAGGCCTTTGACTTACTTCCTTTTGTATAATGAAGTGGAAAAAGCAAGATTTAGAACAACCCAGTATTCTGCCTTTGAGGTAAGAAAGGGCAAAGATACGTTTGTATTTATTTATGTCTACTTTAAAGCTGCTTAAAGCTTGTGGGCAAAAATAAAGAAACCGTATGGTTGGGTAGCAAGGACGGACTGGGTAGACGGGAGGCTGCGGCACGGGGTGGCGCTCTTCCCTGGGCATCATTTTCGAACTGGGTGAACTGAATGTTTTGCCTGTTCATTAAATTTAAGTAAGAAACAAAACTAAATAAAAATGGTATTTTAGAAACTACCCAGACTCACAGCAGAACGGTAGACCTGCCCGTCACCAGTGACATTGTCCTGGCAAGGCTGTGACAAATTGCTCTTTGGTAGTTCGTTGAGTTCTGTTTTGCACTTGAAAATCTACAAGAGCGTTGAGGTCTTGCAGGAAAACACAGGATTTAGAGCCAGACAGACTCAGGTTCACGTCCTGGCTGTGCCACTTGCAGCCTGTTTAATTTAACTTCTCTGTAGAATTCTGTTGTCCTTAAAATGCTGAGAGCAGTATGTTGGGGGAGGGGTTGGAGATGCTGAAAGTGATACTGTTGTATGAGTAGTGGGTGTGGCACATGGTAGAGGGTAAACTGTTCATTCTTTTTGCCTTCCTTATCTTTAAAAATGACTCCAGTTTCTAAAAAAAAACCCATAAACCAAAAAACAAAAGAAAACAAAATCCCACACTGATCATGATTTATTTTCTTTTTAGTGAGCTTAAATTTATGCTTGTAAGTCATTCATTCTAAATATTTTCTAGGTATTATGTTTTCTTCATATTTATCTTTAGAGGTTGGTGTTATTTTACTTCTGTTGTTATTTGTGGCTTTGGAGTTAGGCAGAAAGGATTAAAATCCTGATGCCACTACTTACTAACTGGGTGACCTCTGGGGTTTTGATCCTTTGTCTTCTAGGGCCGCTGCCTCCTTATCTGGAAAGTGGGAACAGTGATGTTATTATTCAAAGGCTACTTTCAGAAGGAGGGATTGATTTGAGGGAGGAGACCAGGAGTCTGTCCTCATAGCTTGGGGCAGACTTGGACGTCAGCCCTGTGCTGGCCGGCCCAAGCTGGGAGGGCGGTGCTGGCAGACCTGGGCTTGCTGTTTTGTTAATGGGAGCAGTTCTGCTTCTGGCCACCCTTCTCATCAGATTAGTTCTTTTTTTTTTTTTAAATGTATTGCTGTGCCCAAGTTTTTAAAATCGCCCCAAATCACCCCAAAACAAACACCAGAGACTGCTAGGGAGACCGAGTCACGCCTGCAAAGGGCCTTTATTACAAGCTTAAACTCGGGCTCACAGTCTCCAGCCTACCCCCCGGCCACGTGGAGAGAGCCTCCAACAAAGGCAGGGCAGGGCCTTTTATGCCTTTGGGAGGGGGAGTTACAGGAAATGATGACAGGTGTACAGTGATCCAATCCCTGCCCTCCCCCATCAACACTGGCAGTTGTGGGAGCCAGTCACACCATCCGGAGCACTTACCAATCAGAGAGGGCCCAGGACGCCCCACGTGGGGCGTGACTAGGCCCGCCTCTAGAAAGGTCAAAGGTATCGGCCGGCCTCCCCCAATTGGGCACTGCAGGAGTTGTCCCTCCTTAATGCGCGCCCTTTCAGGAGAAGCCTGCGCCTTCCCCTTTAAGTAAACCTTTAAGTAAAGGGGAAGGCTGGATTGGACCTGTGGCTGGCAGGGGAACACCCCCCCCCCCCCCCCCCCCAGACGCCCGGTGCATCTCCACCACGGAGGTGCACCGCGACCGGCTCCGTGAAGGCTGGGACGGCCCGGTGGGGAGGGCCGGATCGGACCTGCATCCTTACAGTATTCAATGTTTATTTATTTTTGAGAGAGAGACAGAGTAAAACCCAGAAGGGGTAGAGAGAGAGACACAGAATCTGCAGCAGGCTCCAAGCTGTCAGTGCAGAGCCTGACACAGGACTCGAACTCACAAACCCTGAGACCATGACCTGAGCCGAAGTTGGACGCTTTACCGACTGAGCCACCCAGGCATCCCTCATCGGATTAGTTCTTTACTTCATATCACGACCACCTTGAGATCTTGACAAATGTGCAGATACTGGTTTCCCAAGCTCAGGGAATACTGTCACGGAGCCCGGAGGCCAGCAGGCATCCTTGACTCCAGTACATTTTCATGTGGTTCTGATGCAGGGACCATAGTCCAGCAGCCACTGGGTTTTGAACTCTGAAGGAAACGTCCTGTCTGAATCTTTATATTTATAGTGTGTCCCTGTAAACAGCATAGTGCTGGATCTTGTTTGTGCTTGTGAGTGTGTGTGTGTGTGTGTGTGTGTGTGTGTGTACACAACCAGTCTGACAATTCCTGCCCTTTTGTTGGAGTGCTTGGTCCGTTTATATTTAATGTAATTTTGACATATCTCGCTTGAAGGTGCATCTTGGTATTTGTCTCCAATTTATTTTCTTTTAAGTGATTGTTATACATATTATTATGGATTTATATTGTAATACATTTTAGCAAGCTCCAGATACACGATTTCATGAACAATGTGAGAACCATAAAACATTGTAATTCGTATTATTTCCCTCCTTCCTTTTGTGCTCTGGTAGTCATATATATTACTCCCACTTGCTATAAACTACATTTATCTTAATCATTTTTTGCTTTATACAGTCAATATTCAAAGTATATATATGAAAATGTAATTAAAAAAAAGTCTTTTGTATTTCTTTATGTATTTAGCTTTCTTGGTGTTTTTTATTTAAAAAATTTTTAATGTTTTTATTTATTTTTGAGAGAGAGAGAGAGAGAGAGTAAGCAGGGGAGGGACAGAGAGGGAAACAGAATCTGAAGCAGGCTTCAGGCTCTGAGCTAGCTGTCAGTACTGAGCCTGATGTGGGGCTCAAACTCACTAACTGTGAAATCGTGACCTGAGCCAAAGTCAGACACTCAACTGACGGAGCCACTCAGGTGCCCCTGGCGTTCTTTATCTATTTATGTATTTCCTTGCAGGCCTGAACTGTCATCTGATAAATTTTTCTGTAGTTTAGAGAACTTCTAGCATTTGTTATATAGTGGTTTGCTGGAGTTAAAATTATCTCAACTTTTGTCTGTTTGGAAATTCTTTGTGTTTATTTTTGAAGAATATTTTGAGGACTGTAGATTTGTAGGGGGGACATCACTCTAAACTTGTGGTTCTGTTATTTCGTTATTTCTGATCCTCAGCATGTCTCCCTATGTTTAATGGGTCCTTTCTCTGTCTGGTTTTAAGACTTTTCTTTCTTCCTTTGGTTTTCATCACATTAACATCAGTAAGTTTAGGTGTGGTTTGCCAGTGTTTATTACTTTGGGTTTGTTGAGGTCTTGTATCTTGTGGATTGATACCGCTCATCAGTTCTGGACCATTCTCTTCTCCACCATTATCTCTTTAATATTGCTTCCTCTCTATTTGTTTTCTCCACCCCCAGGATGACAGCGCATCACATGTTAAACTGTTAGATCTATCTTGCAGCATTCAAATGATCTCTCTCTCTCTTTAAATCTTTTTGTGTTTCAGTTATATGATTCCTTCCTTCCTTCCTTTCTTCTTCTTCTTCTTTTCCTGAGAGAGAGGGAGAGAGAGAGAGAGGGGGAGAGAGAGAGAGGGGGAGAGAGAGAGAGAGAGAGAGAGAGAGAGAGAGAGAGAGAGAGAGAGAGTGGTAAGCAGGCTCTATGCCCAGTATGGAGGCTGATTTGGGGCTTGATCTCATGACCTGAGCCAAAATCAGGAGTTGGATGCTTAAATGATTGAGCCACCCAGCCATCCCTCAGCTTATATGATCTCGACTGATTTTTGTTCAAGATTACTTATCATTTTCCTGATCTATCAAGTCTGCTATTTAGATACTCAAACTAATTATTCATTTCTGTTTTTTTTTTTTAAATTTCTAGCATTTTCATTTGGTTCTTACAGTTTTTATATCTGTGCTAAAATTTGTCAGCTGGTCACATGTTTTTCATTTGAGCCTTGAACACATTTGTCATCATTATTTAAATATTTATTTCTAGAAATGTCAGTATCTGAGCTGTCTGTGCATCAGTTTCTCTTGACTTTTTTTCTTAATTTGGGATCATATTTTCTTGCCTCTTTGCATGTCTCATCATTTTCAAGTGAATGCTAGGTTGTGAAACAACAGTAGAGACTGAGCTAAGTAATACTTGGCCTCTCTTCGCACCAGGCCAGCAGTGTGCGGGCCTGCCCAGGAGGTAGCCAACAGGCAGCCTCACTGCTGTCCTGTAAAAGGTGTGCGTGCAGGCGTGGCCCTTGGCTGGCACCTCGACCTTGGGCGTCGAAGGCTTCCCACAATCCTCATTGACAAGAGAAGTTTCTTGTGCCCAAACTATCCAGACGCGCGTGTTTGCCGCGCATCTGCTTCCTTCTGGGAGCCTCTGGGGGGTATGTGCTAGGCAGACAGTTGCCCATATGATCAGCTCCCCGTAAAACCCTGGCACGAAGCTTCTAATGAACTCCCCAGGCCGGTACCGTGTCACACGTGCTGTGCCAGCTTGTTGCTGGGGAGTCGAAGCTGCCCCTTGGGACTCCGCTGGGAGGGACTCCTGGAGACGTGGGCCAGGCTTTCCCTGGACTCCGCGAGCCGTTCCGCTTCGCCTTCTTGGGCGTAGGGACCGGGCAGTGAGCATCCGCACCCTGAGCCCCGCGAGCCCATCCAGCCGATCCCGGAACGCGGGGACGGCCTTGGGTTTCTGCCCGCTCGGGGGCCAGTAAATCCAGTCTGTGCCAGTTCCAGAGCTGGTTCTCCACTGTCGTCAGAGGTTTGGGGAATAGGATCGGGTCTTTCCTTTCGGCAAGGCTGGGCATCTGAGCACAGCGAGACTCCAGAATTCGTGCCGACTTTCTAAACCGTGTGGGCTCCCGTGAGCTTCACACGCAGGCGGCCAGCTTTTCGAGGCGCTGGCAGGGCCGTTTCCCTCCGGCGCGCCGCTGCTTGGGCACTGCCTCCCCTGTCTGCCCGGCCCGGCCTTGGGAGAGCCGGTGCACCAGGTGGCGGCTTTTGCCCTTCCGTGAGGGTGGCAGTGGACTTCGTCTTGCCCCTCTGCTGCGGGCCAGGCTATGCTGGTGCCAGCCTTGTGTGCGGTGAGGACCCCGTGCCCCAAGGGCTGCTGCGATTCGCTCCCCTCTCCTGTCCTGCTCTCTCGTACTTGGCGAGGTTCCCCATTTCCCAGGGAAAAGGTGGGGCGGTCACAGGGCCAAGAAGAGCCACTGGGCTCTGTGCCCCTCAGCAGCGCATGCTTGTTTCTGGAATCGGGTTCACGTACGTTTCTCTGTGCCCTCAGCAGTGTGATGGATTTAAAAAACAAAATGTTGGGTCCTGGCGTTTGTGCGGGAGCAGCAGCCCCTGTGGCTTCCTTCCCCCTGACCGGCAGCAGAAACGCCGCGCCGTGTGACCCTGGCAGCACAGAGCAGGTGCCCGGCAAATGTCCCTGTCCACTCCTCGCCTCCACCCTGCACACGCAGGAGTTCAGCTGGAAGTCTGGAGCGAGGAGGCGAGTGAGGTGGCAAATGGCTGCTGTCACGAGGCAGCTCAGCGGGGTCCTGGTCACCGGGAGCCCCGCCAGCTTCGGGCAAGGGTTTTCTCCAGGCACGGTCCCCACAAGGAGGCCCAGAAGACCCTGGGGCTCCGCAGACCCTTGGAAGGGGGTCAGTGGGAGGAGCAACAGCGGCAGCTTTGGCCAAAGCCCCTTACCTCGCGGCTTAAGTGCTTTCTGTTCTGACTTTGTGGTCGTCAATCCAGACTTGCCACTCTCCGCCTGTGTGGCCTTGGGCAAGACCCCTAACCTCTGTGACGTCCTCTTTTTTTTTTTTTAATTTTATTTATTTTGAGAGAGAGAACACGCAGGGGAGGGGAGAGAAGGAGAGGAAGAGCATCCCAAGCAGGCTCCACACTAACAGCACAGAGCCTGATGCACGGCTGGAACTCATGAACGCTGAGATCATCACCTGAGCTGAAAGCAGGAGTTGGATGCTTGGCCCACTGAGCCCCCCAGGGGCGCCCCTGTAACTTCTTGTAACGTGGTGATGAGCGGTGCCTCTTGTCACTTACCAGGCTTCCTGGGCGGCTCGATGCTCTGTTCGCAAATGTTTGTCCTGCCTGACCCCGTCCCCGTTTGCTTCCGGTCTCTTTTCATCTTAAGACTGTCGTGTCCATACAGTGCTGTCTTCTTTGTCATGCTTTTGTTTAAGGTTCTTGGTGCCGGTGATGTGTTCTGTCTGCTAATGGTGTCAGTTACCTAATTCCCCTGATTCAGTACATTCCTTTATTATTTATTTATTTATTTATTTATTTAAAAAATTTTTTTAATGTTTATTTTTGAGAGAGAGAGAGAGAGAGAGAGTGCGAATAGGGGAAGGGCAGGGAGAGAGAGGGAGACACAGAATCAGAAGCAGGCTCCAGGCTCCAGGCCATTAGCACAGAGCCTGACGTGGGGCTCGAACTCATGAACCACGAGATCATGACCTGAGCTGAATTGGACGTTTGTTCAATGGACTGAGCCCCAGGCGGCCCTGGAACGTTCCTTTAAAACATGCTTGGCCACATGAAGAGCTCACGTAGCACAGAGTAGCAGGTGCGTTTCCTGAGCAGAGTTATTCACACGTTCCCCTTCTTCTGGCGGAGCTGGTGTGTCTGCTGGACGCTGCCCCCGGCGCTGCTGGACCCGTCCACACTGTCTCGGAACCCCACTTCCCTGGACTCGAGGGCCCGCCCCACCCTTCCCCGGGTGCCTCTCCCCCGCCCACCACGTTTTGCATTACGCCGAGACACGGCACGGGCCCCAGTGCTAGAGGCGTTTGCCCTTTGGGTCCTGGCTCTGTGTGGCGTCCGGTGCACCCAGAGGCTCCTGGCTTCTGTGAAGCCGGTCAGACGCTTGGCGCGTGAATCTGCCAAGTCTGCACAGGAAAAGAATCAGTCTGAAATCAGCAGTTTTCACTATCTGCACATTTTGAAAACTATTCAGTGTGACTTACTGCTGACCTTTCCTTCCTTCTTTAGAGGTTGTCATTCCTGAGACACAGCCTTGGGTTGTCTGAGAAGTGGCTTCGGGAAGGTGAGGGCTGGCCCTCTCTCCTGCGGCCACCGGCCTTTCAGGTGTGTTCTTTTAAACCGGAACCAGCCAGGTCATCATCTTGAAAAGACATTATTCAACTTAGTTGATATTTGATATGAGTCTGAAGCCAGTTGAATCCTTAGAGACGTGTTATGAAGCCCAAGGAGGGGCCGGTCTACTGTCAAATTGAAACTTGTAACTACGCCATTTTCACAAAACCAGTGAGGAGTGTGGAGGATTTCCAGGTTGATTTCATCACGACCTTTTCCTCAGCATTCCATACGGAGTACATCATGCCCCAATTTAACACCCGGGGTTTGAAGAGACGGGGGAGTATAGAACGTACTAAGCTGCATCTGAATTGTGGAGGCAAAACCTGAAATGTTTACTCATTTCTTTAACATCCTTTTCTGTGCCCCCACTGTGTGCCAGGCTGTATGCCAGGGGCAGGGGATGTTGGGATGGAGCCAGGCCTGTCTGCCAGGCGCACAGGGCTGTGGAGAGCCATATGTGCACGTCGGGCAGCAGCCAGTGGATTGACGGCCACGGGGAAGTTATGTGCTGAGTGCGGGGAGAACCCGGGAGAGCAGCTGTGTTCCAATCCTGTCATTTTGTAAAAGCCATGATTTAACGGGGTTTCTGGAGTATCGCCCTGTCACAGAACACCTGCCACTTGGAAAACCTGTGGCCACTGGAAAGTTCTCTGATATCCACAAGTCACAGAGAGTTAGTGTAAGCCCTTGTTGCATTCCCAGCAATGGAACGGGTCCCAGAACGTTCATAGTGTGTGCAAGTGACACCAGACAGCTGAGCTCACAGAATCCACAGGGGCTGAGCTGCTAACTTGAACAAAGGTGGTGCTTGGCCAAGCTCTGCCAGGACGTGGCTGCGTCAGTAATTCGCTCCGGTTTCCACCTAAACGTCGTGAGCAAAGGAGTACGGAAATGACCTCAAATAGGGAGAATGTTCGGAGCCACACATTTATAAACAGTCCAGATCAGGCCTCAGCCTGAAATTCTGTGTCCCTCAGAGTGCTGACTCATCTGGCATTGTGAATGGCTCCATGGCTTTCTTTCTACTATAACTTCTCCTGTTACCCAGGACATGATCTCATCTTTCCATGGAAAGTTCCAGCAGAAGGTTGCATGTGTAGTTAAGTTTCTAGTCCCAGAATAAAGAAGGCAGGTGGACTGGTTTCTTTTATAATAGTCACGTGCTGGGCATTACAGCAGTATTTTATGCATGTTCCTTTATCATGCCCTCAAAACCTGTCTGATGTAGGAATGGTATTCCCATTTCACAGATGTAGAAACTGAGGCCTGAGTCCAGCTAAGTAACACATTCAAGAGTGATGCAGTAGTAAGTAGTAGAGCTGCTGTCTGTCCAGGACTCTCCACCTTTCTCGTCATCCCAAGCAGAGGGACATTGGCCCCCTTGTCCTTCCCCTCCCCTCACTGCCTTGATTATATAAGCCTGCAGTTAATGTGTGTAGCTGTCAGACAATAAGCAAAACCTTCAAGCAAAATGCTGACTGAGTATAAACTTCGGAGGGGGAACATTTCCCAAGTTCGGTGGAAATTGCTCACCTGTGGGGCCAAGAGGGCCAGAAGCGAAGTGTAGGGTTTCTGTTGGGGGTGTTTGCTTTGCGTTTTAGTTCTTCATTTGCACGGAAGTGAAGAGTCTGGGATTGCACTCTTTTTTTTTCCCTTTAAGCACACGTGTGTGTGCTCGTGTGTGTGCTTGTGTGTGTGTGTATGTGTGTGTGTAGGTGTGAGGAGGAGGGGCCAAGATGAGGGGGGTGGTCAGCCATTGATTAAATTGTTTGAGCTGAAATGTCTCTGCTAAGAAACCTTAATGCCGTCCTCAGCTTCCTTGCATTTTAGATGTTTCAAGTCCTTCTGGGGAAAAAAATGGGAATTGGATTGTCTTACGTTAAATTAAAATTCTGTCTGTCTAGCAGTGAGCAGTACATTCTTTGGAAATATTACATTTTTGACAGCACAAGCGATTACAAAAAAATCAATAATCCGAGAACACTGAAGAGTCTGCTGAGCTCTGGCAGGAAAAGCAATTAGTGTGATTGATTTACTGTTATTTATTGTGATGAGATAATTGCCTCCGCGCAAGCCATTCTTGAACTTGTGGTACCCCACGGTTTAAAAATGTTTATTCTTTTAAATTGTTTAATTTATCTCTGGCCTCATTTTATAACAGAGGTGGCTTCACGCTTCTTAACTGATGTGAAGACCTGGCTTTCTTCTCTCTGGCTCCCTAAGCCCAGCCTTGGTTTTGTCCCTGTCCTGGCCGAGCCCGGAATGAAGTCCCAGCCTTGTGTGCTCAGGCTCATACATCCTGGAGAGGCAGGGACGGAGACAGGTCCCAGGACTCCTCCCACCTGCGCAGGTGGTGCTGCGGGGTGGCCTTGCCCAGAGGTTCCGACTGCAGGCCACGGGGTGGCTACCCGGTCGGCCTGGATTGCGCGTCCCCGCCGGGACGAGGAGGAGGGGAGAGACACTCTCGTTGGCGCAGCGGGCATTGCTTTGAAGTCTCTGGTTCAGACCTCTTTAGAGCCTGCCCGTTGGGATCAGAAGTCAGTGGAAGGCCGCCTGCTCCTTGGGGCACAGACTTTTGCTCTCTGGTGTGTCTCTTCACTTCTGCCTCTGTTTCCTTCCTCTGTGTGTCCCCTGTGACTCTGCATCGTTGGGCTCTCTGTGTGTCTGTCAGTTTGGGGGCAGTTACCAGTCCCCATACGTGGTTCTCCGCGTGCACGGTAGTATTCTCCCGGAGCTTGGGCTGGAGGAGGAGGTGAGCCAGCCAAGCAGTCCAGATGCAGATGCTCTCTGGGAAGTTCCCTGTAAACATCACCAGGTGTCCTGTAATTGACAATCTTGGTCCTTTCTCTTATGAGCGCGCCTGTCTCTCCTGTGGAGTGGCTCACCTCCCAGTCCCGGTCCCGTGGCACGGGCACAGTATGTGGGTGGCCCAGTGTCTCTCTTGCCACAGGGTGTGGGGCCTGCGTGTGGCTCGGCTGAAATGACCCCCCAAACAGGCTGTGTGCATGTCTTTGCATATCTATGAAACATTTTGGTCTCCCAGCCTGCGTCATCATCCAGAACGTTCTAGAAGGACCGCTAGCTTTGTCGGATGACCCTGTGTGGGTAACGGGACTTGGCGGTTAATAGAGATTCCAGGCGATGATGTTTCTGTGAGTAGGAAAGTGTCTCAAGGGCACATTGACCACTGGGCGGAGAGTTGAAGCCGGCAGCCGTCCAGGGAGCGTTTTCTGTTTGTGCGTGTTGTGTTGGGCGGGTCTGGAGTACCCAGGACTCCGGTTGGTTGCAGTGGGCAAAACCCAGCAGAAATGGAAGGACGGACGCTATGGCATTGGACTTGGGGCTCTCACGGGCAGCCTGGGAGGGGACGCCAGCCACCACTGGAGAGTGGAGGGCGAAGGAGGGCATGAACACGGTGTTTCGGAGTGTGCTCCTTGGAACACTGCTCACTTGGGAGGCTGGCGGGGCGTGGAGACGGCATGCGGCAGGCAGCAGTTCTTAAACTTGCTTGACTGCCAGGGCGGCTCAGTTGGTTAAGTGTCTGACCTTGGCTTCCGGTCAGGTCATGATCTCATGGTTCATGAGTTTGAGTCCCACTTCGGGCTCTGCACTGACAGTACAGAGCCTGCCTGGGATTCTCTATCTCTTTCTCTCTGTCTCTGCCCCTCCCTTGCTCACTCTGTGTATCTCTCTCTCAAAATAAATAAACGTAAAAAACATTAAATGATCACAGAACCCCCTCCTCTTTTTTTCTATCCCCATTGTGCCTCCCAGTGCTTGGATTTTATGAAACAACTTGGTAAATAACCACTATTTAGTTGTTATCGGCAAACCCAAAGGTAGAAGAAAACGGCACGTTGTCCCCCCGCCAGTCCCTGCCACTCCTGCGGCTTCTGAGCACGCTCCGAGGCAGAGCTCCGATCCTCCCGGCGGCTCCCTGCCCGCCCCGTCCCTGCCCTGCGCCCCTCCTCTTGCTCCTTGCACATCTTGCCCTGCACCCCATCGCCTCGCCCGGCTTCACCCCTGTTCCTCGTCCTCCCCCCACTCTTCTCCCAGAAGGCCGTGTGAGTCTCCCTCCTCCTCCCGGGCTCGTTTCACCTGCTTCACTTCCTCTGTGACACTTAATTTGGGAGTCACGTGTGACTTGTTGGTGACGCTAGAATGCGAGCCCCGCGAAGCGCCGTGATTTAGTCTTTGCTCTATTGTCAGCGCGTAGGCAGCACCTGATAAACACCTGTTGAGTGAACCAACGAGCAGATCATGAGTGCTGTAGAGCTTCGGTGTAGTAGATGCCTCCTGGAGGACAGCGAGGCCGAGGTGGGACGCTGAGCTCCCTTGAAGGTTTGTAGCCGCAGACACGTGGTTCAACAGCTCTTCCGTTCCTGGGCCGGCCCGGCTCGGTCTCCACTCTGTCCTCCATTCACCGTGTGGCCTCGAGCCCACGATGCTCTCCTTCCCTCAGTAACGGCCGGCGAAGCTAAGAGGGGGCACAACACGTGTGATCGCTGTAGCAGTGAGGTGCTCGGTCCCAGGGAAACCCAGCATGGCCCCAGGGGCAGAGGGCTTCTAACATGCGCCCCGTGCCCCTGACCCCATGCGGAGAGTCAGGCCCTGCAGGAGGGGGAGGCTCCGCGCAGCCCGGCAGGACTTGTTCTTTCAGCAAAGAGTGGATTTAAGGGTATTGTTTTCTTATGTCGGGCGCAGAAAGCCTTGCTTCATTATTGTAGTATGTTCAAGAAATCTCTCAGTGGAGACTCCCGTCAAGAGGGAGTACGGGCAATCTTTTTCTGGTGTGTTCTTTGGGAATCTGTGGAATTGCAGGCATGGCGGATGTTAACTTGGGCTGACGTATAGTTCTGGAGGTAGCAGCCAGCGGGCGGTCCTGTGGGCTGTCCCCACGGGGGGGGGGGGGGGGGGGGGGGGGGGGCTGTAGAGAGTCTGTCCCCGAGGCAGGATTACTGGCAGGCCAGGGGAAGACAAGGTGAGTGGTTTGTGCTACCAGAACTTCACGTGCTGCAAATCCTACCCTGAAAACAGTACCAAATTGTCGATCCAGTGATTGGAACCAAACTCCTTTGCCAAACTGGAAGTATAGAGGAAAAGTTGTGGAAACCATCCATCCAGTCCATCAGGGCGAGCGCCCTGGAGGGTGTTTGTTTGCTGCAGGCCTGCAGTGGGCATGGCACCAGTGGCTGAGGACAGTGGTGGCACCTGGGCTTTGGGGTCAGATAGACCTTAGCTCACACCCTGGTTTTTGTCCGGCCGCCAAGTTTTCTGTCTGCCTCGGGCAAGGATTATCACTCCGTTGAGTGAGCCAGTAAACAAGATTTGCATCTGGAGGCTGGAGATTGCCATTTCCTGGCCAAAATAACTTTGGCGACTGTCTTGCTGAGCTAGACGTGAGTGGCCAAGGCACACAAAAGATCAAAACCGTATTCAGTGTTAGTTCTCCATCCCCCAAGATTGCTGAGGCAAAAGTCAGGGCGCTTCTTTGATATGCATCCGACTCCGTAGCCTGCCTAGGTCAGCTTGCCTTGTTTCCCCCCTGAAGACTATATAAAGAACAGTTCTGTGAATAAACGCTCTCTTTCGCCTGATCGGAGAACCGTGAGTTCTGTCTTTACTCTCTGCGTCTCCCTCTCCTGCCCCCTGTTTCTCTCCCTCCCTCAGGAGAAGGACCCGCGATGATTCTCCGCCCTGCCAGCCACCCTAACCTGAGGTAGAGGCGACCCTGGGTCCGCTCTACGCGGGGCTCGGGGCCCGCGAGTGCCGCCGCAGCCCAGAGTGGAAGCGGATGGATGACCGGACTTGCGTTCCGGGTCCCGCGGGTTAAGACTCCCGCCAGGGGAACAACTATGACAAGCGAATGAGCGTTCCGGGGCTGCGAGTTTAGGGATGAGCTTGCCGGGACCAGGTTGCGGGTTACGACAGGTTTTTGCCGGGGAGCAAATGGCTTAATCTCCCAAGGCCTTTGCATCCGCCTCCGTAAGGAGAGAACTGATGTGTCTTCCCAAGGTGGTTTTGAGGCGCGTGGTGGAGACCCAGGCGTCACGGTCTTCATCGCCAGTGCATTCTGGTTCGCCTCCTCGCTCTGGTCTTCTGTTGTCCCAGAGGTAAACACGGAGATTCTCAAACTCCACATGCAAAAAGGACACCACTCTTACCTCTCCTCTGGAAGATGCCGTGTGCCCCGGGCTTCTGTGTCGAAACCGCCGATGGTGACAATCCGATGAGCACCTCCGCGCAGGCTGTTCTCACACGACCACTGCTCCTTGGGGGACAACGAAGAGACGTGCCCAAGGTGCACAGCTCTTTGGCAGCAGAACCCCGGCTGAGCACAGATGTCCCCAGAAAGCCCTGTCATGCAGAGGTGGTGAGAAAGGTCCTGGGCGGCAGAATTCTCCACGGCACAAGGTGGGGAAGCATCTGTCATGATGGTTGCTTTCCAGAAGTAAAATCCAGGTAGGACCTCAGTTAGAGGAAGCTGTCACTTCATCTTGCTGCTTTCCAGGCTCCGATTAAATGGAATTGCTTTGTCAGTCCCAGTTGTAACTGGGACTAAAGGGATGTTGGGTGGGAGAAGACCACAGAATAGAGTTCTAATACTGTAACATCTCTGCATGGGGGTGATGGTGATGGTGGTGGTGGTGGTTGTGATGATGGTGATGGTGATGATGATGGTGGTGGTGGTGGTGGTGGTGGTGAGGGTGGTGATGGTTGTGATGATGATGGTGACGATGATATTTATGATGATGGTGAGGGTGATGATGATGGTGGTGGTGATGTTTGTGATGATGGTGAGGGTGGTGGTGGTGATGGTGATGGAGCAGATACCCTTTCTACCCTTTCATCTGTAGAACTTCTTCGGTCCCACCCAGTAATTCTGTGCTGTCAATGTCTTCCCAGGCCTGATTTCTGAGGAATAAACCAAGACCCCAGAAGTTCAGGTCTGTGCCCGAGGCCACATGGCTAGTGGATGGTGGCCTTCGTGCCATGAGGAGGTGGACACGGCTGTCCTAGCGGCAGCTTTTGTTTGCGATTGATACTCGCTCAGCCTTGGTCAGTGTTTGGAGACAGTGGTTGTTTTAGCTCTTGGCTGAGGGCCAGCGTCGAAGCCCCTCCTACCTCCTCACCCTCCTTGTGCTCCGAAGCCCTGTCTTCCTCCCTCTGCAGTTTGGCAGTGGCCTCATCGCCACTTTCACGGTGCTTCCCTTGGCCCACTGTTGACCCGACGCCCCTGCTTGTGCAGTCCCCCAGAAGGGAAGCAGTGGGAATTTCGTGCACTTGCCCTATGTAACTTGGCCTCAAAAGACAGAAATGTAACTCTCTGCAGCATTTCTTCTTTGCCTGTGTAATTAAAACTTAATTGTTCTTTGTTAAGTCCTGGGGAGATTGTGTTTTCTTGTTTCTAGTGTTTCTTTTTTATGGTCCATTTTCCAGTTTTTTTCTGTAATTTTACACTGTAACATTTGACTCTGAAAATAGTCTTGGAGATAATAATAGTTAACATTCACAAAACGCTTATGGGGGGGCCAGCCTCGATCCCCAGGCTCTCCCGGATCGATCTCCTCTGTGACCAGGCACCTTGGGAGGGTCACAGGCTGCCCAAAGAAGGCTTCTGCAGGAGGGGAGGGGGAAGTCGGGGTGACCCCCCCCAGGAGGTGCTTCAGAGGATGATGTTAACAAACGTGGACATACTAAGTAAGTAAGTGTGTCAGTCATGAGGCCCGATGAGGCCTTACTTCTCAAAGCGGACTCGTACTCTCTTTCCTGACCTATCACTTAAGCCCTGGCAGGGAGGGAGGGAAAGTGTTTTTTTCCCTCATCTCACAGATGACCACTCAGCTGGGGTATCCCAGCCCCTCAGTGGTGTGCCCAGCACCCGAACCTCGGTCTCCTAGCCCCTGGTTCATTCACACGTTGACTCCACGCCTCGACCTGCGCTTGATGTGGAAAGCTGGCCTGTCATCACGAGGCCTCTACGCCACAGAGATGTGCACGTTCTGGTAGCCCGGCCGCCATCAGCACTGTCGAAACCACCTTGTACCAACCGGCCCACGAACCAGAGCCTGTAACAGTCGTACATCCTTCCCCGCAGTTGGAATCCATTAAATAGACTTGTGGTTTGTCTCCTTCTTTACCTCGTTTTTGTCTCTATCTCCTACGTCAACTGGTTTTTAAAATACAGGTTATAAAGTCTTCACTTGTGGTTGCAGGTTTCACCTCACTAGTTATCCAGAACCTTCTCCCAAGCCATTACCGTTTTCCATCCTCTCCAGAGAGGGGTGGGCCCAGCTCAAGGGCCAGGCTCACAGCTCGATCCCTGAGCCTCTTGATGTAGCCGCACGGCCGTCTGCCGTCCGTGGTTACCCAGACCACGGCGGGATCTCGCGTGGCAAGGGCCTTCCTGTCTGCTGTGCCAGCGGGGTACCCTCCACTCCACCCAGAAGCCATCCGGTCTTTCGGTTACCAGTGATAACCGCCTGGGACCTGGCCTCACCGCCAGCTTCTCATCTTGTTTTAAAACATTCTGCTTGGTGCTGACGGGATGTTGGATTGGCCTCACGTGCATGTGGTTAGAGGCCTTCTAATTGGTTTCTTGGAGCGCAGTTCACGAGTGAGATGGGACTCCCTGTCTGCTTGAGGAACAGTAAATCCTCTGGTTGTGAAAAAGTGTCTTTTACCTACCTCCCTGACATAAGTCTGAGAACGTCGATTTCAGCCTCCACAAATTCAGTGGCAGTTTCTCTTTCAACCCCAATGGATCCTTGGTGCACCCTTTGAGAAAGACTTTCAGAACATCATTGAATCCTGACCCCAAGCCCAGCTTCTGCGCCTTGCCTTCTCTCCTTGACTGGCCGCGTTACTGGAATTCTCCTTAGAACAGCCACTGGGGCCACGCCAGGTCCAGTGGCCGCCTGTTCGGCCTCACCTTCCCGGGTTTCTCAGTGCGCTCCTCTCTGCCATCCTGCTCTTTTGAAGGGTGTTGCTCCCTGGATTCCGAGACTCCACCCACGCCTGATGCCTCTGCTGTCACTCTTTCTCGCCCTCTTGGTGCCCCACACCCTCGCACCACGGGTGTGTTCCTCTGCTGGCCTGTGCTCAGATAGAGTCTACAGCCCAGAACTCTCCGCTGAGTAGGGACTCGTTCTCCAGCCTCTTTCTGGACACGCCCTCTTGGGTACCCAGCGTTCTATACTCACACCCCTCTTTCTCCTTATCCACAGAACTCCCACTGTAGCTGGGGCAGTGCTTTCCTCTTATGTCTTCTTGCTGGGGGCTCGGGTCATCCTGGGGTCCACCTTCATCCTGTCGCACCGCCTCTGAGTCACTGGATCTGGCTGGTCTCACCTCCCCCTTCTTTCTTAAAGCCTCTCTTCCTTTTCCACTCCCTTGTGCCACGCTCTCGTTTTAGGGCTTGTAGAAGTATCTGTTATTTATCTGTAACGTACATATGTGTCTGTGTAAAGACACAGAATCTATCATCCACATGTCTGTATCGTAGACGTGTCTGTGTCTCTCATTTGCACCGCTGCAGCATCTGGCCAGTTGGTCCCTGCCTCCAGTCTTGTTCCTTCCAAATCCACCTTCCCTCAGTTTCCAGAATGGTGCAACTGAGCGTGAGGAAACCTGGTTGAGACACGTGCTCCTGAAGCCACATTGCTGGCATGGCCCCCTGTGACCTGCTGACTGTCTCCTGCCGTCTTCTCAGCCCCCAGCCGTCCTTGCCCCATTATGGTGCCCCAGGGACTGCCCGCCTTTCTCCCAGCCCAGCAGCTGCTCCTCGTTTTCAGAAGTTGTTGGTTAGATCCGGGCTGCTGTATGCCCAGGAGAAGCGTGCCTCTCTTGACGGAGCTCCCCGGGGCCATGCTCATTCAGGAAATAACGGCAAATGGGAAACCCAATCATCTCTTTATTGCTGGCTGGACTGCAGACCGGCTGTCAGGCTGGGAGACTGTGACACTTTTGGTAGGTTCCTTAACTGTTCTGGACCACAGTTTACTTATCTGTGAGATGGGATAGTACTCGTACCTACCATATTAGGTGGTTCTGAGACTTGTAGGAATGAATCCCTGAAAAGCACAGAGAACTACCTGGCCCGTGGCAGCTAAAACAGTAATGATTCTCATGCATGAATGCATTTCTTAACAATGCCAGTGCGACACTGAGAATCAGGAATGCCTCGTGGGTGATTCCCTTTAGCATTTGGCCCCTCTAGGAACTTGGATGTGTTGTTTCACATGAACTCCGCTGCTGTAGCCACCTGTGTTCCTCCTGACTTCGAGGCATCTTCCGGCCAAAAGCTCTCGATAAAGAACTTCCTTTGAAGATCTAGTGTCCTCTGCCGACTGCCAGCATCAGACTTAGACCCTGAGCTTTCTAGTTCAGTTTGCCCAGATAGCATCGGGTCTCTGCAGCTGACATCTGTGTCTCTGCACTCGGGTGAATTCAGAGAATCTCAGATCTCTGTTCCGCCACCGTGATCCCAGGGTGGGGCATGGCTCCCTGCTGCCTGTAGGTGGTCAGTAAGCAGGTGCTTCACCAGCGAGACCTCAGGACTGGCAGTATTAATAATGCAGTCAGATTTGGTGTCTGGCCATGGGCATAGAGATGTCATCTGCTCTCTCTTCTGCTTTTGTCCCCAGCCCTGTGACAGCCCCAGCAGAACGCCCTGCCGGAAAGTGGCAGCGCCTTCTCATAGGTCTGACCTTGCTTTGTTTGAAGGGCCCCGATGCCGCTCAGTGACCGCAGTTACAGGGAGAAGATGCCGATCGCAAGTTCGGCGGTGATTGATTTCACCGAGAGGTCGCGGGGGGCCTGACGCAGTGGAAGGGCACTGGGGGTGGGAGGCTGCGGGGGGCAGATCTTCCTGAGCTCCTGGTGCCGTTGGGCAGCTGAGCAGCTCTCACCTCCCTGCGTCTTCCAGAGGCTACGATCGCGGACTGCCAGGGGCCACGGAGGGACGTGCCCTCGTGGAGTGAAGATGGGTCAGTCTGTGAAAGCGTCTCTTGTAGCTTTAAGAATTGAAGATTCTGGGTAGAAGTTGGTGGTCGGTCAGTCAGAGGTGGGCCTGTCTCTTCACATCTTGGTGAGTTTTCTCCTCACTAGCAGCTCTGTCGAGGAGCGGGCATGGAATACGAGTAGAAACTCTCACGGGGCGTTAACCTGCTTGGCCCCAAGAAGGGTGGGAGCGCCACGGGGCATTTCTCTCCGTGGCTGCCCCTTGCTGCCTCTTACGCCCGCTGGCCGCTCAGCCGTGGTACTAGAGTGTTTTTCGATTGCTCTCTTTGATTTCTGTGTAAGTGTTAGTGTTCCAAAAGTAATTTTGGCATTTGCTTATTTAGGAGATGAAAGCACTTGAAAATGTTTAGCTTCTCTTTTAACTCTGAATCAATGACACACTGGCATTTTAGATCACTTGTTCTCTGCTCAGTGGACAGATGAGGGCCTGGCTAATGTTTGCCTTGGTTGCGGGTTCCTTTGTTTAACCAGTCCTTGTGGGCCACACCACAGGGTTTTCTTGCATGAGGGACTGAATGTAGTGCATGCAGTGTGGCCCAGAGCACCCGGGACCTGCGGGGCCTTGCGCAGGGTGGAGGCCCTGGAGAGCGTCGTTGAGTTTCTCACTGGGTTGACTTCCCTGGGTCTTTCTCTTTGAGAATGGCCCTCCCCGGAGTAACAGCATGTCCTTTATAGGCCGGGGCAGCCCCTTTCTGTGTGCTGCCGGGACAGATGGACGGGAGCAGGAGTGATCTCTGGAGAGGGTTCCGAGGAAGCCTGGACAAGACTCAGTAATTAGGAGAATAGGAAGAGAAAAGAAAAAGTCTAGGGTGGCATTTGGGGTTTTGCCTTTGGGTGATTTGTTGATTTTGCAGAAAGATGAGTCTGAAATTATGTATGTTTGTTTTGAGAGGCCTGCAGAGCGTCCCTGTAGAGGGACCTGGAAGGCAGACGGAAACCCCGTCTGTGATTTGGGAACCATCACGATGGGGTATACATCAAGCTGTCAGACTTGCTGGGTCTCCTGCTGGACAACAGACAGGCCCGAGGACAGGGCTCGGAGTATGCCGGCATTTCCCGTGGTACCATCTGGGTCCCCTGGGCTGCTCTGTCTCCTGCTCCCACTAGGCGAGCGGCTGCTCGTGTTCCCAGACGGGCTCTGCCTGCACATCGGGGATGCACGTGGCGCTGGCAGGCAGTTGTAGGGCACCCGCGCCAGAGGGTGCTGATACGGTCTTGATTGCGAGTCAGGCCGTGGAGCAGAGTGGTGATCCCGACATCTGTCCTTTGATCAGCCGATGGCACAGCCTCGCTGGGTTCCCCAGGAGGCTTGAGCAGGCACCCCTTTCTCCTCATCGCTCAGTCCAAACCCCTCAAAGCAGGATGCAAGGTGGCAGCGAGGCAGCATGACTGACCCCTTGCGTCCTTATCTTGCAAGTGCCTCGTCCTGCCCAGGTGGGGGCTGGAAGTCCATTTACCAGGTGGGTCTCCTGATGGTGGACCACGTGGGTTGATGCTGCTGTCTCTGCCCATGCTTGCAGGTGAAGCCGTGGGGAGAATGACTGTTGGAGAAGCAGGTGCATCAGGGACTTAATCGTGAGGGGAGTGACTTTGAAAGACATTCACTTTATTTTATTTTTTAAATGTTTGTTTATTTTGAGAGAGAGAAAGCACAGACAGGGGAGGGACAGAGAGAGAGGGAGAGAGAGAATCCCAAGCAGGCTCCATGCTCAGCACAGAGCCTGACACAGGCCTCCATCTTATAATTGGGAAATCATGCCCCGAACCAAAATCAAGAGTCAGATGTTCAACCAGATGAGTTACCTGGTGCCCCTGGAAGACATTCACTTTAAAACAAACAAACAAACAAAAACAGGATAGATTGCCGTATTGCTCTTTTGTTATTTTCTTCTTGAATGAGAACTGTTAATCCTGGAGTGGACAAAATAAGAAATGAAAGCAACCACAATGAGCACAGATCCTTCCTACCCTGGGGACACCTTGTGCGGTCACTTGCTTGGTCCCTGCAGAGGCAGGACTCGGCATCCCAAAGTTGGCATCTCTCCCTGGGGCGTCAGACACCCAGGGGTGGGAGGTCAGTGGAGGAGGACCTTGGGGCAAGTTGTGCCTCTTCCACCTGGGGCGCGATCTCCCTGGGCCTCACTCTCCCGCCTTGTCCCCACAGCCCTTCCGCTGTGCCCATTGCCACTACTCCTGTAACATCTCCGGCTCCCTGAAGCGGCACTACAACAGGAAGCACCCCAATGAGGAATATGCCAACGTGGGCACCGGGGAGCTGGCGGCCGACGCGCTCCTCCAGCAAGGTAGGCGGTGTGCCCCTTGGCGGGGGAGGGGTGGGGGTGGGGGGTGGCGTCTCACAGCTCTGTGCCGACCCCTGGGCGTTTCGGTAATTCTCCGTCATCGTGACTGCGCCCCACGGCCCCCACTGGTAGGTATCGGTGTTACTTGCGGCCTTCGTGGGAATCTACGGTGAAAAATGAGAATTCACCCACAGATCTTACTGCCCGCCCTGCAGTGTTGGTTTCTCAGCGCTGCCTTCCGTTCTTTGTCCGTGTACCTTTCTCCTGAAGGAAAGTTCACGGTCACGTGCACGTTTTGCTGTCTCCCTCAGTAAAACTCCCAAGGGCTTTGTCGTCCAGCGTCGGGTGGCAATGCCCCATTTTATTCCACCATGCTCCTGTCGGGCATGGTAGGGCTTCCAGACTTTTCTCTCATTGACATTGTGAATCAGGCCATGGTAAACATATTTGTAGGTGAGCTGCTTTAGATTATCTGAAAATATTTATTGAGTGCTCAGATTGCTTATTCATCCTGAAAAGGAGAAACCATTTGGAGCATTTAAATTGAACAGAATGGATGCAAACCTCTCATATTCTTGAAAAGCCTGAGAGGGTTTTTTTTTTTTTTGCTGCTTTTTTCAGTAAATGATCACATATTCCCACTTGAGAAGGTTGAGCTCATGAGCTGTTGCTGTACAGAGAAGTGCTGTTGTATTTATAGCCGTGCCTCAGTAATTCAACTAAGAAAATGATCGCCGCACACAGTACATCAGTTTTTACTACTTCCTGAGTCCTGTGACTCTTTGAAGCCCGAGACCGTTTTAGAAACCCACCCCCAGGGGACAGAGCTGGGGGGGTGCGCCCCGCCGCGGCCGTGGGTGCCCGAGGTCTCCGGTGCAGCGCGAAGGCCCGCTCGCCAGGATTGCCGTGGACTGCGACTTCATACAGAGCAGACGAAGTGACTGAATCCTTCCGCGCTTGCAGTGACAGGGCTGATGTATGGAGGTAGACGGCGGCATAAAAACTCAGGATAATTTTAGAGCCATCCATCAGGGGTAACGGGAGTGTGTGCCTCGTGTTTTAATGACCGTTTTGTGGAGCTGGAGACCAGGATGGTGCCGTGGGGGCCGCCGCGGCCCTGGCCTGCATCTGTGCTCTGCTCCTTGAGCTGTGCCATCCGGGCAAGTTAGCCAGCCTCTCCTCCCCTGCCCTACACCAGGGGATGGAGGTGACAGCGGCCTTCTCACCTGCTGAGGCGGGGGGGGGGGGGTGACGTGAGCGAACCCCTGAGTGGCACTCAGTAACGTTTTTATACTTCTTTCTGTTTTCCTGAAAACATCTACGAACTCTAGAGCCACTGTATCATTTTTGACGGTGCCCCCCCTGCCCTGCCGTCCTCCCTACCCACCCCCCACCCACCGACCAGGAATCACAGAGGAGAGAACAACTGATGGCCTCAGAGTCACAGCAGATTGCTGGAGAAGCAGGCTAAACATTCCTTTTAACATCCTTCACACTGCTGGGTTGGATTGGCAGGAAATAGACCTTTACTGCGGCTGTGGGGACAGACGTGGGGCTCTGATTGATGACACTGTCACCGTTCTCTGCTCCCAAACTTTCATCATCGCCTCGCAGAGCGTGTGCTGGTGTGGGACTGTTTCCTGCCCTGCGTTTTCAGTTACCTCTCGCTCACTCTGCCGTCGGCTGGCCGTCGCTGACAGCGTCTGCCAGGTTTTCATTTTAATCTTCGCAGGGGTGGTTTTGGTCTTCTTTACTATATACGTGTGTATACCCATGTGTATGTGTACCTGTATGTGTGTATGTATGTATATGTGTATGTGTATATGTTATATATACACACACACGTGTGCACACACATATGTATATTTCCAGTGCCCCCTTCAAAGGACAAACCGAGGAAGGAAACAACTAGATTTCTCTTGGCTCATAAGAGACATTACACCGTTGTCGTTTGGCAGGAGAATAGCCTCTGAAATCAGACAGCTCGGTTGAGTATGAAGGCAGCTTAGAAATTCTAGGAGCCCAGAGCTCCCACCGGTGCTCCGTCTGAGAACAGGCAGGAAAACAGAGGGACGACGTGGGCTGGACACAGTTCCCGTCTTCGGAATGCTGAGTCCTTGGGTACCAGTGGGATTTTTCATCTTCTTTTGATTAATTTCAAGGAATTCTTCCCCACCCCGTCCACTTGGTTTTGTTTTACTCTTCTGTTCATTCATCAAAAACTATCCTCATGGGACTTAATAATTTCTTGTTTTGATAAAGAGAAATACATGTTAGAAGAACTTGATATCAAGCCTCGAACAAAGTGTAGTTTTCTCCGAATGGTGTTACAGCATCCTCACCCCAAGCGCGGGGACGCCTTGTCCATCAGCTGAGTGTAAGCGGTGTCACCCAGGGGCACAGGCAAAGCCTGTGGGTGAACGTCCTCCTCCCCACAGTGCTCAGGGTTTGGGAAGGATGTCCGAGTGCGGCGCTGTGCGGGAGGTGGGGAAGGCGGCCCAAGGGGCTGAGATGTTTCCAGGTCAGACGTTTCTGTTCCTTGCAGGTTTCTGGGGGAAGGTACCCTGCTGGTCTCCATGGAGTCAGGGTGAGTCAGGGTGGCAGCTGCTCCGGTGTCGCCAGTAGTGCTCTGTACATGTTCACCAACGGGCTGCCCCGGGGGCAGGGAGAGAGGCACCTGGTTTACAGCGTTGGCAGTTTCCGTGGTGCACGTGGCTCTGCTGGGGTCAGTTTGAAGCTACCAGGGTGACGTCACTGAACTGGGCAGAGCTGTGCATGCCAGCCTGTGAGCTGGTGGAAGCCGGCTCCGCCCCCACAGGTCCCCAGGGCACAAGGGTGATGATGGCAGCGGGGTGCCGGCCGGGCGCCTTCGGGGCACACAGTCCACCGGGAACTCTGGTGCATTTTGGTAAATAGACTTCCACGGAACACGGTGTAAGTGTGTTAATCCCTGCTTGTATTTGGTGTCCTTCTGATACTTTGAAGGCAGATTGGACAGTCTCTTGCTACTTTTCTTAGCTCATTGCTTGTTCATTAATACGGATGTGATGCATTTTTCCACATGTTGGGTGGCCGCTGCGGGCCTGCCCCTGTTTCCTCTCGGAATTTTCCGGATTAAGCCAGCTCAGGGCTGGGTCCCTAGGTTGCAGGTTGAGGCAGGGGTTGTTAGCTCCCTCCTGAGCTCACAGCCGGACAGCGGCAGGCCTAGCAGGCTGGTTGGTTCCCAGGGACCCCAGAGCAGCCCCTCAGGTCACTCCGGGTTACCGGCACGAGCACAGGCATGGGAGTCGGATGGGGGCCTGGAGCCCGGGTGGCGGATCGCTGTGGCCCTGGGATGATGTCATGTTACGTGTCTTCAAAGAGGAGGGGCCTGGTGCCCGCCCAACAGCAGTTGCAAAGATTAGATGTTCTTCTCTAAGGTCCTGGACGGTGCCTGACACGCAGTAGCACTTAGTGAATGGTTCAGCTTACTGTGGTGTCTGTTCCCATGTTCCTTCTTCACCATGTGTCTCTTGTGTTCACAGCGTGTCCAACATTGTGCTGGACCCTGGGAATGGTGGCCTTTATTGCGTTACGGCCTGGGCTGGGGATGGAGACTAGGAAGCCCCCTAGGGCTCCGTGTTCTGGCTGTAACAGCATGTGTGTGTTCCTTCCAGAGCGTGTGTTCCCCATGTTGCTCACAGGAGGAGAACTCACTGCTTCTCCTTGGTGCTGCCCCTTCTCCCCACCCCACTGTTAGAGGGTCATGGGGTCCGGGGTGGCGACTGGGAGGAGAGGCAGCAGGAGGAGCAGGGCTTGAGGGGAAGGCGCTGTTGGCGGCATCTGCTGAAATCTCGGTGTGATTTTGAATGACCCTACTAGAAGACTGTAGAAGTGTGTGCATATGCACCTCGGATACATAGCCATACCTTAGCTTTTCACACCAGGTTCAGGGCAAAGAGCATAGAAGAAAATCCAGAAACTACTAGGTTACACCAAAGTCATTGATTTGCTTTGGGAACACTTTAATTTTAAAATTGTTTTTATCAGGGCCCGGATTCCATACAGGACCAGCAGGTGTTTCCAGGTGCTGGGACGTCACCACGCCCTGTTATCGGTGGTTCCGTGTTCATTCTCTCTCACCGAGGCCCTGTGACATGGGGCATCGTCCGTCCGCTTTCCAAGGGAGGAAACACGGGGAGGGAGAGTGGTCAGCCCAGGTCACACAGCGGCAGGCGGCTGGGCTGATGCCCCCTGACACTTGGTAAAGAGGAAGAGGACACTGGGACACTGGTTGGTGTGTGTTCCATAGTGATCACAGGGTCCTGTGTCAGAGCGTCTCACACACACAGGCTGCTGGTTTTTGTCTCCAGGTCTGGTTGCTGGTCTGACGCAAGGCTAGCTCTGGGACCTCTTCTTCAGGGCTTCCCTGTGCTGGTCTGGAGCAGCTTTCAGGGAGCGTATAAGGGACCAGAGGGATGGCGGGGTGGCGGAGACTTGTGTAAGCTCCCGTCTACCTAGAGGTCCTCATGGGGGTTTGGGACACCAGCCTGGCTGATAATAAAATGCCCTTATTTTTCCTCTGTTGTTTTCCCTTACACTGTTTTTCCCGAAGGTCTTCTCGGAAGCAGGGCTGGGAGAGCTTCAGGGAGTGCCCAGCAGCGTGCTCTGTGACCGGGGCCTCCACCTCACTCACGCTTGCATAGGACTTGCACTCAAGTACCCTCCTGGGCACATTCTTCGTTCTGGGCTGGGGCTCTGGCCGGGTCTCAGGACAGGCACTGGATTAAGACACAGCAAGAGGCGGGGATGCTAACAAGGTCCGGGTCCACATTTTGTTTCCTAATGTTGTATAATCAGATCGCTCTGTATCCAGTTTCCTTTGATAATTAAGCCCATTTGTCACAGTTACCATCTAGTTGCTTGTATCAGCCTCTTACGGGAGCTGTAACAAATGACCGCAAACTTGCTGGTGGCTTAAAACAACACAGATTCATTATCTTTAGGTTCTGAAGGTTAGAAGTCCAAGAGAGGTGTCTCGGGCTGAGGCCACATTTGCCAACGCATCTGTATTCCCTCTGGGGTCTCCAAGGCAGGGACAACTTATTCCCTTGCCTTGTTCCAGCTTCTAGAAGCTGCCCACGTTCCTTGCCTTTAGCCCCTTCCTTCTTCCACCATCACAGTTGCCAGTGGCAGAGGTGTCCCCTAGGCTTCTATGAGGCCTCTCTTGGGCCTCCTCCTTAGGAGGACCCTTGTGATCACATTCATCCTGCCTGCTCTGTCCACACAGTTCTCCCCATCTCAGGGCCCTTGATGAATCACAGCCTCAAAGTCCCTTCTGGCCACTCAAGGTGACCCTCCCATGCTGCGGGGATCGGGATGTGAATCTCCTTTTTTTTCTTTTTGTCTGTTTGTTTATATCTCATTGTAATGAAAACCTCACACACCTGTCTTTGTTGTGTATCCAGGCACATTCCATTCCAGACTGTCAGCTCTTGGCGGCCAGCACCCCAACCTGAGTGGTGTGGGCTCCCGGGGCCCCTAGAGCACAATCCACGTTATAGACAGGCCTTCTCTGCTGCTTTCCTTTCCCCCAGCTTTGCTGAGGTGTCGGTCACAAAGCTGTAAGGTGTTTAGGATTCCCATCATCCAGTCGGCTGGCACATCCATCACCTCACACGTAATCCTTCTGCTGCTGGTGAGAATGTGTAAGTTCTGCTCTCTTAGCACGCTTTAGTTCTCAGCTGTGGCCGCCGCGTTTCCCGCCGAGCCTCGGCCCTTCATCATTTAGAACTGCTCGTGTGACTCCCTGCCAACCTCCCCTGTCGCCCGGGCCCCCAGCTCCTGGCAGCCACTTTTCCAGTCTGTTTCTAGGAGTCCAGCTTCTTTGGTTTTTGTTTTTGATTCCCCGTATAAGTGAGATTATACAGTATTTGTCTTTCTCTGTCTGACTTGCTTCACTTAGCAAAATGCCCTCAGGGTCCATCCATGTTGTCAAAACAGGCAGGGTTTCCTTCCTTCTCATGGCTTACTAATGTTCCTGTGTGTGTGTGTGTGTGTGTGTGTGTGTGTGTGTGTGTGTGTGTGTATGCACTGCAACTTCTCTGTCCACGTGCCTGTTGATGAACGCAGGTTGTATGGCTATTGTAAGTAATGCTGCAGTGAACATGCGATTGATGTTTTCATTTTCACGTTTTCTGTTTTCATTTTCTTTCGATACAAACCCAGCAGTGGGATGGCTGCAGCATACGATGGTCGTGTTTTCAATTTTTTGAGGAGCCTCCGTGCTGCTTTCCAGAGTGGCTGCAGCAGCTTGCCATTCCACCAGCTGTGCACAAGGGTTCTCTTCCCTCCAGGGTCTGAATGTCTGCCTACTGGAGTGCCTTTTTTAAAGTTATGAGCTTCAGCATTTCCTTAGAGAAACTGAGGACCCGAGAGTCTCAGGAAGTTGTGCCTGGGTCATGTGAGGGAGCGCCAGCTTCAAGGAAGTGACTGCCCAGCCTCGTGTCGCGCACCACTCCGGGGGTCACGTCGTTGCCAATGAAGTTGAACTTTCAGTACGGCCACCCACCGCAGAGGAGCACAGATATTTTAATGCCTAACGCTCCCCCAGGATGCACTGCATTCCAGAAAGAGCAAAAGATGCCATGATCAATTTTTAAAACTGCTCCTGACGTTCTGTGCTTTTGCCTGGTTCATCACGCCTTCTGAGGAAACTGCGGTTTGGGGCTTGCCGTTCTCATGGTGGCACTTCCTGTGCCAGGGCCGCGAGTCAATTTGCCACATCTCCCGTGACCGTTACCATGCATTGCCTGAGAATGTAATGAATTGAACTAGAAATTAATTTCTCTCGGCTTCGATGCCAATTAAGTGGTCTAGTTCTGCATTTAAGTCTGGGTCACATACTTCCAATGTGTTGTTCTTTAATTAAGGGCAGTGCGGCAAAGGTTGAAGTTTTAATTAATATGGGCCATTATATACTAATTTTAATTTAAATATAATATAAGGATGCTTTTCTCCTTATATTTGTTTCTGGTAAAGAGCACCCCGGAAGGAGGCTTTAATTCCCCTTAGGTCACTTTTGTTCACTGCCTCTTGCTACCTCTCTGTGGAAAGAACTACGTCACTTGAACCAAATGAAAGGCAGAGGTTCTCACACTTTGGAGAGCTTTAAAAAAGAGGATCATAGGAAAATACATCATTTTAGATGATTAATAAGTGCTAACAAAGGAAGCTAAAAACTTAAGTTTAATTATCAGCTAGGCAGGAAAGAACAAGCCCATTTGGTTTGGGCTAAAAGAAAAAAAGTGCAGAGTGTTTAAGTTTCAGAAAATAAGCATCTGTTGGAGCTGCGTCTTCTGTAGAATGTTCTAGAAGTTGGTCATTTAGTGTTGCCGGTCTTCCTGTGGATTCCGTCCTGTCTTCATTGGAGCTGCTGTGCTCTCCGCACCCTCCCAGCATGGCGAGGCTGTGAGGCCATGAGGTGCGGGTGTGTGGGGACACAGCGCTGGCCATGGGGTTGGCTTCCTTTCCTGCTCAGGACTGTGTGGGGAGTCGCCCACCACCTCAGGTGGTAGACAGGAAGCCCCAGGTACAGAGCAGCGCACTGTCAGATTCCACTGACGTGGACTTGATTCCAAAAACCAAGCGCCCCATACTTGCATCTGGGAGATGCTTAAATTACGTTATGTGTCTTCATGAAATTTGCCTGATTATTATGTAATTTGTCAAGACATCCTCGTCGTCAGGACAGAATTCCTCTTCTCCCTCCTCAGTACCCCCGTGAGCGAGAAATAAATCCTGGACCCCAGGCGGGACGGGAGAGCACAGCCGGTCTGACAGGGACAGGGACAGAGGCAGCAGAAAGACTGACCGCAGACCACACAGCCCCAGGTGTGCCCAGAAGGGAGTGCCCTTGGTCAACGCCAGAGACCAAGAAGGGAGACAGTGGGGGTGGGGCGGGGAGGAGGCAGGGGTAAGGTCGCACAGGGGTGACAGGCCACTGCTTGGAGCTGGGATTTTATTCTGGGTCTGATGGAAAGCCATTGGAGGGTTTTATACCTGTGAGAGATGTGATTTAGTTTATGTTTTTAAAACATAAAACCTGTGGGCGCCCGGGTGGCTCAGTTGAGCGTCCAACTTCGGCTCAGGTCATGATCTCATGGGTTATGGGTTCGAGCCACATGTCAGGTCTGTGCTGACAGCTCGGAGCCTGGAGCCTGCTTCGGTTCTGTGTCTCCCTGTCTTTCTGTCCCGCCCCTGCACTCTCTCACTTTCTGTCTCAAAAATAAACAAAAATAAAAAACAAATTTAAAAGCCCATTCTGGGTGCAGGGTGGAGAGCAGACCAACAGTGGCTGCACGGAGACCACTGTGCCCCCCGCACCCGGCTCGGCGGAGCCTGATGGTGCCGCCGGGGAGCCTGAGTCTGGCTGCTAATCCTGCCCCTCGTCCGTGTGGACTTGGAGGCCTGGTGTCTGGGTGATTCCGTCTGAGGCTGGAGCTCCTGAGCAGAGTTTGCTGCTGCTCTTTTTTTTTTATTTTATTTTTAAAAAATGTTTGTTTATTTTTGAGAGAGATAGAGACAAAGCACGAATGGGGGAGGGGCAGAGAGAGGGAGACACAGAATCCGACGCAGGCTCCAGGCTCCAGCTTGGACCTGTCGGCACAGAGCCTGATGCAGGGGCTCGAACTCACAAACTGCGAGATCATGACCTCAGCTGAAGGTGGGCGCTTCACCGACCGAGCCACCCAGGCGCCCCTGGAGCTCGCTTCTGAATTCACAGCCTGTTAAAGTGGTTTTTGTCCCATCACTGATTTAGTCATTGTTACTGGTAGACTTTGGGAAAGCTAGTCTTTTGTGTGGCTCTCAGGATTTGTTCTGTTGTTTTTTTTTTTACTCACAGTTGTACACACTCCTATTTAAAGCATCCACCACACCTCCCGGAACACGTGTAAAATGTAATCAGTTTGATAAATAGTGACGTTTTAATTTGTCTTTACTGGAAAATCCAAATGGGGTTTTATACAAATGGCTCAGTCTTTGATGTGAAGGAGACTGACTTTTGGTCATAGTGTTTTAGGACAATGGCGATTGAGAAAAGCAGCCTTGTCCTTCAGTTATTTTTTGTTTTCTAAGATATTTGATATTTTCAAATGAAAATAAAATGAAAGCATGGTTAAGGCCACTTACTGACCTGGCCACAGGAATTCTGTTACTCTGGTATGGAAAATATTACATATATATTAGACTCTCTGCAAATGTGCATTGAAAAATAAAGAGAAACACACGGAGCTTTAGAAACGCCTGCCCTGAAGGGCGCCTGTCGTGCTCCTGCTCCAGTACGGAGGGGAGCTGGGCCTGGGGGACCCGAGGGGCGGGACGGGAGGTGCGGGCTCTCACGTGCTGCTCCCTTGTCCTCTGCCCTCAGGTGGTTTGAAGTGCCCCGTGTGCAGCTTCGTGTACGGCACCAAGTGGGAGTTCAACAGACACTTGAAGAACAAGCATGGCCTGAAGCTGGTGGAAAACGAAGGAGATCCCAAGTGGGAGGTAACTTTGTAAAGTATGGTATTGATCTTGACGTTTCCAGATACAAACGGCAGACGGAGCAGGCCTGGGTCCTTCTCAGAGGATAAGGTTTTCTGGTTGGGAAGCTAGGAAGTCTTTCCAGAGCCTTCTCCTGTCTGAGGGGTGAGACCTGGGCTGTGCATGTAAATTGTTACCTGGAGTTGAGTTTAGGCTCTTTTTGTGAATGTCTGTGTTGGGGTCACGGGCACTTTCACTTCTAGGACTCACCAATCGAGAGTTCCAGCGGTTGCATCTGAAAAAGGAACACAAGGCAAGGGTATGTTGTGAGTCTCCATCAGGAGAACTGGGAGGGGCTCTGTCTTCTGAATCGAGGCCCTGCTGTCCTGCTCCTGAAGGCAGGTGCTCCCGCCCGCCATCTTTGTTTTACCCTCCGGCGTTAGAACCAGTCACTGGCTGGAAACACCTCTTCTGTGTTCTCAACGCCAGTAGCTGACCAAGTGTCACCACCGTCCGTGGACTTACTGCAGGCTTCCTAAGGCGGGTTTCCCGAACTCGGCAGTGTGGACATTATGATCTTCGACATGATCATCATTTATTCTAGGGACTGTTACGTGTATGTCAGGGAGTTTGGTAGCATTGTTGACTTCCACCCACCAGATATCAGTGGCATTCCCCATTTTGACAACCAAAAACGTCAGGGACATGGCCAATATCCCTAGGAGTCAAAGTCACCCCCAAATGAGAACCACTAACAAAGGACTTTCTGGAGGAGCATCAGAGCATCCAGGGGTTAAGAGGAAGGGCTTTGAAAAAATCATATGTCATGACAATATGCAGATTATTCCAGGATGCAAGGGAAGGATGATTCAGTGGGGGGAGGGGGTGGGGATGGGGGGAATCTTTTAACATAACCCATCGTAATAATAAAACTAGGGAGAAAAATGAAATGATTATCTTCACGTATTCAGAAAAGGCACTCGACAAGATCGAGCATCTGCTGATGATAAACAGTCAAGAAACTACAACTAGGATGAGTACATCCTTAGGAAGAAAACAATCTACACACGCGTCTCGGTACCAAAGCCGGAGTCTTCCTACCTGAGGCAACACTAGAGGGTTTCTTGTTGGATCCGGAAGAAGAGGAGGCTGTCCCAGCAGCTCTAAGACTTTGGTCACCAAGTCTTTAACATCACTTGGGACGCATCAGCCAGTGTGGTAGACAAGATAAAGAGTGACATTAAGAATCGGAAGAGAAGAAATCAGTTTATCTGTATCTGAAGGTGACAGGATTCTGTTTGTGGAAAATCCGAAAGAGTGGATGAAAGGCCACCACACGTGATAAGCGTCAGATTGAACCATAAACATAAAATAGTGAACAGCTTGCATGTAGAGAGAGGCAAAAGTGAAGTGATCGGAAGTTTAAATGTAAAAATAGTGCTATTTTAGGAATATCAGAAGAAAAACCTGAGTGAATGAATTCATATGTGAACTCAGGATGTGGAAAGCTTTCTTAACTATGCCTCAGAATCCAGACTCACTACAGGGGAAGATTAAGAACAATTGACCACATGAAGAATTTTTAAAAGTCTTATGGAAAAGAACTCATGAACAAGGTAAAGAGACAAAGAGACAGATACCAGGAAAAAAAAATATTTTCAGTCATATTGGAGAAAAAGGATGAGTATCTTTACGTTATAAAATCTTTTAAGAATAATGATCAACAACCCAGTAGGAGAATGGGCAAGAGATAAGAAAGGCTCATAAAAAAAAAAAAAGAAATACAAATGACCTTCAATGTCTGGAAATATGATCCTCACATATAACGTGCATGTTCATTAAAACTGGAGAGGGGCGCCTGGGTGGCTCAGTCGGTGGAGCATCTGGCTCTTGGTTTTGGCTCAGATCATGGTCTCAGTTTGTGGGTTTGAGCCGTGTGTCGGGCTCTGTGCTGACGGTGTGGGACCTGTTTGGGTTTCTCTTTCTTTCCCTCTTTCTCTGTTCCTCCTGTGCTTGCACTTGCTCGCTCTCTCTCTCTCTCTCTCTCTCTCTCAAAATAAATAAATTTGAAAAAACTTAAAAAAAAAAAACCTGGAGAGAGAATTTCTGACCTATTAGAATCCAGAATTCAACATCCTCTCTGTTGGAGAGGCTGAGGGGAAAATGCACTCTGATGTATTGCTGGTGAGAATGCAGAATGTTACTGCCTCCATGAAAGAAAATTTAGCAATTTCTAGTAAAATCACTTGTGGGTTTCTTTATCCACTAACTAAACAACTCCACCACTAGAAAACTACCCTAAAGTAAGACTGACAAAAAATCAAAAAGGTGCCTGTCTGCACAGTGTTTGTTGCAGCCCTGTTATGCCTGATGGGTCTGGACACATGACTAGATGGCATCTGTGGATACTCACCGACAGATAGATGCGGACATGTGCCTACACACAGCTGGTTTACATACATGTGTTCCTTAGAAGCCTTTCGTGCCGAGAGAACCCAGCGCAGGGACGCTCCGTGGCAGGGAGCGCATGGGGACGGAGATCTCGGTTTCTAATAGGATTCTCCAATAAAAGGAACCGGCGGTCTTTGAAACGTTGTTGATTCCAGGGTTGAGGCAGAAAATATGCAGGCTGATCCTACAGTATTTTGTGGTCCTAGAAATTAGCAGCATGCTTCTCCCCCAACCAGCCCCTCAAAAAGGCGGAGGCATGTCAAAAGACACCAGAGACAACCCAAAGAGTTCCCAATGGCCAGAGTAGGAACAACTCGAATAACAAAGCAAACAATGATAGCGTTGTACGACAACTCCAAGAATAAAATAATGTCTGTGAGTCCGTACTGTACACGAATGGAGGGAAGGAGCACTTCTTATGAATACATGTAGAAGGAATGAGAGAAAAAGAAAGAATTCCCACTAGAACGTTGTGGTGATCCTTGCAGCAGGCAAATCCACCCAGGAATGCTACCATCAGTAGACAAACGTTAAGGAAGAACAGAATATTTACATAGCTTCCAAATCTCAGCCCCCAAGAATTTACTAGATTGCAGAGGGAGAGCAGGGAGTGTACAGTAGAGGCCCCTGGAAGACCGTCAACCACAGGTTAGCATCCTCAGCCAGCGCGGTGACCTCGTGTGCCGCCGGATGTGATGCGGAGGACACGCCCCCCGCACGGTATTCTTCAAACAAGCCTCAGCCTCCACCTAATCATGAGCAGCCGTCCTGTGTCCGAATGACGTGTGGGTGGGTGTGGTCGTACACCTGACCGGTGCTCCTCAAAGGTGTCACGGTCACGAAAGACCAGGAGAGACTGGGGAGCTGTCGCCACGTCCGGTAACGTCTGTCGTTCGCAGTGTCTGTTGCGCCGGCGTTACTTCTCGGCTTTGGTGGTTTTGCCGCGGTTGTGGCGGATGTGGACGCGAGGGGACGCTGGGGGGAGGGGTAGGGGAGCTCTTCCGGAAGTCAAAAACAATCCAAAATAAGAGAGTCATAACAAAGGGGGGCATTTTATGTGGAAAGGGAGGGGCACACCAAGATGGAGAGGGTAAAGAAATAAGCCAGATTCTTCTTAGCACATCCAGTTTTGCAGATTTGATTCTGAAACCACGGATGTGTTTTATATAATAAATCAAAATTAAAGTTTACAAAATACAGACCTTAAACGTTGAGAGGAAAGGGAAATAAATGCTCTAAGCGTGTATGAAAGCGACGGCGCAGCCACACAGAGGAGCCGGGTCAGCATTCTTTCCGGGCAGGAGGCCGCTCCTCCCTGGCGGGGCCTGAGCTCGGGCGGGAAGGGCACACACTGTTTTCAGTTATTCGGTTGTTGGGGGCGGGCTGATGCTGTCGCTCTGAGGCTTCTGTTAGTGTTTAGTGACCACCGCAAAGCACAGCTCGTAGGTCCGAGTCCGTGGGCTACACTGATGCCGGGAAGACACTCTGTCACCTTGGAGGACGTCAGGGCCTCGACTCTGTTTTGGGAAATAAAGGCCAAGATTCACATTATTTTAAGCATTTTCTGAACAAACTATACCTCAGTATAACCAAGTACGTGGCAAGGAGAAACTTCAGTTCCTACATTTTCCAGCTAACAAGTGATGACGGAGGGTTTGCAGACCTCTCGTGATGTCACCAGTCCGCAAGTGGCCGACCGCTGCCTGCTGACGTCACAGGCGTCCCGTGGCTCCCGCTGGACGTGGACAGCGTAACCCACGGAGCGTTCCTGCCCCTCAGGGAACCAGCATCTGATGGAGTTCCACATCCCCCGACGGGAGGAGGCGTGGGAGGACTCCGTGGGGGCGCAGCCAGCCGAGTCCAGACCGGTGGAAACTCCGGAGACAAGCAGCGCGCTTCCCCCAACAGAACTATAAACGGTGGGGGTGGGGAGGGTCAGAACGGAGGGAGAACCTAGAACCACGTCAGTCAGTTCTGATACGTGGATTCAGTAACTTCCATTTGATTAGAAGAGCGCGTCTCAAGAAACGTGGTGACTGGGGAGGGGAGGACATGCCTGGATGTGTGGTCATTGTGTTAAGGATTTACCGTTGCATGTGTGAGGGTCACAGTGGTGGTGTGTGCTTGTGTCTTCAAAGAGCTTCATCTTTCAGAGACGCATTCTAGAATATTCATAGATAAGATGCTGTGACTCCTGCGTTTGCTTCAAAATAATTCAAGTATAGAGTGTGTGAGGGCAGAGTGAAATAAGGCTGGTCGTGAATGGATAATTACTCAAGTTGGGTGAGTTCAGCCCAACGTATGTTTGGAGTTTTCTGTAAGAACATGTAGGGTGTGTGTGCGCTGCAGTCTGGCCAACATTCACCGACTTTGAGTCCAGGTGCCATCCTGTGTAAATAAATGACTGGACCACAAAGCATTCTTTACTTAATCTCTGTGGCCTCATTGGTCTCATCCATACAGTGAGGCTAATAATACCCAGGAGGTCAGAAGGATTGAAAGACAAGATACACAAAGCGCTGAGGCTAATAATACCCAAGAGGTCAGAAGGATTGAAAGACAAGATACACAAAGCGCTGAGGTCAAGATCTCGTCCCTGGTAGGCCCCCAGTGTTCGGCAGCTACTGTGGCTCTTGGTGGGGGTGGGTGGCGTGTGTCACCAACCTCACACCCTTGTCTAGGGGAGAACGTAGAGCCCTCCGGTGTTTCAGGTTCAAACCGGGAAGAGTTGCTCTCTGTTAACAAATAGAGATTGGAATGCCATTTCTTGACCTAAAACCCCATGTCTCCTGGTCAGTTGGTACTTTCATAAGTGTGTGTGGTAATGGCCCTCTGCCCCGAAGGGCTTGCTTATTGCAAATGTCAACACGTTACACAGAGCTCCGAACCCAGCACGAGTCGTTGGCACAAAGCCATGCACTCAACTCCAGAAGTGAGACCGTAGAGCAGCTGAGAAGCGGGGCTCGGGTGCTGCCTGTGCCGCTGGGTGGATGTGTCCCACTTGTGGTTAGGACACAGAACCCCCCACCCCCCTCCCCCGCCACGAGAAAGAGGCCGTCGTGCGTGGGTCCTGTTCCTCACAGGCTAAGACGCTCCTTGGACCCAGTCCTTGTCAGGCTATACATTGCTTACTGGTATTTAAAGGACACAGGCTTTTTTACTTTGTTCATCTGTGCATTCAACACCTGTTTAATTGGGTGTCCGCTGTAGGTCAGGCTGGAAACCCTGCTGTGAACGTGGCCCCTTGGCTGTGAAGGAATAATCACATGGCACTTTGAACTGTGTCAGTCACCATTGGTGCTCACGGAGCACAGTAACGTTGGCCCCTGTGAATTTTGTGTGAGGTCCTCCCGCACTCCCCCCTCTTCCAGAAAGAGACGTTGTGAGTTCCTGTGAAAAGTCTGTTCACCTCTTCTCTCCTTAGGGCATGAGGTACCTGTGAGTGTCCCTCCAGCACTTCCTGCCCTCACAGCTCCTGATTTTGCCAATACATTTCCTGTGGTCCGTTTATCATATCCTTTGGATGATGATTAGAGCGGCCTGAATAGGCGAGGTTCACGGGGCTCTGGGTGCCAGCACGTGTGCTGCAGGCTGCGTGCGCGCCGTGTCGCTTCCCACCCCCTTCCTCCCACCTGCAGCCCTGCCGTGCCCTCCTCTGTCAGCCCGATGGCTCGCGGGCCCAGGGAAGGTTCCAGCAGCCCTGGCGGCAGTGGGAGGAGTGGGAGGAGACAGCGGTCGTTAGAAGAGCACATACGAGACTCTCTGTGAGTGTCTCATCTCTAATTATGAACAGGTCGCTCCGTTCCCTAAGGCAAGACTGTGTAGCAGGAAGCTTTCTACCAAAGCCATTTTCAAAACGTCCTGGTGGGTCACCTGGGGGCTCAGTCGGTTAAGCATCTGACTTCTGTTCAGGTCGTGATCTCACAGTTCATGATTTCGAGCCCCGCGTCAGGCTCTGTGCTGACAGCTCAGAGCCTGGAGCCTGCTTCCGATTCTGTGTCTCCCTCTTCTCTGCCCCTCCCCTGCTTATACGCTGCCTCTCTCTGTCTCTCTCTGTCTTTCTCTCTCTCTCAAATAAAATAAAATATGATAAAATAAAATGGTAATAAAACTGTCTTGGTGTTTGCAAAGGGAAGTTTCCCTTCTGGGAAGTGTGTTCTCATCGGAGCAGCGGGTTTCTCAGGGTGCCAGGTGCATGGGGCGCGGCAGGGGGCTGCTCGCCTGTATTGGTTTTGTCTCGGTTCGTTACCCTGGGGCTTGTGGGTAACAGGTGGCCTTCTGGAAGATTGCTCAGATGATCTGTTTTCGTTCAGCCAGCAACAGAAGCGCCCGAGGAGCCCGCCCCCCAGTACGCGCACATCACAGAAGCCGAGGAGGACGTCCAGGGCGCGCAGGCGGCCGTGGCGGCCCTCCAGGACCTGAGATACGCGGCCGAGAGCGGTGAGCACGCTCGGGCCCCCGGCGAGCTTCCCCGGTGCCTTCCGGCAGGCCTCCCCCAGGCAGGCGGCGGGGGCGTCCCTGAGGCCTTCGGCTTCCCAGGCACAGGCCTCCCCCAGGCAGGCGGGGAGGGGGAGGGTCCCTGAGGCCTTCGGCTTCCCAGGCCCGGCATCCCGACTGCAGGGGCCCCCACCGGCAGGCTGGGAGACCCCTGCCCCCCAGCAGGAGCCCCGGAAGCCCGGCTGAGGCCAGGCCTCCGCACCTGCTGGAGAAGAAGGCTTCGCTGAAAGTGCCCAGCTGAGTTCCCGAGCTGCCCCTGCTATCTGGGTGTCTGTGCCTCGTGGGCACGGCTCCCTGGCGGCTGGTTCCCGCTCCAGGGCCAGTGGTGGCCTCGCCAGGGCCGCAGAGCTCCGAGCCCAGCCCTGCCTGCTCCCCAGCCTCCCGAAAAGCCCCGAAGCAGGGTTTTTACATCAAAAGTCCTCACTCTCAAATGCTAGGTCGGTTTGATGGTCCAGCCACTCTGCCAGCCCAATGGGGATTGGGGGGTTGGGGGTTACACTTAGACGTGTTTTCTTAGTGCCCTTTCCGGCACCAGAAGGGAGCCCCGGTTAGTGTGAGCACAGCCCGATCTGCGTTAAGTCAAGGCAGGCGCAGGAACTTGCCATTCCTCCCCTCCCAGTTCTTAAAGCTCTGAAGCGCAGGTTGTAGGAAGCCTGTGCAGAACACTCCTCGGGGCCGTGGCTTCAGGGCTGTGCTTGCTGGGCCGCCAAGCCTATGGGGACTCTGGAGAGCGCAGACGGGGCGGCCCGGCCCTGGCTACTCAGTGATGGGGTGTCCAGAGCGAAGGCCCGGCCTGAGCCGGTGCTGCCTTCCTTCGTGTTCGGGGACTTCAGCAGTTGTTCAAGCCCAGCCCCGGTGGCCTGTCTGCCGTCATCCCTCACACATGCATGTGCGTGCGCGCATGCACACACACACATGCGCACACACACATGCACCCCTACCTTCTAAAGCCTCTCCAGGGTCTCTTTCTGGCACTAGGAATAAAGCTCAGACTTAACACCCATCGAGCCGGGTCCTGGCACCCTGCGCTGCGTCTCCTGCCACTGCCTCCGTGCTTGCCGTCCCTCCCACGCTGTGCAGGCGCGGCTTTCTGCTGTGCGTGGCCATGTGTGAGCTCTATTCCCTGAGGAGACTTTCTGGCCACCCATGAGCACCCTCAGTGTTCACATCGTATGTCACCTGCTGGGGACCCACCCGACGTTTCTGCCGTGTTCCCTGATCGCCTCCTGATATGGGACCAACCTGGGACAGTCAGTGATGACTTACTTACAAATCTGTCTCAGGAGCCCGTGAGTCCCGGAAGGAGGGGAGAGAGTGTTAGATGGAAGCAGATCTCTTGTGTTTCTGCTGGGAGCCACACTCCTGGTGACAGGCTTGATAAATGGTCAGAGGAAGCGAGTGCATAGGAATTAAACCTTACTTAGCTCAGTAGGGTTTTAAGGTAAATGTTTTGTTTAGCCTTTGGACATTCAGGGTGGTTGGCTGCAAGGCACAGCTGACACATTTCCTGTAAGCAGAGTGTGTGTGCACATGTGTGCACGTGTGACTGTGTGTGCATGTGTGTGTCTGCGTGCTTCTGTCTGCATGCACATGTCTGTGCATGTGTCTGTGTGTGTCTGGGTGTATGCATGCACATGTCTGTCTGTGTATCTGTGCGTGTGTCTGTGTGTGTGCATGCACATGTCTCTGTGTGTGCACTTGTGTCTCTGTATGCATGCACATGTCTGCGTGTGTCTGTGTGTGCATTTGTGTCTCTGTGTGCATGCACATGTCTTTGTGTCTCTGTGTGTGTGTTTGTACCTGCACATGTCTGTGTGTGTGTCTGTGTGTGCATGTGTTTCTGTGTGTGTCTGTGTCTATGCATGCACAGTGTGTGTGTGTCGGTGTGTGCGTGTGTGTAGCGGAACGCCAGTGTGAATACATGGAAGTCACTAACGCTGTCATTGCCTCAGTCCCACGCCAGCTCCTGCCCTCCCGTAGCACACATCATGTTCCCTCCTCCGTCTCTTACTGACGGACTCACATTGGACCACATGGTCAATGGAAAATGGGTCCACGGGGATGCAGTCACTGGCGGAGACTTGGTAACATTATGCTAACACCGAGATCATGCGGTCATTTTCCTTTTAGCGGATTAATGATCAGGGTCAGAGTGCCGTGTCCAGAAGAGTCACAGATGGCCAAGCAGATGGTGCGAGCAGGCGGGGTGCGCTCCGGAGCTGCCCTGACTGTGCAGATTCGGTCTTCTGAGACGATTAAAATAGACCCCCCAAGCTTAAATTGGTTTGGAATTCTGAAGCCCACTGGGTTCAATAATTGAGACGCCCTTGGGTGTTCTGTCCTTGTGTGTGCGATTTCTTTGGGACGCCCTCCTCGGCCACCTACCCACCTACCGTACATGTGCTCACGGGACCCTGGCTGCGGTGTGCTGTGTGGGCCTGTGTCACCACGTGTGGCTTCAGAACGTCGAGGCTGCAGCTCTGGCTTTGTGCTGTGATGGACCCAGTGACCCCAGGTGCTGGAGTCCAGCGCCAGCAGGTCCAGGGTCCCCTGAAGGACGGACGGTGTCGGCGAGAGAGAGAGAGAGATGAGAGAGCTGTGCGTTTCTTTCTTGGTCACCAGGCAGACATCTCTGTTCAGTCTGCTTCGGTGTCTTTATTGGTTAAGCAATAACCTGACATCAGAAAATAGAAATTGTTTACAGTTTCTCTTAGTGATAAGGTGTTTCAGTCATCAGAGGTGCACAGAGATAGGTCTTGCAGAAGTATTTGTGTAGAACCATCCCAATTTATTCTTGGCATCAGTCCCAAACCCATCTTATTTTGTACGGGTTGGGTTTTGGCCAATAATTATGACCTTGTTTTTAATTAACATGTTATAACCAAGTCATGTAATGCATTTACAGTAAGGTGAAGTAAATTTTACAATCACGAGAATAACAAGATGTTTTTTAGTAAAAAACCAGGATAATATATATCTTATTTAGGTTAGTAATGCTAAAACTAAAACATAGGTTAAATTGTATAATGATAGGCTGGGAGTTATTTTATCAGGCTCATAAACCACAAGAGAAAGAATGTTTGTTAACAAGTTGCCAGAGAAAGCCCTTCCCTTGATGTAAGCATAATGGGGGCCCTGTGTATGTTGACCTTACACCTGGGTTTCTAATTTTTTATCCGTCCTCATAGCTGAAGTCAGTACAAGGGAGTGTATTTGTGACTCTAGTAGCAAAAATATATGCAGCAACTGATGTCGGTCCCTGTCTGTTTCTTACCTGTAAGTTAGGCTCTATTTCTCCTGGCCAGAGTTCATTGTCACTCTTGTGTTCTCAGCCCCCCTTATGTTTAGGCTCATTCGAAGAGCCTTTTGGCAAACATCTGCAGTGATTTGATCCAAAATCCCTTATGCAGGGGCAGGAATATGCCTTTTCTTATGGGATAACTCTATCGGGAATATCAGCCTGACTTGGAACATTCTGAGGCCTAATCAATAGCAACAGGCTTAATTTCACAAGAGCAGTAGTAGCAGAAGGAGATGCCAGTTCCACCTCTCATGGCAGCAGCCGTGCCACGTCTGCCATTTACTTACTGTGACCATGTCGTGTCATCTAGCAAGGCCGGTGCGGCTCCCAGCACCCAGGGAAGTCTCCTCAGCCTTTTCTGTGCAGAGATCACCAATCCGTGACACAGGGGTGGTGTCCTCACAATGTCCTCTCCTCGCAGGCTTGCGCGGGGTTCTGAGCTGGTCTTACAGAAGGTGGTTGAAAGCTCTCAGGCGCCACACACATTATTGTGTCTCAGCGACTGCGGAGAACCGTGCCTCCCCTGGAGAAGATGCACCCAGGCGTGGCCTCTGTCAAGGTCTGGTTTTGCACTCAGTGCCCCTGGACTGAATGGTGTCCTGTTTGCTTCTTCCTTGTAAGGTGACCGACTTGATCCCGCGGCTGTGAACATCCTCCAGCAGATCATCGAGCTGGGCGCTGAGGCCCATGACGCCACCGCCGTGGCCTCGGTGGTGGCCATGGCTCCAGGGACGGTGACTGTCGTGAAACAGGTACGGGCCCTCCCACCACCACACCTGCCGCCTGGGTTCTCAAGGCTGACTTTACCTGTGGCCTCGGTGGTGGCCATGGCTCCAGGGACGGTGACTGTCGTGAAACAGGTACGGGCCCTCCCACCACCACACCTGCCGCCTGGGTTCTCAAGGCTGACTTTACTTATGGTGGGGTGTGGAACGAGACGGGCTCAGTCTCCTGCGTTTTCTCACTCTGCCTCCGATGATTCTGGGCTCGTGTCTTCAGGAGCTCCGTGTGTGGGGTGTGCTTCAGGGGAGAGGCCTTCTATTCATTCCCCTGCAAAAAAGCCCAGTGAAAATGAGCAGATGTGGACACACTTGGGCACATCTGTCGTGAAAAGCAGGCGTTGGTGCCAAAGGCACCAGCGAGCAGAATGTGTGGGCACTGTGGGGACAGGCAGAGAAGCCAGGAAGGCTCCCCCGTGGACCCCGGGGGCCACAGACCGGCTGTGTTAGGTACGCGCCATCACCTGGCGGACGGCTGAGCCGATGGGAAGAAAATCATCAGTTTTTGAATCACAGTGACTCTACTTAATTGACAGCTAAACAGTTTGGCTCACATCCACTCCCCAAGGCCTTGTACCAGCTGTCAAAATGCAGTGTGTTTGGGAATTAGATTGTCCCTTTTGTCTGTCTGTACCTCTCTCTCTACTATCTCCTGCTTTCTCTTACACAAGACTTAGGCCAGCTCACGCCGAGTACTGACACAAGCAGAACAACACTAAACACACTAGACTCAGTCAAGGTTCGTGTTCCTGGAGAAAGCGGACATGCAGACCATGGCGTTTTACACAGTTATTTGTTCGTTGGGGAAGTGCTTAGTGAGCGCCCACTCTCACTGGGCAGCATTTCTGGGGCTCCCAGAGAGGCCCAGTGTCTGCCATCAACGTGGAGTGAGTGAGACATGAAGGATGTCAGATAGGAGTAAGTGTGGGGGAGGAAAGTAACACAAGGAGGCGGCCGTGGGCCCAGGAGCGTGCTTGGGGCTGCTTAGGAAGGACTGTCGGGCAGACTGCTGATGTTTGGGCAGAGCCCGGGGAGGGTGCTGTGCTATGGGAGGTACACAAGTTCGACTGTGAATTTGGTACTGCGTTTTATAACAGTAAATAGGGAAATACGCAACCACAGACTTGCAAAAGGGATGGGTTTTCTTGGCACGGACAAATAACGGTGTTTCCTAGTGTGGCTCTGACATGGGGACCCATGGGTGCCGTGTCCCCGGCAGCCTCCCTCTGATGAATGGGAAGTCGACCTCCCGAGCTCTTCCCACGACTGTGCCCCCAGGTGTGCCCAGGCCACAATGCAAAGCATGGAACATGGAACCCCGGCTCCCGAGTGCTCCGTGGCATCAGTAGTTCCGCTTCTCCTCCGACTTCCCGATCCGTAGACAAGGCTCAGCACGTCTAGGCGAATGTCTGGACCACGTGTCCTGGAGATGCTCCTTTGTGAGCGTGGTTTCTCTCAGCAAGGTCCTGGCCGGAAGTCTCACGGTGCGGGGGGTTCAGGCCGCGGGGCCCGGGCCTGGTGGGTCGGGAGCAGACCCGAGCACCTTCGTGCTAGCGCTCTGTTAGCCGCCTTCCGTAGATTGCAATCTTCTGACTGCCTTATTCAATCTCGTGTGAAAAGAGGCTTCCGCCTCGCGGCCCGTGGTGTCCTCAGCTGGGCCTGGCCCTTCAGGAAGGGTCTGATGGGGATGGTATCAGGAGAGGCCGGTTTCCCCACCAACTTCTTTGGAGAATTATAGGAAGGTGCTCCCGACGGTGATTTGCCGCTGCCCAGGGACGTAGGTTATTGAGTATCGGGCGGTACGGGGTGCAGCCTAGACGTGCATGGAGGCATTAGGCTGACGGCGCGACCTGGGCTCCGGCCAGTGTAGACCGGCCCTGTGTGCTCGTGGCTGCAGATGGTGGCGTCCTTTAGAGAATGTTTATTGAAACACAGAGCTGGGAGCAGCATCCATGTTCAGCATGGTCTTGAGCAACTGCACTTGGAAACGTGTGTGCGTCCTTGCCACCATCCCATCTGTCTGGCCTGGGACCCGATGGGCGGGGGATGGACGGATGGACCGGGGAGCAGGTGAACCACAGACACCCCCTCCCTTGGCAAAGGGGTTGCAGTGCGTTGAAGAACGCCCTCGGAACTCAGTCGTCCTGTCATTTAAGTGGCTGTTTTTATTAGAGAAATTAGGGTGATTTGTTTTTCTCTAAACTCTGGTTCGGGATTTTTCAGTAGAGGAATTGTATCTGCATGATGAGTGTGCTGGGCCACTTTCACTTGAGCTCCAGTGTACATTGGCATCAGATACTGCTCTTCCTGGTCAGGGGCCCTCGGTGCTGGGATTTTGGCCTGCTCCAACCCAAAACAGCACAATAGGAGGTGCTCGGTAAATGTTTATTTCGTTATTTTAAATTTTTTTTCTTATGTTTTATTTTATATTTGAGAGAGAGAGAGAGAGCAGGAGAGGGAGAGAGAGAGGGGAAGACAGAATCTGAAGAAGGTTCCAGGCTCTGAACCTCAGCACAGAGACCAATGTGGGGCTTGAACTCACGAGCTGTGAGATCATGACCTGAGCTGAAGTCAGTGCTCAACCAACTGAGCCACCCAGGCTCCCCAGTAAATGTTTATTAAATAGAATGGAGTGGGCTCCGGTTTTTATGTTGTGAATTCTATCCTGTAGAACAGTACTGGAGAGAAAAACGCAAGAACACCTTGTCAATAACGTACACAGCATGTGTTGCAGAAAACAGAGGTTTTCAGGTTGCTGCTGGATAGCATATTTTGAGATCTCGTTAAACTTTCCAGCTTTCTACGTCTCTTCCACAGGGCCAGAAACATTCTAGGTTGGGCATGAATGGATTCTGGAGGTTTAAAAATCTAAAGGTTTCTTTCCCACGTGAAAAAATAGTTATATGCTCTGTTCATAGTTTTATTTTTTTCCGATTTATTAATATTGATTGAAAAGGATCTTTTGAAAAAAATTTTTTAAATATTTAGTTTTGAGAGAGAGAGAGAGAGACAGATATGAGGGGCAGGGGCAGAGAGAGACACGGGCCCGGAGCAGGCACAGAGCCCGATGCGGGGATCAGAGTCCCCAGCTGTGAGATCTTGACCTGGGCCAAAGTTGGGCGCCTAACCAGCTGAGCCACTCAGGAGCCCCCAAAAGGATCTTTTATATATGAAAGGTAATCAGTGATCATTGAAAGTGGCTAATTTCCAGTCTTTTTGGGTTTTCAGTTTCCAGGATGAAAGTAGTGGCAGGCTTGGCAGGTAGGCTGGAGGTGTTGGAGGCACAGAGCTGAGACAAAATGGTTTCCTGCGTTGGTTTCTTCTTATATTTAAATGAGACATGGAAGACTTCACCCGTAATTCGGACCCTTTAAGTTTTCAGTTGGACACAGAAACCTGTCCTCAGCGACTTCCTGTTACGTCTCTTGTCTCCAGCGTCAGCATTAGAAACAGAGTCACGGGATCGAGTGTCTCGAAGTTCTCAGGAGGACGCGTCCCTGCACGTACCGACCCCAGCGGGCCCAGGGAGACACTTGAGAACTTTGAGTGCAGCTAATGTGCATTTCAAAGACCAGGCAGCTTTCAAGAAATAAATTGGTTTTTTCCCCTCTCTTGTTAAATCTTGCTTTAGGGTTTTATGAGGAGGAAATTTGTCTTTGATGAATAAAACTGCCTTCAGTAGATGAAGGGTGAGACCTTCCAGCCCAGGAAATGTTAGCATAAGCATCACTAAGGCCATGTTAGTTACTTAAGGAAAAAACAGACACACGGCCACCATCATTGTGGCTCATGGCTTAGCTGCGTCTTTGCTGTTCTTCTGGATCAAAACGTAAGAGACTGAGAGCTAACGTTTTATTTACTGATCCAAGGCTTTCACTCTGCAGCCTGCCCTCTGCGCCGTGCCCAGCCCTGGGTGCTGCAGCCTGGTTCCTTAGCGCCTCTGGCTGCTGTGACAAACTGCCGCAGTCAGCGGCTTCGAGACCCACAGGCGTATTACCTGGTACTTCGGGTGTCAGAAGTCCAAGACGGATTTCACCGGGCTCGAATCAGGCTTCGACAGCTGCATTCCTTCTGGGAAGGATTCCTTTCTTGTCTTTTCCGGCGTCTAGAGGCCCGTCATCCCTGACCCGAGGCTCCCTTCCTCCATCTCCAGGGCCCGCAAGGGCAGGGCGAGCCCTTCTCACAGCCCGGCACTCTGGCCCCTGCTTTCTCGCCTCATTGCTTTCTCTCAGTCAGACCCCACTGCCTGGGAAGGACCCTCACGATTACATTATCCCCCCAGATAATCCGGGATAATCCCGCTATCTCCCGGCCCTTACCTTAATCACATCTGCAAAGTCCCCTTTGTCCCGCAAGGCAACATCCTTTAGTTCTGGCGATTAGGACGCGGGCCTCTTTGCGGTGGGGGTGTGAGTCTCCCTGCTGTGTGGGGTTCTGGGTGAAGAGAGGTCCTGCCTGCGAGAGAATGATTTACTCTCTTACTCAGCAAGCACCCCTGCGCTGCTCTGACCAGCCTGGGGCTGTTCTTGGCTCTCAGGATAGTTCAGGGATCGAAACAAACCAAAGGTACACTTGAGCTTACCTTCTTCCTCTTCTTCGTCTTCTTTTCTTTTTCTTAATGTTTCTTTATTTATTTCGAGGGGTGGTGGTGGAAACACAAGCGGGACAGGGGCAGAGAGAGAGAGATGAAGAGAGAGAAACCCAGCGTGGAGCCCAGAGTGGGGCTCAGACTCATGAACTGTGAGATCAAGACCTGAGCTGAAACCAAGAGTCTGATACTCAACTGACTGGGCCCCCCAGGCTCCCCGAGGGGCATGCCTGCTAACTGAGGAGGATGGCGAATGTGCACACACCCGGTAAATAACGTGGCGTGCTGGAGGTGAGCGGGGAAAATAGAACTGGCAGAACCGGTCAGGAGGTGTGAAAAATACCGACCTTGAACAGGCAGCTCCACCTTGGGGAGGTCGGCCGGTGCCCCATGGGTGCTACAGGAGCACCAGGGGCTGCCCACCTTGAATCTGGGTCTGGGATGGGGGCACGTGTTGGGCAGAAAGGGCTTCATGGACGCCATGGTACCTGAAGGGAGTCCTGGAGGGTAGCAGGGTGTTGGGTGGGCACGGGGCTCCAGGCGGAGGAGAGAGCAGGAGCTGGTGGTCAGTGCTGGTGACGGGACACAAGGGGCGGGGGCAGGTGGGACCCCACTTCAGTGAGGGGCCCTGCTGCAAGCACCAAGCGATGGCATGAAGCGATGACATGGAGCGATGACAGGGAGCGATGGCAGGGGAGTCACTGTCACTGCCCAGAAGACACCTCAGCCTGGTCTCTCCCTTCACTGTCCCTTCCCACTGCTCAAAGGCAGTGCAAGAGGGCTCCCCCTTCTCTGCATCCTCGCCAACATCTGTTGTTTCCTGTGTTGTTAATTAGAGCTCTTCTGACAGGTATGAGGTGGTATCTCCTTGTGGTTTTGATTTGTATTTCCCTGATGATGAGTGACATTGAGCATCTTTTCTCTGTTAGGTATCTGGATGTCTTCTTTGGAAAACTGTCTATTCATGTCTTCTGCCCATTTCTTAACTGTATTATTTGTCTTTTGTGTGTTGTGTTTGGTAAGTTCTTTATAGATTTTGGATACTAACCCTTTATCCAACATGTCCTTTGCAAATATCTTCTCCCATTCCATCGGTTGCCTTTAGTTTTGTTGATTGTCTCCTTCACGGTGCAGAAGCCTTTTATCTTGATGATGTCTCAATAGTACATTTTTCCTTTTATCCCCCTTTCCTCCAGCAAAGTGTCTGTTAAGAGATTGCTACCACTGAGGTCAGAGAGGTTGCTGCCTGTGTTCTCCTCTAGGATTTGGATGGTGTCCTGTCTCACATTTAGCTCTTTCATCCATTTTGAATTTATTATTGTATGTAGTATAAGCAAGTGGTCTGGTTTCATTCTTCTGCATGTTGCTGTCCAGTTTTCCCAATACATTTGTGTAAGAGATTGTCTTTTTTTCCGTAGGATATTCTTTTCTGCTTTGTTGAAGATGAATTGACCATATAGTTGTGAGTCTTTTAACATTAAATGTTAATTCCATCCATAAACACCCTCACAGAAACCACCCAGAATAATGTTGGACCAAATATCTGCACACCCCGTGGCCCAGTCAAGTTGACGCATGAAATTAACCATCACACATGCCCATGTGCATTTCAGAGTGTCAGCCCAAGGTCACTGTTTACTCCAGGCAGTTATTTACTGAAATACCCAGCTGTCATAGAAATGCCTTTGATTTTCAGATTTCAGAGAGGTTTTGCAGCTTCTGGAAAATGTATTTTGGCATATGTATGTCTCACAGTCTATATTTCAGTTCGAGGTTTAGGAATGAGCTCCATCCTGCAGACTCTTGAGGGGGTCACAGTTGAGAAGAGACCAGCCCCAGGGTCCTCTACTGAACCCAGACACTCCACTTCCGTTGCGAGGTCAAGAGCAACTAGATGGTTATTACTGTACCTCTGCCTGTTGAGTGACTGTCTCACGGGGACTGTGATTCGCAGTGCCCTGTTGGCAGGACCTGTTCTCTGTCCACGCCGTGCGTCTTCTTTCCAGCCCTGGAGTCACGCTTCCAGATCAGGGGTGGTACCCCTACTCCTTATTCCTGGGTCTCTGCAACCGAAGGTGGCCGCTCTTCTGTTCCTTGTTTTCCCTGGATGTTCTGGATGCTTCCACGCTGTCAGCCAGTGCCCTCGTGGCAGGGAGCAGCTGAAAGGAGCAATTAATAAGACGGTCTCAGACCTGCAGGCACCATGCCCACTTCCCTCACATAGACCCTCTGCCTGGCACCATGCAGAGTGACGCTGCCATGTTCTTGTCCAGAACCCCAAATGCTCCTACCACATGCTTTCACTGCTGATTTGAAACACAAACAAAGTACGAATTCCAGATTTGCCCAAAGCAACCCATCTTCTGCCTGCTGCTTTCCCACGCCCTTCGGCATCTCCGTGCGGGTCGCCTGTGGTGGATGGCGCTGGGGGTGAAGTTGGTGTTAGGCGGGGGAGAGGAGCATGCGGAGCCCCATGGGCTCCGTGTACAATGCTTCGTCTGAGAGGCCATTTTGGTAGCAGGTCTTGGGGTGAGACGTGATGGTTGCTAGTCAAATGCTAGAATTGTTCTTTGTTGTTTGCAGTTCATTATTTTTGCAAAGAAGTGCAGCGCATGTCCACAGCTGACCACGCACACCATTTGCCTGTTTGCAGAAAAGTGCAGGTCCAGCCAGTCCTGTTTCTAATTGAAAGCCCTGAGTCATCCGGTCTCCTGATGCCTTTTTGTACTGCCTGTGTGTCCAAGGGCGTCTGGGAGGAGGAGCTGTTCTGCAGAAGGCGCTTCTCAAGTGCAGCCTGTGGCTGGGAGAGGCCTCGCGACGTGTGGTCCCGCGGGAGGGGAGCTCAGAGCTGGCCGCCCCCTCTGGGGGTGGATGTCGGGTGTTTCATAATACTTGTGGCAAAACAAGGGGGACGGGGATCTGGAAGGTGACTTGTGGGAGCCCTCAAAATCTATCTTCAGTATTCTTTTAGAACAGTCACTGCATCCTACCAATGGGATTGTTCAAGCGGACAGCAAGACGCCTGGCAGCAGAATCGTGTCAGCACGGGAGACTCGCGGTCCCCGGGCAGTCATAGAGGATGCTGGCCGTCTGCGTTGTCAGAAAGCTGCACCGAGTTGCGATCTGTCCTCTTACTCTGCCCACAAAAGGGACCCAGAGAAGTTCTTCCTGTTTTGTTATTCATTTAAGTTGAAATGACTGGTGGGTTAATGGACTTCTCTTGTTCCCACGGGAGGTACTTTTTAAGTCGTGCAGTGAGCAGGCCTCTCCCTGACTCCCCGCGCCGCCCACGTGGTGGGAACAACAGGAGCGCCTCTCGCACTTCCTCTCTGGTCCCCTCTCCCCTCCGGGACCCCTGCGTCTGCAGAGTGCCTGCCCGGTGCGGGACAGTGCATCGCGGATTCCTCCTTCAGCACCTCCGTGAGCACTGGCAGCTTCGCCCTGTTCTTTATCCTCCTTTGCCATTGTGGTTGCGGGTCATGAAAGGTATCTTTCCAGAAGGTTAGGAACAGGCGTAGGTGACTTTAAGAGAATGGATAGTATGCGCAGCTGCTTGCGTGTTCTGTTCCCCCTCGTGTGATGGGAATGTCACGTGTGTTCCGTGCCTCTGGGGGCTGGAGGGTAATTACAGTTACGATGGAGCCTGGTCACCACCTTTGGAAGGGCCTGTGCAGGGGAGTCACGGGTCTTTTGTAGGCCACCGAGTACACTGCCCGCTGCAGGGCCGAGAGCGCAGTGTCACCGTGCTCCCAAACCCGTGGGGGTCTCGCACCAGCCCCGTCTGTCCGGGCGCCATGGAGGCCTGAAGTCCAGATCCACGTCTTTTTATTCCCAGTCCTTTCGAGCTTTCTGGAGGAATGAAGTGTCCCCGATGGCTTCCTGTGTTTCCCCTCACCGCATCCCTGACTGCCAGAACTGCCTGTTAGGTACATGTTCTAACAGGAATGAGGTCCGGCTCTTGCCCACAGAACTTCGCGGTACAATGTATTTGATCCTGGGGCCGTGCCAGTGTTAATTTCTTTCAGGCTCCTAACTACACACACGGGCATCCCCTTCCCGTGCCTTTGGACTTAACGGTCCTTACAGAATGTTCTTCTGCCGCTGCTGCATGGCGACCTTCACGTGGCGACCTTCGATCCGGATTCCAAAAGTTCATTCAGGATCTTGGCAGTGGCTTATGCTCCCTTGTCACCTAATGCCACCTCTTGTCCTTTGTGAGCCTCCCTAGGGCTCCCTTAGCCCTGTGAATCTTCTCTCTTTCCTTAAGTAAGACTTCGCTCACAGACCTCCGTGTCTGCTCTGACTTCCGGGGGTTGATAGAAGACTTGCATCCTTGTTCCCGTCTCTCTTATTACTTGTTGAGCTCCTTTATCCCCCGGCAGTGATGGAAAATTCCACTTCTTTGTGAAATTTTAAAGTAAAAGTTAAGTGCCGTGATCTCCTGTGGCCGTGTGAGAAATTGTCTAAAAAGATAGAGGATAAAGGTTTCCCGGTCTCATTCCAGCTCTCTTGTTCATATAAAGCGTCTTTTGCTAGCCTAGAGATGTCGGTCTGTTGAACTTTTCTTCTCTTTTCTCTTCCTTTCCCTAAGCCATGATTTTCCTACCGTTGGGCCCCGAGAAGCTGCCACTCGCCTGGCACGACTTGCAGAATCCCACTTTATTTGCATTTCAGTGCTGTTGGCTTTCCCACTGGGTGCTGGGCACCCGTTTCCTGACCCACAGCCTGGGCCGGAGCAGGTGGGTTTCCTCGGGCTTCTCCCTTCTCTGCTGCTCCTCCTGCCGGCTGGGCCCGAGAGAGCCCTGACAGGAGGGAGCCGCAGCCGTGGGCCCCATCCCGAGGAGAGGTGCTCTTGGCCTTGCTTGGGTTTGTCCCGGAGCAGGGCTGCGGCCAGCTGGTTCCACTTTGCATCCCACGGGAGCAGTCGCCTTCATTCTTCTCGGGGAAGTACCCTAACCAAGTGCTCGGGACTCCACAGCCCCCACTCCCTGTCTCCATCAGCTGCCCTCTGCCGTGAATGCCCACGCTGCGCTCCAGTGTTCAGCCTGAAGCCGGGGGTCCGTGTCACCCCCACGTGTGATTGTCGGCACGTGCCCCCCTTGCTGCGGGATCTGCCTCGCGTGTCCCGGTGTCCCCCAGCCGCCCCTTCCATCGAGGCAGCTGCTGCTGCAGACGTGGTCTCTGCGCCCGTGGCGTCAGCTTCAGGGAGCTTGTGGGAAACGCAGCGCCTGGCTGTACCCCAGACCCCCCAGGTCAGGCGGCACGTAGCCCTGTCCCTGGTCCCCGCTGATTTGTGTACAAGTCTGAGAAGCTCTGCTCTCAGCTGTTGGTCCCCCCACGCTGGTTTATGGACCCCTCCTCACGGATGTCCTCCCCTCCCCTGGGACGGCTCTGAGGTCAGTCTCCATGCAGCGCGCAGAGGATCTGTGCCGGATCCAGCACCCCTCACTTTAAAGCCTCCAGGAGCTTAGAAACCGTCCAGTAAACGGGGCGTAGGACCTCCGCATAGTCTGGCGCCCCTGCCTCCCTCTACCTCTGCTTACAGTGTGTTCGCCGCCGAACTGCCTGCTGGTCCTCCGCAGTTTCTCACCCTCTGCCCGGAGCGCTTGCCCATCACCAGCCTCTACGGGGCTCACTTCCTGGCGCACGGGGTCAGCTGTGGGGCCACGCTCTCCATCAAGTCCTCCCCAAGCTCTCGGGTCTGCATCCGGGATTCTCCGGAACCTGTGGATAGGGTGAGCCATCGTCCTCTGGCTGTGTCCTAGATGGTGCAGTTGACCTTGACCCAGGAGGAGCAGCCAGGTGGCCTTGCCTAGTCCACGAGCCCTTGAGAGCAGCGAGAGGAGAGGCAGAAGGATTTGTGTCTTTGGTCTTAAGCCGCTTCGCTTGTGGTCATCCCTTGGGCGGTAAGCAGAAGGGAGCCCGTCACGGACACGGATGAGAAGCAGAGCACCCCTTTGTCAGCGTCAGGCGGGCGGGCGGCACCGCGCGGGGCCCTGGGCAGAGTGGGGGCTGGAGGTTTTGGTGGCTTTCCTGCTTCCCGGGAGCAGCGCCAGGTCCACTCCCCACCCCTGCTCTCTGTAACCGCAGAGAAGTAGGCGGCAGTGTGGCCCGCAGTGGGGCTGAGGGACGCGGCTTCCGTGGACAGGCAGATGCTCATGGAGGAAGCCCAGCCCTTGGGCTCGTCAGGGGCCGTCCCCTGCACCTGCGGTCAGATTGGGGGCCTTCTCCCCAGTCAGGACAATAGGAAGGGGTAGTACCCAGGGGCCGAGTCAAAGCTCTCCTGTCCTCCAGCAGCGGAGAAAATGGGAGGAGGTGGGGGGAGGGCATGCCCCCTCATTACTGTCCTTGGGGCCCTTGTCACAGACTGCAGCCTAGCGTGCCTGGACTCCCCCCTCTGCCTCTCCTGTCAAATGGGGGCTTGCTGTTCGCTCTCCTTCCTCTGCGGGGTCTCCAGCACTTAGCTTGGGGCCTGGTGTGTTTGGAGGCTTCCTGATGGTCAGCACCAGGAGTGGAGCCACAGGCGGCAGATGTCTGAGCTGGATGGGCCCAGGGTCCCTGTACCGTGGGTGCCCAGCCCGTGGCTGCAGGCCTCCCTGGGAAGCCTGCCTCACGACAGTGGCCCCAGGCCATGTCGGGTAGGTGGAGAGGGAGCCTGAGGCACAGCCGGGAAGCTGGCAGGTGGGCTGAGCTCACAAGCCTGCACGGGCTTGAATCACATCCATCACTTCACGGTGTGTGACCCGGGACAAAGCACTTCTCCTCTTTGCTTTTTGGGTTTTGTTGTTGTTGTTGTTGTTGTTTTTTAGTTTAGAAAGAGAGTGCGTGCAAGTAGGGGAGGGGCAGAGAGAAAGGGCGAGAGAGAATCCCAAGCAGGCTGCACACTCAGCCCGGAGCCCGAAGCAGAATTTGATCCCTCAACCCTGGGGCCACGATCAAGGAGCAGACCCTCAATCAGCTGAGATACCCAGGCGCCCGTAGCACTTTTCCTCTTTAAACTTGTTTTCTTGTATGTAAAATGGGACAGTAAGAGCACCTACTCCACGGGGCTAATGTACAGACTGCGCATGATTACACACATGAAGCCACTGGCCGTGCCTGGCACGTGAAAGTCCTCAGTCAATCTTAGCTCCTGTGTCACAGGAGCGACATAGCTCCTTATCCCTTTTTTGTGCCTGTAGAATTCAGCCAGAGCAGGTTCTGCTTCTAGAAGTTTCTGTTCCGCAAACAGGTACTAACACAGCAGTGTAGACCCTCGGCGTTTCACAGGAGACGTTGTTGCCTGGTCCAGACAGTGGATAGTTGCATCTCATAGATTAAGTTCGATGCTTTCCAGCCCCCTGCTGGGTAATTCTGCCGGAGGGGCCCTGGTGGGGGGCTGACCCCGAAGGGCCGCTGCAGAGCTACGAGGAACATCGTGCAGCAGACCGTGCGGTTGGGGGCATCTCCGTCAGCTGAGGAAAGAAGGCAGGTGCTTCTCCGGCACAGAGCGGGGTCCTCGGGAAGGCGGGGGACACAGTCACCTCCCCACGTCTTTGCTGAGTCTGTCAGGTCGGCACTGAGGAAGGCCAGGGGCTGCGAGGATGGTCGCTTGGGGTGGTTCTGAGAAAAGCCCGGGAGGGTGGAGGACCTCTCTCCGGAGCAGCGTGCCGAGGACCGCGTTCTCAGAGCCCAGCCGAGGGCCTCGGTGAGAAGACCCACCCGGAGAGCTGCCGTCTGGGGACGGGCTTCCAGGCAGGGGGGCGGCTTGTAGGGAGAAGCATGTCCCCCGTGCGAGGTGCCCTGCAGGGATGCAGGAGTTCAGTACCTGTGTGCTTAGAGGTCAAGGAGGGAAAGCCTTGTGCACAGTAAAGCCGTCTAGATAGCAGAAGGTCGGCCCTGCAGTGAGAGGCTCCTCCATCCTCCTTCCCGCGGACGTACTCAGCTTCTGTCCGAGCCCAGCCTTGAAGTCTCTCCTGAATCGTCCTGTTCAGCTGTGTATCGAGCACCTGCTCTAAGCCGGCTGCCGCGTGGGCCCGGGGGCAGGGGGCTACAGGGGGGCAGCGGGGCCGGGGCGTCACATACCCGCCCTCGGAGGGGAGGGCACCTGCTGACGGCCACGAGCACCGCCTGTGAGCCCCTGCCCTGCGCCAGCCCCGCCACCCTTCTCCCGTGTGCTTAGAGAGACCGCCCTGTCCACCCCACTTTGCCACGGTTTCCAAGACGGGGATTCTGTTTTCCTCAGTTGATTGTTGAGACCACACTGAACTGTGCTTAGACTCGAGAAATTCGAGAAACATCGACTGTCTTAGCCATTTTTGCTGCCTGGGCATCTGTGTCTAACCCCCCTCCACCAGCTGAGTGGATTTGACCAACACGCAAACCTCCTTATTCTAATTCTGTGATAGACGCTGGCCAGTAGGGGCGCCTTTCTGTTCCCAGATGCCTCTCCCGGTGAAGGGAGTTTGCCCTTCCTGTCCCCGAAGACGGGACCTCGGGACCCTGTGGACAAGTCCGGGCCCTGGGCTCTAGGATCGGGGCTGCCCTGTGGGCCCGCCAGACCCCCCAGGACCCCCGAGAGCTGGAACCTGCTTGCGGAGGGCCAGGACCGCTGTGGCGAGCAGTCTGTGTGCGCTGGGCTGTGGGCTGTTTATAGGATCAGTGCTTTCAGGGAAGAAAGTATCTCCCGTCTCTTTACAACCAAGAGAAAAATCGGGCGGAGGGGAGGCGTTGTGCATCTCCCCAGGAACGAGGCGTCATGGCTGTCCTCACTCGCCGGGCACTTAGTGCTTTCTGAAAGGCTGTAAATCTTCACCGGTGCGCGGAATGGTTTCTCCCTGCCTGTGAATATCTTTTGATGTTTCCACAAGTTTCTTGCTCATCATACCCTTATTTTGGTTCTGGATATTCATATGCGTTTCTAGAGGTGGGAATTTACGACGCTTTTTTAACAAACCACGTTCGTTTATACCTCTTCTTTCCGCTCGACATTTAGGATGCTATTTGCCATCCTTCCTCTGTTCCTGACGGTTACGACACCACACCTCACCGAGGGTGACCGTGCTCACGTGCTGGCCCTGGGACGTGGGTCTGCCAGCCCCACCTTTTGGGAATGTTAGAGGAAGCTCTCTCTCAGTTACACATTCAGCAGTGAGCGAAACCCTAATTGCTAGGGGAAAATGAGGCTCCTTCCTCAGAGCTTGGACATACACAGGGGACAGAGGGACAAGAATAGCCTGAAGTGTTCTCGGTCATTCTTGGTGTTTGGTTCTCTTTGGATCTGTATCTGCAGCCCTCTCCCACCTCACCGTGGACTCTGGGAATTCTGTGGTGGAAGGGACCCTGGACGGCGTTTGTAGTCTGGGAACCCAGTGTTGGTGACCAGGACCCTGGCCTTCAAGAACCTGCCGGCGCTGCCCCTGGGGGTCCATCTCCCTCACCTGACTGGCGGGCAGCTGGTGGTACCAGCCCTGGCTCTGTACTGAAGAGTCCCCTTCGACGCCATGTGATGTGCCACAACGCACAGAGGCCACGGTGACCGCCCTTGGTGACCTCTCGCATTTGGAGACCCAGGCTTCTAAGGGGCCTCTGCCATGGTCACAGGTGACTCCTCCCCAGGACTGGCACCATCTGACTGTGGCGCCTGTGCTGTATTTGGTGGGTTCTGAGCAAGTGTAGTAGGTTTCTTAGACTTTACTCCGCATTCAGTTTTTTCAGTGATTCACCCAAAAAAGAGGGACTCTCTGTTCACTCTCCGCCGGGTGTGACAGGGGTCCATGCTGGGCACGCTAGCTCAGGTGCCTGGGGGCCCCTGGGATGACAGGGTCTAGACCCGATTCTCCGGGGAAGGGGTTGGGGTGGACATTCGGGCAAGCGGGAACATGTGTGTGTTCGGGATGCAGACGAGCAAGGGGGAAGCAGGGTTCAGGGCAGGGAGAGCCCTCGTCTCTCCCGCTGGGGGGCCGGGCTTTATCCGGAGCCTGGGAGACGCCACCCAGTAGTGGACAGAGGCCATCAGACACTTGGAGGGGCTCACCTGGCTTCACCTTCCAGAACCCCGTTGCTGGGATCTCAGCTGCAGGAGGGCTGGCGTCTCAGTAAAGTGGGTGGGACCTGCTGCTAGGTCCCCGGGGCCGAGGGCTGTGCTGCGGGGACAGGAGTGGTGTCAGGGGTGCAGACTGAGGGGGTGTACAAGGGGGTGTGCGGAAGGACGGGGAGACACAGTGCAGCGCGAGTTCCACACCCACGCCCATGCTTGTGTACACATGCACACGTGCACACCTGTGCACAAGAGTACACCCCACACAGCCACACTCATACATGTACACACACCCATGCTCAGCGACACATGCACACATATGTGCACAATGTATGTACCCCCCCACATGCTCACACTCATACATGTACACACATATACCCCACCTGTATACACATGGTTGTACACACATGCACAGATGTGTGCACACCACACACAGACCCACACTCACATACATGCACATACATGCATGCACACGCTTATGTTCTCGCACACACAGATACACCATTTGTATAGACATGGATACACGTGTATGCACAAACATGCACACACATTCAAATGCTCAAACTCCCATACACACACACCCACACAGATACCCAGACTCACACACAAACATACACACCCTTGTCTATACACACAAGCACACACACACCGCACAGATGTATGCGTGTGCCCACACTTACACACACCACAGTGTACCCACACACCGCACACCTCCACTTCACCCCCTTGTGGCTGTCCAGCTGCTGTCCTGGGTTCCTCGCGTGTCTCCCGCGCCTGGCCCCACTCAGCCCGCCCCCCACGGGCGATCATTGCACTCTGCGAGTCACTGCTCTGAGTCCTGTGTGCCTCCCCTGCAGCAGCGGGGACCCGTGACCAGGCCGGCTCTCGCAGGCCCTGAGAACGAGCATGGGTAGGGCTCCTCTGGTCATTTCCTGGCTTGCAGCCCCGGGGGCCTTCCTTTCAAGGGCTGCTCCCCCAGACTCAGCGCACGGGGAGCTGGCTGTGAGGGGGAGGAGGCCTGAGGCCATCTCCCTGCAGCTGCAGAGGGTCCCTGTCGTGGAGACGCCCAGGCCGGAAACTCCCACGGGGAGGTGCCCAGTGTTTTCCCTGCACGAGTGGGGGGCAGCGATGGCGTGAGGGCCGCGTCCTGACGGGCTCAGGTGCGACATTCATTCCAAAGGGTCACAAAGTGAATAGATATTAGAGCCATGCCATCCCAACAGGCGTGGCTCTGGTCTCTTTTCATTGTAGGGCCAGTGGGGTTTGAAACCTATCTTCTGCTGCTCGTCGCTGATTTATAAGCTGGTAGCCAAGTTTAGATAAGGTGCTAGGTTTCGACGGAGCCAGACTGTTGCCTGGAAATCCCGGTGCCGCCAGGACTGAAATTGCAGGGATCTGATTAAGCCTGGGAAGGCGATTTGTGGACGGGGCGATTTCTGGCCCGAGCTCACGGCCAACTCAGGTGCCGGGAGGGTTTCCATGCTGTCCTGAAACTCCGGGTGGGGGGCGTGATGCACGCGTGTTGTGTGTGGCAATCCACGGGCCGTGTTCACAAATGGTGTGCGTAAACACACAGCTGGTAACAGCTCCCTCCCTTCTCCCCCGGCTGCTTCTGTGGGATTCAGCCATGAGGCCCAGCTCTTTCTTCCCGTCATGGGCCTTTGCTTGTCACATGATGTCCTTGAGTGTCTCTGGGCTGTTGTGGTGCCCCGGGGGGATTGTGATTGCTGCAGTGCATGGCACAGGACAGCGCGTGTCGGGGGCACGTTCCGGGGCGTGGATGGCGGAGCACAGAGGTGGAGTGGGGGTGGAGTGGAGGTGGAGTGGGGGTGGAGTGCAGGCCCAAGCCAGGCTTTCCCGGACGTCTTCCTGTTTGGCAGGACGGCCGCCTCCATGTACTTCTCCTTGTCAGTGTCTGGTCCTTCCTGCCACTGTCCCCCAGGGGCAATCTTGTGAGCATCTGTGTCTGAGGCATGGGGACATGGTGAGGGAGGAGCCCATCAATGTGTTCTTTTCAAAGAGGAAGTTGAGCTATGAAAACAGCTGGTGCCAGGGTGAAAGGCAGGAGGCCAGCGGGAGAACCAGGACGAGGGCTAGTCCCGGGGCCGCGGGCTCCTTCCGGCCGCAGCCTGGGGGCCAGGACTGAAGCATCTCCCCACCTGGCATCTAAGAGTGTGGGTGTGGGAGCGGACGGAGCACGGGGGCAGAGCCCCGAGGGAGAGCCCCCCCCCTCCCATGAGCCCCGCGTCCCTCTGGAGCCGGGCACCAAGTCCTCGAAGGGCGCTGTGAAGACCGGCCACCATGGCGGAAGTGAAATGCTTCCCATGGCATCCGGTGCACCTATCCCCCTCTCCTTCGAACAGATTGCCAGCTGATCTGGGGGCCGCAGGGCTGTGCTCAGGCGTGTCCTCCTGTCTCCAGGACGGCCCCTGCAGTGGGCACCCATGGCCTGGGCCCCAGGCTGCACGATCTGTGTCCTTCCAGGAACCACACCCGCCTTGTGGCTCTGTGTGCGGCCGTCCGGTGCGGGGTGCAGAGTTCTCAGACCAGAAGTTGGAATACCTGGGCAGCTTCTGTCCTCTCCTGCACAATGAGGGGACGGACCTTCAGGACTCCTGGAGTCAAAGGGGGTCCCTCTGTGGACAGCCTGCCTCTTCTTAGCCTCCCTGTGGTCTGGGTCGGCTCCCGTCACACAGAAGCAGGGCCAGCAGGTGCCTGGCCTGGCCTGGAGGCGGTGGAGGCCCCAAGCTGTTCTCTCTGCGATGCCTTCCAGGTTCTACCCAAGGAGGGCTCGGAGGTGGCACCAGCGCCCCCAGTGTGCCCACTCAGACTGGGGCACCGGGCTGGAGCGGAGCAGGAGGTCCTTGCTCCCCAGATGCTGTGGGCACACCGGGGAGGTCTGTGTGGGACGGGCTGGGTTACAGAGGTGAGTGAGGGCTCTGCACGGCTCCGTAAGGTGAGTGTGAGCAGGGAGCCCCCCCTTCCCTGAGGGCTCCCCCAGCTGGGGCTCTGCTTGAATGTTGGCAATGAGAGAGGATGATCTGCCCAGAACAGTTCTTACAGAGAAAAGCAGACAGGGAGCCAGGAGGAAGGGGTCACGTAGGGCAGGCCAGGGAGTGCGGAGAAAGCACGACGGGGGCAGCTGGGTGCCGGCCCGCCTTGTCTCCAGCTCTTGCCCTCGAGCTGATGAGGTGGGGATGGCGGCCGCAGGAGCACTGGGCCTCGGCAGGAAGACCGTCCTTGGAGGAAGTAAAGCCCAGCAGACAGCCGTCTGGTCTAGATTCTAGAGCTGCAGGACTCGGGGCCTGACTTAGTGAATAATTTGCACGGTCCCGTGGGTGAAGGTTTTCTATTAAGCTATCTGTGCTGCTAATAATTTAGCTGGAAGATGTATGAGATACCGAGTTGGGGATACCCATCTCGGGGATGACGACATTGTGAGGCCGTATTATTTCTACTGTGGGGAGCAATTTCAGGCCTGCGCTAATAGCTTAAGCTACTAGAGGGATCGTTTGGAACGGAGGAAGTGGTTGAGGGCTCTACAGGCAGCTGTAAAGTGGATGGGTTGTGGAAAGCAGTCCTGTCACCTGATGGACCGGTGACATGGAATCCCATTAGTGGCTGTCATGCTCCACCAGCCGAGGTCACCCAGACTCAGGCCCAGCTCTGGCTACTTTCCAGCTGTTTGACCCCCGGTCAGTCACTGGCCTGCGGAAGTGACTGGCTTTCGTTCAGGAAGGCCCCAGCACGAGGCACGGTGCATCCCGGCCCGGCGGGGGACGCTGGCCTCCATGGGATGCGGAAGGTCCACAGTTTGCAGGAACCTGAAATGTGGAGCATGGAGGGTGGAGAGGGGCTCCCTCTGCAGCGTTCTCTTCCTGGACCCGCTGTGGGGCAGCGACAGCTGGGCTGGCAGGGCCGCGGGCTGGCGGGGGCTCACGGGAATGAAGTCACTGCCTGCAGAAGGCCCCAGAGGCTTCTGGAACCGCAGCTGCTTCTGGTTACTCTTCTGGGGCTCTGTAAGGTGACAGCAGCAGCGTGTGTCCCCTCTTAGACCTGCACCCCCAGAAGGACGCTCTTTGCAGGAATTCTGCAAAAGTCACATCTACCTTTGTCGCCGTCACTCTCCCCGGTGAATTACGCCTAGGGGCCCGTGTTGGGAAGGCGTGCTCTGCTCTCACCGTCAGCAGCGGGTCAGCGGACAGTGGCTGTGTCACACAAAACCCTGGAGCTGAACATCAAAGAAACAAAACAGAAAGGAAAAAGGATTCTTTGGATAGACTTCATCCTTCAAGAAGGTGATATGAATAAATGCAAATACATATTTAAAGGGACAGTGAGACAAGTACAACACTCAGGGAGTTGCGACCTCTCACGTTAGGCAAGTTTTGATGGGTGGGGTACCGTAGATGGGGTGGCGCTGGCCCTTCTTTGAAAACCATGCATGTCTTCCTTTGTAAAATGAAGTCTTAGTCCCTCTGCTGAGGGAGGCCCTTCTGGACCCGACCGTGAACCTCGCCGCCACTCCTTCCCAGCGCTCCCTCCGTCCTGTGACTTCGGCACAGTGGATGGATGTCCCCGGAGGGCCTCCCGCCTGCAGATGGCCCTGTGCCCTGCGGCTCAGGCTGCGGCCCGGTGCCTCTGGCTCAGCCGGAGGCAGAGCCTCGATGCAGAGACCGAGGACCAGGAGCCTGGAATGTGCGAGAGGGCTCTGAACAGAGCCTGGGAGGGTGTGGAAGCAGCGAAGGGGGTATCCCGGTGTGTGAAGCGGAGGTCGGCTCAGCGGTGTGAGGTGGCGCAGAGCCTTCTGGAGAGGGGAAGACAGAACTCTGCCCGGCGCGTTTGGCGGTTGGGTGGGGGGTGCTCTCTCTCTTCCCCCTGCCTGCGAAGCCTCTTCCCGCTGCAGGCCGCCAGCCCCGCCCTCCGCAGCAGCCTCACCGTGGTCTCTGTCTTCCTCCCACGTCTGGGGGCAGCAGCCGTGCCTGGGTCATCTCGGGGCCTCCCGTCCTCCGGGGCCGGCACCCAAGAAGCCGGCCGTCATGGAGGCCGCAGCCTGGGGCGGGCAGGGTTCCTCTCATCCGGGGCACTGGTCACGGCCCCTGTCAGTGCGGGGACGCTGTGCTGTCAGGCAGTTTTAGCCAGTGGGAACTTTGGGCCGTGACTGCCCCTCGTCTCCCCGAGCCCGGGAGCGTGCGTGACTCAGAGCGCGTGGTCCGGCACATCCCAGCTTCTGTATCGTGTCATCCGCTTACTGGACGTGCAGGAGGCTAGCTTGGCACGTGGACGGCCCCAGGACCTCAGCACACGCCACCCCGCCCCTGCACCTCTTCCTCTGTGTAGGATTTCCTGACAGTTACGAGGGGAAAAACGTTTGTTGTGTTTTCCCTTCTCTCCTGTCCCCAGCCTTCCACAGGCGCTCTCTTTCAGCGTGAAATAAATCAATATTTACTTCTAACGTCTTGGGGCACAGTACATTTCCCCATTTAAGTGAAATGGAAACATACACTCAAAGAAGAAAAAAAGTCTTGATTCACTGGAAAAATGAATGAGGCCAAATGTGTTACAAGTTTCCACTCAGGATGGGTCTGTGGCTTCTGGTGAATTCCTCCAGTCCAAATTAACAGTTTCTTCTGGTCACAGCTCTGGGCGGTGCCTCCCTGGAGATGCCTTCCCCTCCTCCTCTCTGAGTGTAGTGTCATCCCCAGCCCTTGACCCCGACCTTCCTGCTCACAGGGCCGGAGGGGGACCCCTGGAGGCCACTTGGGTCAGCCCCGGGGGGCACAGAATCGTGGTTGGTACAGAGGGATGGGCAGGGGGAGGTGGCCTGTCCGTGCCAGATGCCAGCTGCGAGAGGCACCAGAGGCGCCGTGAGTGCGTGCTCACGGAGGGCCCCTGAGCACACCCGCCCTGCCCGTCCGTTCTGGGGTCACTGCTCCTTCTGCCCGCCCTGCCTGGCACCCATCCCCCCTCCTCTTCCAGAGACACTCCCCGCCCCCCCACCCCCAGCTCTGCTGACACCTCTGTGACATTGCCGCTCCGCTCCTCTGCCCCCTGGACCGTGGTTTTCACAGCGTATGGTCCCTGGTGGGTCATCACTCCACGAATACTGAGAACCCACGTGTGCCGGGCCTCCCCTCGGCCCTGAGAAAGAGCTGTGCCTGGACGCCGCTGCCCCTGCCCGTGGTCCCCTAGGATGTGGGACAGGATGGAGGTGTGGAGGGGGACCTCACACGCACTGGGCACGCACAGTACCTTTCAGGCAGTAGGTGTTTATGAAAGTACCGTTAAATGGGGACTGTGGGCACGGAAGGGCAGCGGTGCAGACAGAGTCTCCGTTACGTTTCCCACCATCCCCTGCAGCGGGCATTAGTCCCTCTTTCACAGATGAGAAACCTGAGGGCTGTCAGGTGGCCGTCTGGCCGCCCAGCCAGCAGTGGGGAGCCGCTGTCCGAGCCCCGCTTATTCACGCAGGACGTAGCGCCTTGTCGACCAAGGGATTCTGTTGACCTTGCTGTTCGGTCCCCACCCCCTGCCTTGGAGAGAGCGCTCCTGTCCAGCACCGCTGCACATGTCCACGGACTCTCTCACCCCTTACAGGACAACCCCAGACCCCCTTCCTCTTCTGACCCTTCTGTTACTGTTTCAGCTCGAGGCTCCCGGCTCTTCCTAAATCTTCCCTGTGTTCTTTCGATTATTTTTCTTCTCAAGATCAAAGACAGCTGCCATTTACAGCAGGCCAGAGCCCGCAGGGGCAGGGACACTGGGCATCAGCACTCCTGGGATTGGCGGTCTGGAGCGTGCCTTCTTGGAGCTCCGGACAGCAGCCTGGCTGTAGAATTCAGGTCCCGTCCACTGACAGATGTCCCCACAGACTCTCCTGCCCGGCCCCGGGGCAGGGGCTACCTCCACAGGCCACCTACCCCCGATGGCTAAGGTGCTGGTGTCGATGGACTGCCTCTGGGGGAAGCCAGCCTTGCAGGAACCTGCACTCTTTGCCAGGGTGACACTGATCCTCAATACAGGGGGGTGAGCTCTGCAGTGTGGGAAAGACAGAAAACCTGGGATAACCCTTGGCCCCTTTCTCTGCACCAAACGGACCAGCTTTGAGTTTCCAGGGGCCGCCCACCCCGCCCTCAGCACGGTGGCAGGAAACAACCCACACACTGCCCTGCGGCCCTAACACCCTCGGCCGCCCCCGTACCTCTGGGAGGCGGCCTGGCATCAAGAGAAGAGCTTGGACTTTGGGTTTGAACTCAGGCTCCGCCGTCTGCCACCACCGGGGCCTCAGCCAGGTGGCTCTGCAGCGCTGAGCCTCACTGTCTCCGTCCATAAAGCAGGGACGGGAGCAAGCGCGGGGCGCCGTGTGCGGTGGGGACCAGCTCCTGGAACGTCCTAGACGCTCCGGACGTGGCACTGTTGTCACGGCCCCACCCAAAAGCGGCCCCGTGTGACCTCTCTCTTGCCCTCACACAGGTGACAGACGAGGAGCCCAGCTCCAACCACACGGTCATGATCCAGGAGACCCTGCAGCAGGCCTCGGTGGAGCTGGCCGAGCACCTGGTGGTGTCCTCCGACGACGTGGAGGGCATCGAGACGGTGACCGTGTACACGCAGGGCGGGGAGGCCTCGGAGTTCATCGTCTACGTGCAGGAGGCCGTGCAGCCCGTCGAGGAGCAGGCCGCGGGGCCGCAGGCGCAGGAGCTGTAGCGGACGCCCGGGCGGGAGCGGCGCTCTTGGGGGCCCTCCGCCGTCCCTGCCCAGGCACAGACGGGGCTCCCCTCGTCCTACTCGGGGTGGGCGAGGCGACCGGCATCACCAGCAAAACAGGACCCCCCCCTCCTAGCACAGAACACACACACCCCTTCCTCTGTATCCTCTGCTTCCGGAAGGACTTCGCATCCACTTTCCACACAGCCCACACCGCATCACCCCTTTGCTTCAGGATTCGTACAGGGACCTGGCGCATCTGCCCTGAGTCACGCCCCCACTCCGTGACCCCCGGGCAGGTGCCCAGCCTCCCTCTGGGACCGCTCTGCGGCCTGATGGGAGGGAGCCAGCCAGCACAGAGAAAGTGACCTTATGGTTGGGAATCCCTCCCCCCACTTTGGGGGAGAGGGGGGGCGGGTCCTGGCTTTATCTACAAGGTCCCACTCCCCCACGCCCCCAAGTGTCGAGGGCACTTGTTATCACGTGTGGGAACCACCGTGACAGGCGGGGTCTTAGCTTCCGTCTTAGAATTCTGCTTTTTTTTTTTTTTTAATGCACTTTTTACTATTCACCTCCCGTTCTATGAGATGTGGTGGGTAGAATAAAAACATTCTTGGCCTGAGGACTCAGTGGCTCTGTTGGCTTGGGTGGTCTGTGTTCCCCCTTTCCTGCATCAGTCTTGGGTTTGGGCCCCACCTGGAACCACCCCTCTGAGGTCTGGAGCCCTCAGCCTGTAGATGAGGAGGCCCCCCTCCCTCTCAAGCATTTTTACATTTGCTTTGGGGCCACGGCTGGAGGTGAACGGTCTTGCCTTCTATATCCCAGTGCCTGGCCCTTGACTGGCTGCCGCCCGCGTGTTTCACACCCTTTCTTGCCACCTTATACTTAGGAAGGGCAACCAAGGGACAGAAGACGTCATGGCTCTTGGAAGGGTGGGTCGGGAGCCGTGATAAACCCCGCACCGCGTGAGGCTCTGCTCCGGGCACAGCATGGCAGGGGCATCGGGGCGAGTCCTGCGACCTGCCCTGTCCTGGGGCTCTGGATGTCGCCACCCACCCTCCAGTTCACTGAGGTCCCCACCTGTCTCCTCTGAGAACCCTTCCCATGGAGTCTGCATATAGAAGAGGATGTGCAAACATGAAGCAGCAGTTGCTTAGGTTGAAAAGGGTAGAGTCCGCCACCCCGTGCTCTCGGCCCTCAGTGTTAGGGCCCTGTCATCCCAGCCCAGCAAGGCCCGAAGGTGTCCCCTGGGGGAAGTGTAAAGCTGCTGCTCTAAGACCAGGAGGCAAGGGACTCCTTGCCCTAAGCAAGGAAGGGAGTCCAGAGGCAGGAAGGACCCACCCAGCTCAGGATGACTGGGGAAAGCTCCTGGTGGAGGAGGCCCGTGATCAGAGCCTTGCAAGCTAGAGAGAGGGAAGCGTACCACTGGAGTCAAGCCCAGGATGGGACAGCAGGAGGAAGGAGCAGTGACCCTTGGGCAGTCCATCTGGCTGATGGGTGTCTAAGGGGAAAGGCAGAAAGATCTGCCAGAACCTGGAAGAACCTGGGATGAGACATGATGGACATTGATTTTATTCAGTAAACCACGGGACACGGTGGCCGTGGGCAGCCCCAGGGTGTGAAGGGCAGAGCGGTGCTCCAGAAAGGGTGATGTCCGGACATCAGTGTGGGCTGTGTTGGGTACTTGAGCATCCAAATTGGAGGCAGAGCCTGTGGGCTCAAGCCCAGCTCCATCACTTGCTATCTGGGTGACCTTGACATGTTTCTGTGCCTGGCTGAGTTTCAGTTTACTTCTCTCTGAAATGGGTCACAGGATAATTACTAACTGCTGAGAGGATTAAGTGGGCAAAGCCATGGGAAGCATCGGCAGAGTACCTGGCCCATACCCTGCAAGTATGAGTTAGGATTTGTACTGCTAGGCATGGGGGACCGGACCTCAGCGTCCCCCAGACTCTACCATCTAGCCGGAGAGATGGGACGTGAACGCACAACAGGAAAAGACTCACAGAATGTGCTCAGTGCCTGAGTGAGGCCAGGGGGCGGAGCCTGTCATCCTCAGACCAGAACTGACAGGGACTTGGGATGCTGAGGAGCAGGCGCCCAGCCGTTCAGCAGGGGGCGCTCAACCATGCACACAGCTGTCCACAGAGCTCAGAGTCTGGGTGATGTGAGGGCAGGGCCGGTTCTGCATGGTGGTCGCCTTAAAAGTTGGAGGATTCTGAGATGCGCATCCAGCATGGGCCTTGTTTGCATGATGATGAAAAAATCTTGCTCTAATTTGAAACCTCCTGCCAAGAGACACCTGTCCTAGCTGGTGTTCAGCTAGAGTGCGGCAGGTGCCCGCTCGGTCATCTGGGGCCCTTGGGCACCGCTAAATACAGATCTGAGGGACAAGTGGCTTAATGTCGTGTGGGCCTTGTGCCTGGGCAGGGAGACAGAGGCTCTGGTCTGGGTCCGATTCCACGTTGATGGTTCTTTGTGATGTTGGTTAGCCTTTGAGAGTGTCATGTCGTCATCCAGAAAATGGGGTAAATCATTGCCCCTGTTTGCCTGGTTTGTTACAAGGATTTACCATGGTCGCATAGGTCAAAGCACCCAGCATGTCGTATTGCACGTAGTAGGAGCATAGCAAATATTTACTCCTTGCTGTTCATAGCACATCCCAGGCCTCCAGGACTCGGCGCTGGGTCAGAGGGTGGAGGAGTGAGCAGGCAACAGGAAGCCCAAGCGGAGGGGGCCGTGGAAGACGTGGCCGTCCCCTCTACCGAGCCCGGGCCAGGCAGGGTGGAGGCCCATCCAGGAGATGGGAAGTAATGGAGACCCGGCATGGACTGGACCACGGAGCCCTGCGCTGGGCCTGCAGGTGGGCTCATGTTCATCTAACCGAGCAGGACACAGGTCAGGAGGTAAGAAACTTGCCCAAAGTCACAGCCAGGGAGGGGCAAGGCCAGGACTGACAAGTGGGCTGTCTGACTTGGGCGCCCTCCGGCCCTTTCCCGGTGTCGCAGCGGGGACCTTGGGGACCTGTGGCCTCTGGCTCGTTGAGATGGCTCCAGAGGACGGAGGCAGGGACCCCTGAGTGAGGTTAGGACCTTGCTAGGCCTGGAAGGGAGGAAGGGGGTGGGGCAAGGAAAGGACGGGCAGGGAGAAGGATGGAGAAAGTTCTGCTATTTAGTGCGTCCACTCAGTATTTTTTGTACCCACAGACCACTGGTGGGAGTCCCGAAATCATCCAGCCCCGGCTCTCCCCTGGCAGGGCTGTTCCTGGGGAGGCTTTGCTCAGTGCACATGCGGGGCAGCAGGAGATTATTTTTGCGCCCCTCCCTCCCCCCCACCGAATCACTGCAAACACAGACAGTGGGTGACGCCCTGTGGCTGCTTGCTGGGGCGGGGCCGGCGGCCGGGGAGCAAATCCTGAGCTTGGGGTGCGTCTGAGCCACGTGGTGTGCCCAAGCGGTGGGTTCCTTCCATCTGATCATTCCCCCCTTGGCTGCCGACTGGGATACTTGTTGATCCACGTTGTATTTTGTGCCAAGTGAAGTGAAAACTTGTGCCGGGGAGACTGAGTGGCCTCCTGCCTTCCTGTTTCACTGTGTGTGCTGGGGACCTACTGTGTGCCAGGTACCCCACTAGGCACTCTGCCCTCCATTGCTGTATACAGTCTCTCCATCCACCTGTGTCTTCATGAGATTGAACCGCTATGCCAGCCTTGCGGATGTTATTAATTCTCACCGCGAGGTGGGAAAGGTGCTATCATTAGAGTTTTACTGATGGAGAATAGGAGCACAGAGTGGTTAAGAAACTTGCTGAACATCACACAGCAGTAGCAGAGCCAGAGTTTGATCTCCAGCAAGAACAGCACTCATTACCAAAGGACCCTCGACCAACTCTTCCGTCCCTCTTATAGCTGAGAAAAGAGGCTCACCAAGGAACTCACCTTGGGTGACTTTGGGGCCAGAAAGTGCTCCGTGGGACTTGAATCCAGTGGGGGTATTCCATTACATCAGCTCCTCCCCAGTGCCATGCCGCCTCCCCTGTTACCTTCCAGCCCTGATGCCACGCAAGTGGGGGGCAAGGTCAAACTTGGGCAGCAGGGTGGGGGTAGGAGATTTAGGGGCCAGAGAGTAAGGTCCCCTCCTTGGAGCCCAGGAGCCATGCAGCTGTGAGGCAGCAGCACATGTGAGCAGGAGCCAGCAGAAGACAAGGGTCCCGGGGCCACCCACGGTCAGACACAGAGTCGAGATGAGGACCAGCCAAGGGGGGCCTGTGACGTCTGGCTGGCCTGGCTCTCAGAGACCACTGGCTCTGTAGCCCCCGCCCCCAGGGGCGCCCCTTCGGCCCGACCTGTCCTCCAGGAGCCAGCTGGCGTCCAGGCGGACTCTCCCTCTGCCGTGGGGACTCGCCCCCAGGCTCCCACGTGTCACCGTAGGACCAGGCTTTTCACTGAGCAGCGGAGTCCAGGCAAGACATACGTGAGCCTGACTCCGCCACTAAGAGCTTGTGTGCCTTTGGGCAGTTAGGTCCCCCCACTGCGGCGCTGACGGGGATGGAGAGCGATGGCCGCAGGGCATGAACAGCTTCCTGTGACAACACCAGACTCTGCGTCGGGTCCACTTAGCACAGCGCTGGGAGGCATGGGCGGCCTGGCCCTTCCCGGGGACGAGGATGCCTCGGGGAATGTACAAAATAGCCCCAGAGGTAGTGAGATGGACGGAGGTGACTTTGGTGCTATGCTTAGCACAGTGTCCGGGGTGGAAGGATGGCTCCGGCCCTGGACACGGTGCTCGGTGACGAGGTGTGGCCTCCCGATGTGGCCCCACCGCGAGGGCCGCCTACCGCAAGTCCGAGCCACCTTACTCACTCTGAGGGTCACACTTTTTGAGCACATGGCGGCTCAGTTTATAACCTGTATCTACAGGGCTAATTTAGCAAATGAATTTTTGGGGTAATAAGGATTTAAAATTCATTAGCTGGTGTCACTGACGGTTTTCCCCTTGTTCTGCGGCTCCATGTTTTAAAGCTGGAGGGAAGAACAAAAAAAGAACTGTTTGATTACAAATCCATCTCCTTCCACCCCTTCTAAAATTTCAAAGGGGACCGTCCGTCTCGTCCTTGGATGGAAGAGGCCTGCGTCAGTGTCCCCTCGTGGTGACGGCTCTAAGTCGGAGCAGGAAGTAGACGAATATTCGGCTGCAGAAATAAGCCAGCGTGCTGAAGGCGGACATAATTTACCACGCATCGCAAAATTTTCTAAGTAAATTATTTTCAAGTCAACTCGGCCCTTCTCCTAGCCGTGACGGGGACACGTTTGCGTTTGATTTAAAAAATTCTAATCTATCACTGCCACTGTTCCTGCTGCAATTTAAGGCTTGGGTGCTTCGTGGTAGATAACAGTGGTCACACTTCTGCAGGCTAAGAAGGCAGGGACGGTTGGTATATTAACTATCACAGAGCAGACAACAGGGGAAAAGACGGTCTGTGTAGACAGAAGAAGGACGTGTCAGGCCAGAGCTGCCTCTGCCCATCCGTGTGGTCCTGCCATTCAGCGTGTGTCTCCCGAATGTCCTAGAACCAGACCTGTAGGTGACAGAGCTGCGTCCCCACAGCGGCCTCGCCCCCAGGGGGCTCACGACAGACCCGGAGAGGCTGACAGGCCGGGGCTAGTGGCCCAGCCCCCGTGACGGTCACATGCGTCCACCCAGATACCTGGGCGGAAACTGGCCTTGAAGCACAGGTTCTGTAGGCCGAGGCGGGAAGCGAGATCGCCGGCTTCTGTCCCTTGCGGGTCACAGCACGCTGGCTGTAATGGTCTGGTCTCAGGGTCCCCTAACACCTCTCAGCCTCTGTGAAGAGGAAGTGTGGGTATGTCTTCCGCAGGGTCTGAGGTCACAGTCCCGGGTTGGAGTCACAGGTTCACCACGTACTCGCTGGTGCATCACATGTTGTCCCTGAGCCCAAGTTCTGTCATCTCTGGAATGGTTGTCACAGTGGGACGGTCCTCATCTGGCGACGGGGAGGCTTCTGTGGGGCGGAGTGTGCCCGTTTCGTGTCCCACACTAGCGTCCGACGGGGCTAACTACCACGGTCTTCATCCTGGAGTCACCATGTTGTAGGCACGGTGTCAGGGAGCTGGAGGGTGGACTTGTACCAAAGGAGCCCCAGGGGTTGTGTGGGGGGCGGTCCGGAAGAGAGGGACAGCGATGCAGAGCAGAGCCTGCCAGCCGAGCCCAGGTTTCCAGAGCCGAAGGGACCAGAGGGGAGGGCAGTCCAGCAGCCCCACTTTACGGATGAGCAAACTGAGGCCCAGAGAGGGAGAGAGACTGCTCCAGTTGCACAGGACAAATGACCTGTGACGTACAGTGGGGACATTCTGAGGAGGCCGAGGAAAGGCCTGTCTCCTCTTGCTCTGTGCCCTGACAGCAGCGTAGCCTTTGCCGCCTCTGACCTCCCCATCAGACCTGTCGGAAGGGGGCAGGAGAGACGCCTGGGGCTGGGTCCTTGCTTGTCTGTTGCGGTAAGACAAGCCTCTCCCATCTGGGGGAGGGATTCTGGGGGGGAGGCAGCCATCCGTAAATCCGCGAGAAGAGAGCGGAGAGGAGAGGGTGCTGTCAGCTCAGTCCTCTCCGCCCCCGGTGCTGGGAGAGCCAGCAGCCTGTGCAAGGAAGAAGGCCTTGGCCTTGGACGACGCAGAGCTAGGAGTCTGGTTCTGGCCACCCCCCCGCGACCTGGGAGGGGGTCCTGAAGTCACTTCTCCCCTCTGCTCTTCCCCATGCGCACGCCTGCCCTTCCGTGGGGTCCCTGACCTCTCCCGGTGGAGGCGGGGCCCGACGGCGACTCCGTGGACACTGCGGAGGACGGCGCACGCGCAGAGCAGACCCCACATCACCTTCACGGCCAGGGAGCCGCGTCTTGGAAGAGGGAGGTGTCGGAGGCTAGAGCCGACAGTCCTCGGGCCTCCCCCCCCCCCCGTAGAAATGCTGACTCCCCAGCCGGCAGCGGGCCAGGTGCCTTCGTGGGCCCCCCACGACCCGGGCAGGGGGTGCGAACCCTGGCGGAGCCTGAGACCCAGGACAGCTGCTCAGGGAAGGCAGGCCCCCGAATACGGTGGCGCGCTCCCAGCTGCAGACCCAAGTGGCCCCGTGCCCTGTGCGCTCAGCCCCCTCCCCGCTTCTCCGTGGTCCTCCGGCCAGTCCCATCCGCCAGGGACCTGGGAGGGAGCCACAGCGGTCCGTGTCCCTGGTCACGTGGTCTTGACCGGACCGGCTCAGCCCAGGGACCAGGCCTGCTGTGGGGCCTCACCGAGGCCATGCACCCAGCTCACCCCCAGCCGGTTGGTCTGGACACCAGGCGGGAGAAGACGGTCTGTGAAGCCTGGAAAGGGGTCTGCTCTTCCAAACGCGCACTCACCAGCCGGAGGCCTCGAAGGTCCAGAAGATTCCGGCAAACACGGCGCCACCCAAGGCACCGACCTTCCAGGAACCGAGACTCCTTCACTACTTGACAGTGAATTCAGAAGAATCGTCTGGAAGAAGTTCAGTGAGGGCGCGCGTGGGTGGCTCTGTTGGTTAAGCGTCAGACTTGATTTCAGCGCAGGTCATGATCTAATGGTTTGTGGATTGGAGCCCCATGTCCTGCACTGTTGGCGCAGAGCCTGCTTGGGATTCCCTCTCTCCCACTCTGTCCACCTCTCTGTCTCTCAAAATAAACAAATTTGAAAAGAGAGAGAAGTTCAGTGAGCTGCCAGAGAACATAGACAACTACATGAAATTGGAGAAACAACACATGACCAAAACAAGAAGGTAAAGCCATTTCTCACATCGAGGCTGATCACACGGAGGGACCCAGGTGGCTATGGGCCTCAGGGCCTTTGCACGACGTGTCCACACTGCAGACGGCACGTCTCCTTTGGCCCTGCAGTGTTCCCAGCGTCTCCATCTGGCGTGTAATGGCTGCTGGAACTCTTCATGGGGCTGAAATTCTACGGTGTGGGTGCAGGCTGACAGGTGAGCGTCGACAGCTCGGTGTCCTGTGGACGGTCCAGCCCTGAGTGTGTGCGGGGTGACCGGGCTCAGGTGCATGTCCTCCCTCCTGCACATCCTGGGCGCTGGCTGCCAGGCGCAGAGCTGCACAAGATGCCGCGGGCACGCTCTCTGCTCCCTGCTCAGTTCAGCGCAGCAGGGTTTATTCTGCCCTCAGGAAGCGTGGGCTCTGGGGGAGCAAAAGATGAGGCTTGTGTAAATCCCAGACCTCCCACCGGATCCCAGGTGGTGGGGAGGGGGGACTTGGGGGCACCCGGCTCAGAGAAGGGTACAGGCTTTAGGATTATGATTATGATTAAATTTTTAAAAAGCAAGAATGATCTCTACTCCTTGGGAACACATCTGTGAAAACTGTATCCATAAGATTAAAAGGTTCAGAACACGTTTATTTGTATGCAGCATGTACACTGATGGTCAAAACACCTACCATGATGGAACACGCCGGGAACAGCTGCCCTGGGGAGAGGCTGCGGCGACCCGCCCCACCACCCAGGGTGTGTTCAGGGAACACTCCCATGGTAACACCAAAAAAATGATCAGATTTTAGCCACAAAATATCCCAAAGGGTGTCAGTACTTTGTTAAAAGGCTTACAATAGGCCAAATTACAATTGCATATAATTAAACATCCCCTACATCATTACAGTACAAACTATAATTATAATTACGGTTCTGCAGATGGTGGAGGCCAGTGTTCCGACACACCGGCCGAGAAGAACAGCCCGTGGGGGCTCTGATGAAAGCCACAGACCTACCACCCCCAGGAAGCCACACACGCTCACCCTTGGTGCAGCTGCAGGGGCTTCATGAGTCCCCATTTAAAGGAGCCTTTGATCAGATCTGACCTCCTCCATTCAGACTGACGTATGCGAGACAGAGCAGTCAGGCACGGCCAGGGTCACCCAGGAGCACCCGCTCCTGCACACCCAAGGCCAATGGAACTTGCTCCCACCCCTTTCCCCTCATTGGCTGCCGGTGAGAAAAGTTAAGAGTGAAGGGGTGTCTGTTGAACATCTAGGAACCTCCCCCGCACCCTGCAACGGGGCATATAGAAAATACCCCGTTGTAAGGTGATTGGGAGACCAAGGGCTTGAGAATGCGCCACAAGACAGGGCAGAATCCCGAGCCAGCGGACGCCAGGCGCTATGGGAGGTGAAGGAAGTGAGGGCAGAACCCCGCGAGCTGAGACTGGCCTCTCCAGGGAGACGGAGGGTCCTGCCCTGTGTGTGCCGGGGGCCCCTCCACGTGCCTGCATACAGTCCCTCCTGATCCCCGCAGGTAACCCGCGGCCACCCTATTTCACAGATGTGGAATCACGGTCCGGCAGGCAGGGATTTGAACACACCGGTGCCCAGCTCCAGCACCCGCCTTTCCCAGCGTCCCTCCACCCCTGCGTGCTGTCCATCATCGCAGGGGTGCTGAAGCCTGTGCGGCCGCACTGTGACCTGTAAGTGTGGGGTCCACGTGGGAGTCAGCGTGGGTCCAGAGCAGGATTTAAACTGGAGAAACTGAGAAATGGCGCTGTGGTGGTCACAAGCCAGCAGGGGGAGCTAGGAGCCCCCTGGAAGACCTAAGCCCCAGGATGACCCAGGGTGGGTGCAGGTGGGCTGTGGGTGTGGAGGCAGCCTGGGGAGGTGGGAGACCACAGACTTCAGGTTCAGGGGCACGGATGTTCACGCCTCGGCTCTATGAGCTATGTGCCCTGGGACACGTTCCTTTGTATTTCTGAGCCTCAGTTATCTTTATCTGAGAAATGGGGGTGATGAAACCCCTGGGCACCGCTGCCGTGCAGATGGAGTGGGTCTGTTCCCTGCCTGGTGTCCCACCTGACTCCAGGTGCCCCATCAGTCCGTCCTGGGTGTGACTGAGGATCAGACTGATTGGATGGACGCGGCTTTGCGTAGGGAGCCAGAGGCCTTGGCCCCTTCCCCATCTCTGCCGCAGACTGTCTGAATGACCTTGAAGGTCTCTTCCGTTGTCTGGGCCTCAGTTTCCCTAAGCCTAGGGCCAGGGGCTGGTCCTGGAGGACCTCGCACCCAGCTCTCATGCACTCTGGTCCACGCCTGGGGAAAGAAGGTGTCAGCTCTGGGTGAAGGGGCCTGACTGTCAGGATAGAGCCTGGAGCAAGGCTCCGTGGCCTCGGGCAAATTCCTCAGCCTCTCGGAGTTTCAGTGAGCGCCTCCCGTAGTGGGGATGTTATTTCCCAGCTGCAGGGTTTAGTATACGGATTAAGGATGGCAGTATTTTCAGCTTGTCACCTGGTGTCCTTGGCTCAGAGTGCATACTCAATATTTGAGAGCTGTTATTACTCTTTTTGCTCGAGGATGGTTATTTTGGGTCGTTTGGTCCTTGGAGGATTCTAGATGGAATCACGGACTTCTGCAGCTCTGTGGGGCTTGGCGAGCGTTTCTTGCAAAGAACCAGATAGATGTTTTAGACCTTGTGGGCCACACGGTCCATTGGAGCTCTTCAACTCTGCCGTAACCTGAAGGCAGCCACAGACACTGCGTAAACAGTACGCATGATTGTGTTCCAATAAAACTTTATTTACAAAAAGTAGGTCATGGGTCAGAGACCATAGTTTACTGACCCCTGTCCTAGATGCCTGGGTCGGCAGGGCCAAGTTCACCGAAACTGCCAACGGGCTTGTGTTTTATTTTGATTTCTAGCAACCGAGCACCTTTATGACCATAATTTCATTTTCACAAATATCATGTCATTTTACAGGGGAGTAAGCAGGGTTCGCTGGTTGAAGAGCACAGCCCTTTCTGGAGCTGATGGAGGGGAGATGGAGATGGGAGTGGGTGGCTTTGTCACTGTCTGATTCCTGGGTGACCCTGTGGATGCCCCTTCCCCCCGGGCCTCAACGTGTTGCTCTGTGTGAGGGGCCTGGGCGTGAAGAGCGGAAGTCACCCTGTCGGGTCCTTTCTGCCCTGGCGGGGAAGCAGCTGCGGTCAGATCAGCCTTAGTGCGGCCTAATTCTTTTAATGCTGCTCTGAGGGAAATGAGATGTGATCGTAAAGGGGAAGATTCTTTAATTAAATTGCTGAGGAATTAGGAGGATTGAGTGACTGAAAGCAGAGGGTGATGCTGGGGCCAGGGCGCTCCCTGGCGATTAATTAAGACACTGCTCTCCGCTCCCTGCCCTTCCGTGCAGGCACCTCAGGCTGGGACCACAGGAGCATCGAGCAGACCCTCTGGTGAGCGGAGGGCTCCTGCTTCACACAGCAGCCCCTCTCACCCCCCTCCCAGGCCCCCGTTCTCGCCTCTCACTGCTCCTCGCCGCCTGCCAGTGCCATGCCAACAACTGATGGATGTCCCCGGGATGGGGCCATCCTAATTAAGTTGGATGATCTTTCTCGAGCTTGCAAAAGCAATGCCTGCTTTCAACCTCAGCCACGATGGGGCTTCAGTTTGGTCCAGCTGCCCTTGTTGGAGAGGCTGGGAAAATGTCCTGCCGGAATACAGGCTCTGTGCCACTAATCCCGAGCTCCGTCCGCGGCCGGCCACCCCCAGGTCCCCCTCAGCAGGGGTGGGGATTTTGACCTGGGTTCTGGGATTCCATTGAAACTGGGAGTGTGAGCCCCGCGGCCTTGTATGCACCCGCACCGTGCGAGGCCTCTCTCTGTCTGGAGACTTCCCTGACGCTGGCCCCATGATGGGATCTTCTCCCCATCTGTGACAGCACAGCCTCGGCCCGGAGCGCCTCGATGGCCTCTCTGGATGTGCCTTCCTCCTGCCGGTGAGACGCTCTCTAAGCCTCCCTGTGTTGTAGAAAAAGTAATGCGCTTACCATTTTCTTCCTAGGGTCTAGCACAGTCAGTCCAACCTCTTGTTCTAACGCATCCTGTATCGCTGAGAACTCATTGTGCCCCAAGGCCCGAGGTAAGCGAGGCTCGGTCCCAGCCCCGGCCTGTCTCCCACCTGATGTGGCACAGGAGCGCCGGGCAGTGCCAGTACGGGGGCTGTGGGGGCAGCAAGCTCAGGCTTCCTTGGGCTGCTGGGCACTCTGAGGCCACCGCCTTCGAGGTGCCCGTGCTTCAGCCAGATGCAGGGCAGGGCATTTCCCAAGGCCTGGGGGCCAGCGAGAGCCTGGCCCGGGGGACCAGGGGAAAGGAGGGAAGTGGCACAGGCCTGCAGAGGCGACAAGGAAGTCGGAGGAGCGAGAGCACGTAGGGAGAGAAGAAAGGAGCCACTGGGGGAACGTGCGAAAATCTGCAGGGACCACGGGGCTTCGTGTTGTCCCCGGGGACAGGGAGCAGTGGGGTGGCCTTGGCTCCCTTTGCCCCCCAAGCCCTCTAAGAGTCCCTTGTTTTCCTGAATCTTGACTCGAGGTGGGCCTTGGCGGGGGAGCCCCAGGGCAGGGCTGTGGGCGCGGGCTGATGCTCGTCCCAGGCCACAGGCCGTGGGGTGGAGGGGATGATCCGGACAGAATGCTCTGAGTGCGATGCTCTGAGTGCGGAGTGTGCTTCGCCTTGACCCCTTCTCAGTGGAGGAAGCAGAAACAGCGGATCCGTCCGTTCGTGCTGTAGCCCGGGCTCCCGGTGTCTCCGCAGACTGGCCCTGCTGGCGGCACGGATGCTCCTCCTGCTAGCGGTCCTCCTGCGGTGGAGACGCGCTCAGCTCACCGGCCGCCTGGCACCCTGCCCACTCTTCTCCGTTCTCCCAGCTGTGTTCCTGTGCACTCCCAGGAGCCCCCCCCTTCCTGCGCTGGATTCATCGCCCTGACCTTTCTCCAAACGTTCATCAGTGTTTACGTTCTCAAGCAATCCACGAGCACGTTCTCACTGTGAATGATCTGGACCACACAGATAAAGCTAGAGTTGCTCATGTTCCTTCTAGAACAGTCTTTGTCCCCTCCCAAGAGGCAACTAGTAGGTGTGGTTTGCTGTATATTATTCATTCACTCACTTCATTAATATTTATGGAGGTCGTACGCCACGCCCAGCGTCATCCTGCCTTGGGAATATGGTATCGTGGGAAACTCGGGGCGTGTGTTCTAGTCCCGGGAGTGAGAGCCTTGGCAAGCATGCAGATGAGATGCAAATGCGTCAGGTGGTGACAAGTGCTCTTTATTTTTCAAAAAACTGTTTTTCATGTTTATTTTTGAGGGAGGCAGAGTGTGAGTGGAGGGAGGGTCAGAGAGAAGGGGAGACACAGAATCGGAAGCAGGTTCCAGGCTTTGAGCTGTCAGCACAGAGCCTGACGCAGGGCTTGAACCCACTAACTGTGAGATCATGACCCGGGCCAACATGGGACGCTAACCGACTGAGCCCCCCAGGCGACCCTACAAGTGCTCTTTAGAAAATAAAGTCAGGGAAGGGGAGGGGAGAGAAGCTGCCAGGTAAGAAGGTCACTGTCCCCATGGTGGCCAGAGCCCAGCCCAAGGAGGAATTTCCACAGAGGCCACGCAGGGGCGGGGCTCTGGAGGGGCAGAGCAGGGGTGGCTCTGAGGCTAGGGGGCAGGGGGCTGCTTGGCTGCGGACACCCAGGGGGCCAGGCCCCAGGGACAGGTTTGGAGAGGATCTGGGGAGAGCAACGAGATGCTTGCAGGCCTCAGGGGACGCTCGTGTCCCCTCCGGAGGGCGCTGGGGCACTGGGAGGGAGGGAGGGCGTGAGCTCGTTTGTTTGGAAAGGCCTGCCTGGCGGCTCTGCGGAGAATGGACCCCGTCCACGTCCACGAGCCCCTGCGGTATCTATCGACCTATGTCATGTATAAAAACAGACGTGAGGTATGTGCATAAATCTACATTCTCCTTCTTTTCCAAAGGGAAGCATTGTCTCTGTGGCCTCTGCAAGGTTCCGTTTCACAGCAGAATACCCCGGAGAACTGGGAACCTTCTACATCACACATCTGGACCCACAGCATTTTTTTTTTTTTAGTTTTTATTTAGTTATTTTGAGAAAGACAGAGACAGGATGTGTGGGGGAGGGGCAGAGAGAAAGGGAGACAGACATTCCCAAGGGGGCTCCACATTGTCAGCCTGGAGCCCGACGTGGGGCTTCAACACATTAAACCTTGAGATCACATGACCTGAGCCGAAACCAAGAGTCAGATGAGCCGCCCAGGTGCCCTGGACCCATGTCATTTTTTAAAAAAAATTTTCTTTTAATGTTTATTTATTTTTGAAAGAGAAAGAGACAGCATGAGCAGGGGAGGGGCAGAGAGAGAGAGCAGACACAGAATCCAAAGCAGGCTCCGGGCTCGAACTCCCGCATGGTGAAAACATGACCTGAGTTGAAGTTGGACGTTTAATCGACTGAGCTACCCCTATTCTGAAACTGTTTAATTCAGTATTTCATGGTATGGCTTCGATTGATGCATAGGAGGCTGTTCCTTCTTTGTTTGTTTTTCTCCTCCAAGCAGTGGGTCTGTCTGCAGGCAGGGCCTTGCCTGTGGATATAAGTGGAAAACGGCCCTGAATCGGCTTTTGCATCCATTCTCAGGCCAGTGGTGACTTTCACATGCTGGGGCAAGGTGCTGGGCACGGTGCTGTGGCAGGGTACTGAGACAGGGTGCTGGGGAGGGTCCTGAGGCAGGGTACTGGGGCAGGGTGCTGAGGCAGAGTGCTGGGGCAGGGTGCTGAGGCAGCCTGACATAACTCCTCCCTAAGGCAGTGTGAGAGGCAGGGCCCCATGTGACCCCCAGGATCTATCTCCTTGAACCCTTCCAGATGGTTCTTCCCTACCCTTCAGTGGTTTTCTCGGCGCGCGCTGGTGAGAACAGGCATGGCGCCGCATTAACTTTTTCTGCAGCCGGAACAGACCTTCATGGTCTTCCTGTGTGAGGCTCAGAGGGCCAGCCTCGGTCTCTGGGAGAAGACCAAGGTGTCAGCAAGGCTGTCTTCCCTGTGGAGACCCTATTCTGGCTCCATTCCAGAACCTTCTCGATCCTGGAGGGGAGAATCTATTTCCTGCTGACTTGGGGTGTGGCGGAACTCAGTTCCTCGCAGGCCCCCGTGTCCTTGCCGGCTGTGACTCGCAGGCCGTCCCGGCTCCGACAGGCTGGCATGTGGCCCCCACGGGGCCCCGCACCCCAGCTGAGTGCCTCTGAGCGGGTGCACACCGGGGACCCACGTCCCCAACCCCACAAAACACACCTACACCACACCCAGATACATGCCACACGTGAGCACCCACCACGCCCACCACACTTCACACACACACCGTATCCCACATATGCCACACACACATGCAGATACACACCCGCCACACAACACACAACACACACACCACCGTACACCGCCACACACACACACACACCACAGAGAAAGCACAAACGCTCAGATACACACCCCCACACACACACCACAAACCACAAAGGACACACAGAGCACACACCTCCCTCCACACCCCTCCGAACCCCATCGCGTTCACAGCTCGGTTGCGGGAGGACCTGCTTGTTTGCTGAGTGCCTCCGTCTCCCCGCATCCGACGCCCTGTGAACCGCTCTGGCTGCGGGCCTGTTCCCGTCTCCCCAGTGCGTGGGCGCCACGTGAAGATGGAGCCTGGGAAGCGCTGACATGCTCCCCCCCCAGGAGCCTCAGCCTCACATGCTTTGAAGGTCAGAACAAGTTTTAATGCTCCTACCCCCACCCTGGCTTTTTAATTATTTTCAAAATATTTCTCTGAAAATGCTCTGCACCCCGTGATTTTAAAAGTCACACAGGTTCATTCATTCAGCCCCTACTGTGTGCCAGACTGTGATAAGCAGTTCACCCCTGGGGCCTCCCTGGGTCCGGGTAACACTCGGCACAAGGGGAGGAGCAGGCTATCAAATCCTCATTGTATGGATGGGAACCTGAGGCCCCAGGTCTGAGTAGCTCTTGGGGCCAGCAGGGAATCCAGCTGCTCGCCCCCGGGACCCAAGGTCAGAAGCCTCGTCAGTCATCCTCCTCTATGTGGTGCGGAATCTGGAAAGTCCAGAAAGGAGCAAAGAAGAAAATACAAATTCTAGGAGCACCTGGGTGGCTCAGTCAGTGAAACGTCTGCCTTTGGCTCAGGTCATGATCTCCCGGTTTGTGAGTTCGAGCCCTGCGTTGGGCTCTGTGCTGATAGCTCAAGAGCCTGGATCCTGCTTCGGATTCTATGTCTCCCTTCCCGCCCCTCCTCTGCTTGTTCTCTTCTCTCTCTCTCTTAAAAATAAATAAACTTAAAAATTTCAATAAAAAAAAAAATACAAACTCCTAGAGAATTAAACTTCACAATTTGGTGAATATTCCGTGTATCGATGTAAGTAAGAACATATTTTACCCCATTCTCTAGGTGCCTGAGTGGGCAGCTCTTTCCCATAGAGCTGCCCCTTTTCAAAGACTTAATACCGAGGGAGGACGGAGGAAGGAGGAGGGAGCTGAAGGGACAGCAGAGGCTGCGTCTTTGAGTCAGTAACTCAGGTGGACGGCAGAAGCTTGCAGCTAGTGGCGGGGTCGCCTTTTTATTCTAGGACCAGAGGGACCCTGGAATTTTCTGGCCTCGGATGGCCACGTGCGAGTCCTGCCCCCCAGCTCCCTGGCGGCCTCTGGGCAGAGCCTCAGGCTGTCCAGGCCCCCATCCGTGACCGGGGCTGGGGCTCACTGAGCAGTCGGAGGGCATTGGCGAGGGGCCTGGCATGGCGCCTGCACCCCGCAGCCCCAACACGGTTTCATTCCCTCGCCTTCTGCACGTCCCCTCTGCGGGCCTGCACCCATGTCCCAGCTTGTCCCATGTCCCCTGCCCAGCACTCATCCCCGTGCTGGTGTCCAGATGGAGAGCAGGGGCACATGGGTGCTGCTGGGAGGAGGCGTACTCTGTTTCCTTCATGTGCAGCCCTCAGCAGACCCTTGGCTCTGATTGGTGGAAGCATCTAGAACCCTGTCCCTTCACACCTTGATGGCTACCAACCTGTCCAAGCACCATGATGGCCAGATGTCTGGCTAACCCCTGGCCAACCCCCCTGTTCCTGCCTGTCTCCCCTATGGTCATTCTCAGGCCAGCATCTGGAAGGGCCTGTGACGACACCATTCAGTCAGCTGGCACCCCTGCTCGGGACTGCCCGTGATTCCCTCCCCACCAGGGCAGCACGGTCCTGGGGTGCCTCAGCTGGCCCGCGGCCTCTCTGACCTCGTCCAGCCTCTCCCCACCTCCTGTGGCAGCGAGCACCCCCAGCGGGCTCCCATGTCAGAGCACTGGACCGGGCGCCTTTCTCTGGAGCAATCTTCTTTTTTGAAAACATTTATTTATTTTGAGAAAAAGTGAGAGGAAGGGGAGGGGCAGAGAGAGAGATAGAATCCCCGATGGGGGGCTTGACCCATGCACCATGAAATCATGGCCTAAGCCAAAGTCAGACACTTAAATGACTGAGCCACCCAGGCGCCCCCTTTCTGGGGCATTCTTCACTCTTTCCTTCCTCAGGCCTTTGCTACAGAGCGTCCCTGCTGACACCATAGCAGATAGCAGCAGCCTCCATGATGCTCCCTGCTTCCACTTTATTTTCCTGAGCCAGTCATTGTCACCACACCTAGATCTGTAGCCACTGTCTGTACCCACCTGCGCCTGCACTTGCACCTGTACCCACGTCTGCGCCTGCGCCTGCACTTGCACCTGCATGTGTATCTGCACCTGCACGTGTATCTGTACCTGCGCCTGTGCCTGCACAAATACCAGTACACACCCCCACCTCTTGTAATATTTGCCCTCCGCACACATACTGGAACATAAGCTCCAGGAGGCCCGAGGCTGCAGTTTGCTCACTGTTCACCCCCCCCACCCCCTGCACCTGGACCTGGTGCACTGCCTGACGTACGGTGGGTGCTGCCTAGTAGCTACTGAGTAAAAGAATGATCTGTCAGGAGGTAAGTGGGGGAAAGAGCAGTGGTGCCTCAAAACAGTGGTCTGTAGCTGGGTGGCGGGTGCGTGGCATTCACTGTTGTCCCTGATGTCTTATGACACGTTCAGTAACATCCATTTCCCAGCCTTCCCTGCACCCTGGGTTTTATTCACTGCGGGCTGGGTTGATGTTTGGGGTGACTGAAGGGTCCCTTCAGTGGCTGTTGAGGGAGGGGGGACTGCAGTCACTTCACAGCTTGCTGGGCGGGGGACGGCTTGAGTCAGATCTCCGCCTCTCCACTCTGTGGTCACCCCTCTGATAACATATCAGGCCACGGATTCCTGAAAACATCCAGTTTCAGGAATGAAACCAGATGGGGACACAAGATGTCCTGAAACCATTTTCAGTCCAAGAAAATGAACGTCGGACCAGAGATTTGCAGGAGACAAAGTGCACCAAGATCAGATTGAGAAGCAGGAGGGACGGAGTGAAATGCAGCACACAGCACGCCCCTTACCGCCTACCCAGTGCCTCCGAGAAGCATCTGGGGCATCTCCCAAAGCTAGTCCCAGGGTCCATGGTGAGGCTCGTGTCCAATAGGCAGCTGAAGGGGACAGGAACCACTGAGACTCAAAGCCTGTGTCCCAGAGGACCTGTCCAGCTGGCCTGCACCCTCTGAGGGCAGGGGTGAGGCTGAGGACAATGGCAGGGAGGATAAATCACCACATTGTAGCCCAACAGATTTGGGGCGAGTGGAAGGAAAAGCTGATGGAGGTGCCAGCGCTTGTCATGGGCATGTCAGGCGCTTCATGACGTGGCAGGCAGGCGCCTCTGGTCCCAGGCAGAGAGAGGGACGGGCGGTCCCCCAAAGGGTCGGTGGCAGGGAGCAGGTGCTCGCGGCTGGGGGAGGGTGCTGAGGATGTTGTCTCTCTTGTCATTTAGCTACGGCATGAATTATTAATGGACTGTTGTGTCACACACACACACACACACACACAGCTGAACGTCATTTTGCCATGATTCGGCTCCTGCTCTGCTGTGGGCTGTGATGATGAAAGTGCCGTTTGATCAGAAGGCAGCAGTGGCACGGAGATGATTGCCACTTCGCCTTCATAGTCGCCAAAGAGGGAGCGCTCCGTGCTGCTCATCGCTTTCCTCCCAGCTCTGATGTAAGTGGTGGCCCTCTCCCCACCACTTCTGATCTTCATCTATTCCTCCCTTCTTTTCACTCGGAGGAAAGCTTGTACCCCCTCCCTGTCCAGGGGCCTGCGCCCCTGCAGCTCTAGGGCCCAGCTGCTCAAGGCTGACACTTTCCAAAGCCTGGGTCTCAGCACCTGGTCCCCGCTGCCTCTGCGCCAGGAATTGGATTTGCAGCTTTAATCTCTCTGGATGTATTGTTGAGGGAGGAGGGAAAAGAGAAAGAAAAGAATGTCCTGTCCAGCACAGCCACAGGGAAAAGAAAGGTATGTGGGGGTGCAGTCTGTTCTGGAGACAGAATCCCAGGACATTCTCAACCATGCAGGGCTGTTCCTGCAAAAGAAAGACTGGACGCTGAGAGTCCTCATATGAAGTCTCAGTTTCTCCAAACGCCTCCCTTTTCTCTTGCCTTCTATGCACTGACCCCTTGGGAGAGAAGGGCATTCCACTGCTGAGGTTGTCCCTCCTTCTGGCCCCTGGATCTCTGCGCCTGCAAGCTCCTCCATGTGGGCCTCCATCCCTCCACCTCTTCCTTCCAGAATCCTGCTTTCCTTGTAGGTGTCTGTCCCATCCTGCCTTCTCCAGGAGCCCTTCCTGATCTGCACAACGGGGGCCTGTTCGGGAGCCTGCACAGCCAAGTTCAGTTTACGTCTTAGGGACGCCACATCTCTAATGCTCCCTGGTGTCCTGAAATCGGCGTCACTTCCCTCTTTTGAGGCTGATAACGTAGAAGCTCATGAGGCTGTGTAATGCACCCACGGGCACTTAGCTCCTAAAACACCGTTGCAGATGCACGGACCAGACTAGAGTCAGGCGTGTGGGGGAAGTAGCCTCTGCATCTTCTAGACTTAATGCTCAAGCCACCCCAGCTTCCTTACCAGCACCAGGGAGCCCCTGGCTTGGCCGGAGAGGCAACCAGTCCTTTCAGTGTTCTTGGGGCCACTCATACTCATACCTCTCTGGGCGTTTACATCCCCCTTCATGAGCTGTGGCCCCGGGTGGGTGGGAGAAATGCATTTTCGGGCCTCACTCTCTCTGACCTCCCCACTCCCAGCCCCCCTTTGACCTCACACCCCCCCAAGCCCAGAGGGATGGGCGTCCCTCTTCCTCTAACGCTCTGGTAGGGATTTTTCCTCTGTCAGATTCTTCTCCCAAGCTACAGGGTGAGAGACCAGGTCAGCCCAGGGACCGTGACGCAGGCGCGAGGCCATGGTGCTCCAGCTCCAGGCCCTGGCCCACCATTGGGAGCGTGAGTTCTGGAGTGAGACAGGCCTGCACTCAAATGGCAGGCACCTCCATTCATCAGCCCTTCAGGTAGTTCCTGGGAACCTCCTCTGGGCCAGGCTCTGTGCCAGATGTAGATCCCTTCACTGGGGCACCAGCCATTCCTTCAACTACTTCCTGCATCATCTGTAAAGTGCAGAGAATTCGCCAAACTCCCGGGGCTCCTGTGAAGATCAGATATGATTGTACATGAAGCGCCTGGCATGTCGTAAGGGCTCCCAGTTACTGTCGTCCATGGTTCGTTCTGGATCTCGTTCTCACCTGGAGGTGGAAAAAAGAAAAGATCTACCGTGAAAAATGAATGTGAAAGTTAAGGGGATGAAATATTTAAAATTGAAATCACGATCCCAAAGAAATACCTGCACTCCCATGTTTACTGTGCTGTGATTCCAAGTAGCCAACATTGGAAACAGCCCGAATGTCCACTGACAGGCATGTGGACGAAGAAGACATGGATGGCCCTGGAAGACATTACGCTAATTGAAATAAGCCAAGTCCCTGCGTGTGCTGTAGACTGAGTGTTGGTGCCTCCCCAAAATTTGTATCTAGCCCCCAGTGTGATGGTATTTGGAGGTGGGGTCTTTGGAAATTTGGGTCTTGAGGATAGAACCCTCCTGAATGGGATCGGTGTCTTTATGAAAGACTCCGGAGAGCTCCCTTGCCCCTTCCACCATGGTGAGGACACGGTGAGAAGGCCGCCATCTTGGATCTTGGACCCGCTGATCTTGGAGCTCCAGCCTCCAGACCTGTGAGAAATGCCTTCCTATCGTTTCAAGCCACCCTGTCTATGATAGTTTGTAACAGCAGCTCGAACAGACTGGCACAGTTTGATTCCACTTATACGAGGTATCAAAAATAGTCAAACTCACGGAAGCAGAGAATGCAACAGCGGCCGTAAGGAGACAGTTCTTGTTCAAATGGTAGAAAGTTCCAGTTCGACTAGATGAGGAAGTTCTAGAGATCTGTTTCACGACATGGGACCTAGAGTTCACATGGTGGTGTGCTCTTAACAACTTGCGGAGGAGGCAGATCGATCTGCGCTAAGTGTCCTACCGCAAAACAAAACCAGAACAGAACAAGCAACAACAACCACCCCCCAGGAGCTATCGGAAGTCTCTGGGGACCGTGGACATGTTTGTAACCTTGTTTTGTGGTGATGGCGTCACTGGCGTATGCATGTCCAAACTCATCAAAACACACGTGTTCCGTGTAAACGACGCTGGATGTCAAGCATCCCTCAGGAAAGCTGGCAGTACCTTCTTGAGAAGAGCACTGCTCTGATTGTCCTGCTCGGGTCTGAGCAGCTCCCTCCCCAGGTGGAAGGTGGAGTGACTCTGGGGCTCAGCTCCCCGCAGTAAAAGAGGTGGGGCCAGACTCCAGGACTCCAGGGCCTAGAGAGCTTCCTGCAGGGTGTTTATTCCATGGTGTGCATGTGAGGTCGTGTGGCATTGCACGGCGTTGCTGCCTGGAAGGCCCTGGGACAACATCTCTCCGGTTTCCTTATTTAGCAGTGAGGAGCCTGAGGCCCAGAGAGGGGAACTGACCCAGAGAAGGCCAGCACCCAGGGGGAGGCAGAGCGGGCCCAGAAGCCTTACCTCCCTGCAGCCAGTTCCGTTAGCTCTTCCGGCTCATACCTCCTGCCTCCCTGTCTTCCCTCAAAGTCCGGAACGGGGATGGGAATGATCCTGTGGGCACCTTGCAGGCCTCTGTGGGCCCCTTGGCGTGCCTGCCCAGAGCCGAACTCAGGGATTTTGCAGGAGTTCCCTGAAGCCGCTCCCACCGAAGGTCTCCAGCACATTAGCACTCTTAGTTTTAAAAAAGAAAAGGTATTTATGTGCAAAACCACTTACCTTTGTAGCACCTCCGGATAAATCTTCTAATTTACGGGTAAGCTGACACCCTCCAAGAGCCAAAATCAATGCATGTCACTGTAAATCTATGCTGGGCCTCAGCATCGACTCATACCAGCCAACTGATGGCCTTTGCTTTCTCCCTGGACCAGTTGGGCAGATCCTGGTGGAAGGATCCTGAGAGCCCTGCGCTGGGGACTGGACCCTGTCCCCTACCTCGAGTCCCCTTACCTCTCAGATGCCATCTTGGCTCTAGGGGTCATGTGGCAAAGCCCCACCTGTCTGCTGGATAATATTCAAGTCATCCTTCAAAGCCCAGCTCAGATGCTACCTGCCTTCGAGAACCTTCTTAGAGTTGCCCACTTGCAAATACCTTCTCCTTCATGTTGCCTTGGGAACATGTCTGGGAAATGCCACGATGATGGCCAACCTCAGGTGACAATACAGCACGCTTTCAGTGCTTCCAAGGTTGGGAGCACTGTGGTCAGGGGTCCATCTTTCCCCCTTCTCTGCTCACCGGCATGGGGTCCTATTTGTGTAGCCTTCATTCATTGACAACCCCTACTGTTTCCTGCTGTCCACTGTGCTTGGGGTCCAGGGGTGGGTCAGTCCTGGGGGTGCTCACGTTCTGATCAGGAAGATAGACAAGAAATTAGATATCACAAGCGTTCTGGGAAAGAGCACAGGGGCAACATCTGTGTCAGACGGAGAGGTCAGGGTGGGCTTCCCCGAGGTGACCCAAGGAGGACGAGGAGGTGACCAAGTGAACAAGCAGGGATAAAGGAGGCCCCCGTCATACTGCCAACATCATGCAGGCCACCTGCCGAGAACATAGGACAAGGAAAGGGGTGCAAAGGTGTGTCTCTCTTGCATCCCTGGAGCCCCCAGAGCCAGGAATGGCGGGCTGGTTTCTCCTGTGTTTGTCAAAATGCATTAAATTGAGTAGTTGCCTCGGGCCCTTAAGGTAGGCATTTTGTTTGACGGCCTTCCTGGGGTCCTATACACAAGGGCAGGCAGTCACTGGCTCCAATGGCTGGGTAGAGCCAGCCAGTACCCAAGTCTCTGAGGATCCTTGAAGCCAGATTTCAGCAGGAAGTGTTGGGTCTGCCTTGAGGGGAGTGAACACAGGATGGAGAAGGAGTGCCTGGTCTTGGGCTGTCTCTGCCCCGCCACTGCTCTCCTCTGGCCCTCTCCCCTGTCCTCACCCACAGACATGTCCCCAGGGAGCGGCTGAGCCTGCTCTGCCAGCCCAGCCAAGCATCTGCCCTCAGGCTCAGGACGCTCCGTCCTCCAGTTGGTCCCGACCTGACGGGCCGGTCGTTGTCCTCCATGGGCAGTCACAGGTGGGGTCTGGGAGTCCTCAGGGCACCCTAGCCCTGCTGCGGATGTGCCAGGACACAAGGACACTGGCTGTCATCTCTCTGCTCCATCCCATGGGGCATGCTTTTTGTGAGCTGGCTTTTGCCTTCGTTCCTATTCGTTTCCTGGTTCTCTGCTTACTCCCCAGCCAGGGGCTGAACCTCAGCAGTTTCAGGAGAGGCCTGGCCACCTGGCTAGCCATTGAAGCCCCCCAGTTCCTGAGGTCAGACCCAGGCTCCTATAAACTGAGGTGCCCCATAAATGGTCCCTGTGTCCTCAGCCCCTAGCCCAGTGTCCTGGCTCAGTAAATGTTGAGTGAACGGATGAATGGAGGAAATGGGTTAGAATGCTATGGATTCTGGAATTACCAGAGCATGGGGTGCTGCTGGCCATGCTCAGTTTTCCTAGGATTCTAGTTTCTTCATGACTCAGGCCCAAATTTTCCAGGCTCCTTTGAACCCTGAAAATGGGTTATCTGGCTATAAATAGGGAGCCATTTTTAAAAATTTTTACTTATTTAAATAATCTCTGCATCACACATGGGACCCAAACTCATGACCCTGAGATCATGAGTTGCATGCTGTTCCAATGGAGCCACCTGTCTATCCCCCATTAGGGGCCAGTTTTAAACCCACCCCACCTCCTGGGGCCAGTGTATTCGGTGTCAGACTCCCACCTTCCCTAGTTGCCCTGCACTGAAATTCCAACCTGCCTCAGGGCCATTGAGTAGAGCTATGCTTTGGTGTGGACAAGATGACTGGGGAGCAAGTGTGCTGGCCACGATTCTATCACTTGTAGGACATTAGGATGTGCCATCTCCTGATATGCCCATGAGCAAGCAGTCCACACCCAACACCACACAGGGTTTCTATACATCAGTTTGCCTGGTGAGTATAATTTCAACCTTCTTGCTCTGGCATAATTATTACTGGAATCCCTCTTCACCCCACAAGTGCCCTGTTCTGGATGATAAACTATGTGGCCATATGTTTACATACTCACATGCTGGGGTATTTTCCTTTTGGGAGTATGTCTTCCAGCTCTCAGAGGCTCCAAGCTATCGTGTTCTCTCATTGCCTCTTTCAGTCTTCCCTTAAAGTCTGTGAACTTCTCAAACTTCCATAAAAGCATTAGAACTGAGAATTTTCCTAAAGGCATTAGGATTGTGGAAACTTGTTCGGGGCAGGACGTGATTTCTGAGCCTGGTTCTAAGTAAAAGCATTCAGTTCTTCCAGGTCCTTTGATCTTCTGCCTTTCATGACTATTGCACAGACATTTCCCACAGCACCAGACTGGACAACAGCCAATGAGTCATTGATTAGAACCATGTGACAGCTGTCCAAGTCTGTCTCTGAGATCCCAACATTTGTTGTTCAATTTAATTCAGCAAACATCGACTGAGCACGTGATTTAAGCAAACACTCGGTGACTTCAGTGGTCTTTTGCCAACGTTGAGGCTTGTAGCCTATCTGAACTTAAGCTGCCATGATAGGAAAAGCTATCATTCTATTAACCCATTGTATCAGGTGTCTCTTGCTGAAAGCTCACTTCTAGTAACTGTGGACTAATTTGTACCAGACCAATTCACCTGCTAATAATACTGATAAACTCTTGGAAAGCAGTTTTTTCTCCTTAAAAATCTATTATATGGAGAGTGACAAAACAGGCAGAAATGAAAGGGGATTTGACACCTGAAGAAGGAATCATCCCTGACTGAATTTCCCATCTTTCTAATTTTGCACCTGCAGCAAGTTCTAGTTGTGGCAAAATTTCACATAGACACCTGAAGTCTTACTTGTTGAAGGACCAAGAGAACTTAGGTTGGGATAACCACCATATCTCTAGAGTAAGAGGAGAAATCCACGAAGAAGAGAAACACAAGAGAGGGCAGCTTAACTTCTATGTATAAATTATGCCTAAATTTCTGTCTTCCACTATGCATTTTGGAGGCAAATTCCAAGTCGTTCAGCTAAATGAAAAGCACTGGGTAGAAATTTTACTGATGGCTACTAAAAGGGAGGCAAGGTTTGAAGTTTGAGTTCAGCCAAGTTAACTGCTGGTAAAATCAAACTCTATGGACTTGAGAAGAACTTAGCAGAATCCAGAGTCTTTACAGGATATCTTTAATAATGTCTAGAATGCAATTCCAAATTACTAGACTGATAAAAAAAACCCAGGAAAATGTGATCCATAGTCATGTTAATCTTTTGCTATAGTTTTGCAGATGACAGCCAATCACAAGAGCTTGGTAACATGCAAAATAAACATTTGTTTTTGTTTACATGTCTAGAGATCAGCTCATTGGTTCTGCTGACTTGAACTAGGTCTTGACTGGGCTCACTCATATATCTGTGGTCAGTTGAAATTGGCTGGGGAGCTTCACTAATTTTGGCTAAATCCTCTTCCATATCTTCAGCCTCAATGTGGGCAACAGGGCTTATTTGGTTTTTGCTCCAATTCTCTTATCTTCTAACAGGATAACTGAGCATGTTCTGATGGTGAGGAGTGAGAAGGAGAGAGTAGAAATGCACAGCCTTCTGGAAACCCAGCTTCAGAACTGGCACACTGCATTCCAGTGCATTCCACTGACCAAAGGCACCCATAAGGCTAATAGGATGAGCTGTGAGGTCACATTGAAAGGTCTTGGGTACAGGAAGAGGTGAAGAACTGGGAGATTTTTGTTATCCATCCATGGCAGGCATAAAACTGATTTTGCCTTTGTTTGGTAGAGATGATTCTGGGAAATACTAGTAGGGAGTAAGAAAAGTGAGCCAGGAAAGGGAAGAAAGCCAGTTAAGATGTGCTGAACAGATTATTCCAGAGGGGTTCTAGCATGTAATTCCTCCAGAGATCTCTGGAGCTAGGGAGAAACTTCCCTTGGAGTTTGCCTACCCAAGGGGCGAGGAAAGAGGGGTACTTTTCCATTGAATCCCGTTTGTCATAAAGGACCTTCCTGAGGCATTGGTTCCCCAGCACATTCCTTTTGGCTCTTTATATTTTGTGTGATGGACTGATTATTGGAAAGGAATAGGAAGTGGGTGGGGTTTCTACCCAGGTCAGGCCACAGCTGACACAAGACAACAAGCATGGAAGAAGAAGTGAACTGAATCCAGTTCAACCGAGAGGAAGACAGGGCAGGGATTCATTAAAGCTCTGGGGAGGGCCTTGAGTTCACCTCCTCGATGCAAAGAAATGTTTAAGCCAAATATGCCTACATCTCTAGTTGAGGAAAGCCCTGAGTGACATCTGGGTTTACAATTCTAAGGTGAAATCCTCAGTGGGGGCAGTAGAGAGGCATAGAAATATTTTCAGAAGTGTATTTTCTAAATATACATGCCTACCTTACATCCCCTATGAATTGGATCTAATTTACTCTTTTCTAAATGTTTGACACTTGGCTCCACAGGAAAAGAGTATGCATATACATACATATGTGCATAAGCATATTATAAATTTTACTTACATTAAATATGTGTGGCACACAATTTACTACAAATAATACCATGTACAGTATTTATTATAACTTCCATATACTAACATATTCTCATAGAATGCATTAGTTGACTTTTGCAAGTTTTTATTGATTTTATCTATACCCAACCTATCATTGCAATTGATGAATAAGAAGTTACAGCATGAATGTTGGCAGGTTTTCTTAGTATTTTTATTATTGAGACAGAGAGAAACAGCATGAGCAGGGGTGGGGCAGAGAGAGCGGGAGACACAGAATCCGAAGCAGGCTCCAGGCTCTGAGCCATCAGAACAGAACCCGATGCGGGGCTTGAAGCCACAAACAGTGAGATCATGACCTGAGCCGAAGTCGGCCGCTTAACCAACTGAGCCACCCAGGTGCCCTTAACTGTTGGCAGTTTTGTAAAGATGAACAGGAAACAATGAAATCATATGTCAGAATTTTGCCCACTTCTATGGTATAAGCACTTCTTTATTGAGTCAGATTTTTTTTTGAATACTAAACTATTTCCTCAAGTTTTTGTGCTCTCCACAATGTAAATGGTAACAGATATGGTATTCTTTTACATTCATCTGCCCTATTGACACTTCCTTCCTCCTTTTCTTGTCTAGACAAACTCCAAAAAGAAAGCCAAGCACTGATTGGGAGAGTTTGCTGATTTTTGTGGTGTGAATACTTCCTCCGTGGTTGATTTCAAGCTCCCAATATGGTGTCGTTGACCATAGCATTGGGAAGGTGCTCAGTAGAATCACCACTGGTTTTTCCATGTACAGACACAGTAGCCACAAATTACCTTAAGAGAATAAACATGGTAAACTGTAGTAAAATAGTTACCAAGTGGTGAGGTTTTAGAATTTATTATCTTTGGTATTAATGTAATTTATTATAATTTTGCATAATTTAATTTTCAGTAATGGCTGGGCTTAGCAATCAGCTTGCAAGATTTCTGAAAATTTAATAAGGCTTTTGCAAACGTGTGTGAGCTGCTCCCATGTGCCCCTAGGGTCTCTTCCCTTTCTACCCATGGGGGGATTTCTGAGAGATGTCTGAGAGAAATTTATGTTGCCCTCACAGTTGTGTGCTCAGGACCTGGCCTGACTCCTGGCATGAGGAAAGCCCTTAATAAAGGTGTGTTGAGGAAGTATAATCCTAGACTTTTAATCTAAGAATCCATGAAGCTAAAGGGCTTTTCTTCTACTCCCACTGCCACTGTGCTGTGAGGGGCAGTGGGGGGTAGACTTGAAGGCTTTCCGAATTTGGATCCCAGCTCTGCTGCTGATTTGCTGTGTTACTTTCAACAGTTATTAACCTCTGGGTGCCTCAATTTCTTTCTTGTAAAATCGGCATAAAAGTAGTTGTTCCCTCCGAGAGGTGTAGCTGTGTGACATGAAGGAGGGACTATGTTTCAAGTACTAAGGACAGCTACCTAGAAGACTCTGTATTGGTAGTTGCTATTATTAATACTGTTATTTTAAACGGCTTTATTGATGAATTATTGACATAAAAAGTCTATACATATTTAATGTGCACAACTTGGTGAGTTTAAGATGCGGCTGTTTTTTGTTTTGTTTTGTTTATTTATTTATTTTTTAAATTTCTATCCAAGTTAGTTAGCATATAATGCAACAGTGATTTCAGGAGTAGATTCCTTAATGTCCCTTTCCCATTTAGTCCACCCCCTCCCACAACCTCTCCAGTAATCCTCTGTTCTCCATATCTGAGTCTCTTATGTTTCCCCCCTTCCTGTTTTTATATGATTTTTGGTTCCCTTTCCTTATGTTCGTCTGTTTTGTATCTTAAAGTCCTCATATGAGTGAAGTCAACTGATATTTATCTTTCTCTGACTAATTTTGCTTAGCATAATACCCTCTAGTTCCAGCCACATAGTTGCAAATGGCAAGATTTCATATTTTTATTGCTGAGTAATACTCCATTGTATATATATATACCACATCTTTATCCATTCATCCATCGATGGACATTTGGGCTCTTTCCAGATTTTGGGTATTGTTGATAGCTCTGCTATAAACATTGGGGTGCATGTGTCCCTTCAAAACAGCACACCAGTATCCCTTGGATAAATACCTAGTGGTGAAATTGCTGTGTTGTAGGGTAGTTCTATTTTTAATTTCTTGAGGAATCTCCACACTGTTTTCCAGAGCGGCTGCACCCGTTTGCATTCCCACCAGCCGTGCAGAAGAGCTCCTCTTTCTCCACATCCTCGCCAACATCTGTTGTTGCCTGAGTTGTTCATGTTAGCCATTCTGACAGGTGTGAAGTGGTATCTCACTGTGGTTTTGATTTGTGTTTTTTTAAAAATATTTTTTCATATTTATTTTTGAGAGAGAGAGAGGCAGGCAGAAAGAGAGGGAGACACAGAATTCGAAGCAGGATCTAGGCTCTGAGCTCTCAGCAGAGGCTGATGTGGGGTTCAAACTCACTAACCCTGAGACCATGACCTGAGTTGAAGTCAGTTGCTTAGCCAACTGAGCCACCCAGGCACCTCTGATTTGTATTTCCCTGATAATGAGTAATATTGAGCGTTTTTTCATGTGTTGGTTGGCCATCTGGATGTCTTTTTTTGAGAAGTGTCTATTCATGTTTTTGCCCATTTCTTCACTGGATTATTTGTTTTTATTTGGGGGGGTGTTGAGTTTGATATGTTCTTTATAGACTTTGGGTACTCACCCTTTATCTGATATGTTCTTTGCAAATATCTTCTCCCATTCCATCAGTTGCCTTTTAGTTTTGTTGATTATTTCCTTTGCTGTGCAGAAGCTTTTTATTTTGATGAGGTCCCAGTAGTTCATTTTTGCTTTTTTCCCCTTGCCTCTGGAAATGTGTTGAGTAAGAAGTTGCTGCAGCCAAGTTCAAAGAGGTTTTTGCCTGCTTTGTCCTCGAAGATTTTGATGACTTCCTGTGTTATGTTTAGGTCTTTCATCCATTTTGAGTTTATTTTTGCACATGGTGTAAGAAAGTGGTCCAAGTTCATTTTTCTGCATGTCACTTTCCAGCTTTCCCAGCACCACTTGCTGGAGAGACTGTCTTTATTCTGTTGGATATTCTTCCCTGTTTTGTCAAAGATTAGTTGGCCATACATTTGTGGGTCCATTTCTGGGTTCTCTGTTCTGACCCATTGGTCTGAGTGTCTGTTTTTGTGCCAGTACCATGCTGATTATTACAGTTTTTAACATATTTGTAATATAACTTGAAGTCTGGGATTGTGATGCCTCCAACTTTGGTTTTCTTTTTCAAGATTGCTTTGGCTATTTGGGGCCTTTTCTGGTTCCTTACACATTTTAGGATTGCTTGTTCTAGCTCTGTGAAGAATACTGGTGTTATTTTGATAGGTATTGCATTGACTATGTAGATTGCTTTGGGAAGAATTGACATTTTAACATTATTTGTTATTCCTGTCCAGGAGCATGGAATATTTTTCCATTTTTTGGTGTCTTCTTCAATTCTTTCATAAGCTTTCTATAGTTTTCAGTGCATATATATATTTTTTTACCTCTGGTTAGATTTATTCCTAGCTATTTTATGGATTTTGGTGTAATTGTAAATGGGATGGATTCCTTGATTTCTTTCTCTGTTGCTTCATTATTGGTGTATAGGAATGCAACCGATTTCTTTTCATTAATTTTATATCCTGCTGCTTTGGTGAATTCATGGATCAGTTCTGGCAGTTTTTTGGTGGAGTCTTTTGGGTTTTCCATATAGAATATCATGGCATCTGTGAAGAGTGAAAGTTTGACCTCTTCCTGGCCAATTTGAATGCGTTTTATTTCTTTGTGTTGTCTGATTGCTGAGTCTAAGACTTCCAGTACTATGTGGAATAACAGTGGTGAGAGCTGACATCCCTGTCTTGTTCCTGACCTTAGGGAGAAAGCTCTCAGTTTTTCCCCATTGAGAATGATATTAGCATTGGATCTTTCATATATGGCTTTTATGTTCTCCAAGTATGATCCTTCTATCCCTACTTTCTTGAGGGTTTTTTTTTTTTTAATCAAGAAAGGATGCTGTATTTTGTCAAACGCTTTCTGCGGATCTATTGAGAAGATCATCTGGTTCTTGTCCTTTCTTTTATTGATGTGATGAATCACATTGATTGTTTTCTGGATATTGAACCAGCCCTGCCTCCCAGGTATGAATCCCACTTGGTTGTGGTGAATAATATTTTTAACGTATTGTTGGATCCTGTTGACTAATCTCTTGTTGAAGACTTTTGCATCCATGTTCATCAGGGAAATTGGTCTATAGTTCTCCTTTTTAGTGGGGTCTTTGTCTGGTTTTGGAATCAAGGTAATGCTGGCCTCATAGAATGAGTTTGGAACTTTGCCTTTTATTTCTAGTTTTTGAAACAGCTTAAAGAGAATTGGTGTTAACTCTTCTTTAAATGTTTGGTGGAATTCCCCTTGAAAGCTATCTGGCCCTGGACTCTTGTTTTTTGAGATTTTTGATTACTGATTCGATTTCTTTACTGGTTATGAGTATGTTCAAGTTTTTTATTTATTCCTGTTTCAGTTTTGGTAGTTTATATGTTTCTAGAAATTTGTCCATTTCTCCAGATTTCCCATTTTATTCACATATAATTGCTCGTAATATTCTCTTATTATTGTTTGTATTTCTGCTGTGTTGGTTGTGGTCTCTCCTCTTTCATTCTTGATTTTATTTATTTGGGTCCTTTTTCTTTTTGATCAAACTGGCTAGGAGTTTATCAATTTTGTTAAGTATTTCAAAGACCAGCTTCTGGTTTCATTGATCTGTTCTGCCATTTTTATGGTTTTGATAATGTTGATTACTGCTCTAATCTTTATTATTTCCTGTCTTCTGCTGGTTTGGGGTTTTATTTGCTGTTCTTTTCCAGCTCTTTCAGGTGTAAGGTTACGTTGTGTATCTGAGATCTTTCTTCCTTCTTTAGGAAGGCCTGGATTGCTATATACTTCCCTCTTATGACTGCTTTTGCTGCATCACAGAGATTTCGGACTGGAATGTTATCCTTTTCATTGGCTTCCATGGTCTTTTTAATTTCTTCTTTAACTTCTTGGTTAGCCCATTCATTCTTTAGTGGATGGTCTTTAGTCTTCAAGTATTTGTTATCTTTTCACATTTTTTCATGTGGTTGATTTCGAGTTTCATAGTGTTGTGATCTGAAAATATGCACAGTATGGTCTTGATCTTTTTGTACTTGTTGAGAGCTGATTTGTGTCCGAGTATGTGGTCTACTCGAGAACGTTCCACGTGCCCTGGAGAAGAATGTGTATTCTGCTGCTTTAGGGTTAAATATTCTGAATATATCTGTTATGTCCATCTGGTCCAGTGTGTCATTCAAAGCCATTGTTTCTTTGTTGATTTTCTGTTTAGATCATCTGTCCATTGCTGTAAGTGGAGTGTTGAAGTGTCCTACTATTATGGTATTATTATCAATGGGTTTCTCTATGTTTGTGATTAATCCCTTTATGTATTTGGGTAATTCCACATTTGGAGCAGAAATGTTTATAATTGTTAGGTCTTTTGGGGGGATAGACCCCTTAACTATGATATAATGACCTTTTTCATTTCTTGTTACAGCCTTTATTTTAATGTCTAGTTTGTCTGATATAAGTATGGCTACTCTGGCTTTCTTTTGTCAACGATTAGCATGATAGATGGTTCTCCATCCCCTTACTTTTAATCTGAAGGTGTCTTTAGGTCTAATGTGGGTCTCTTGTAAACAGAATATAGATGGATCTTGTTTTCTTATCCATTCTGTTACCCTGTGTCTTTTGATTGGAGCATGTAGTCCATTGACGTTTGGAGTGAATACTGAAAGACATGAATTTATTGCCATTATGTTGCCTATAGAATTGGAGTTTCTGGTGGTATTCTCTGGTCTTTTCTAGTCTTTGTTGCTGTTGGACTTAAAAAAAATTTTTTTTTTTAATTTTGTCTTTTCACCCTTCAGAGAGTCCACCTTAAAATTTCTTGCAGGGCTGGTTTAGTGTTATGAACTCCTTTAATTTTTGTGTGCCTTAACCTTATCTCCCCTTCCATTTTATATAACAGACTTGCTGAATAAGGAATTTTTGGCTGCATATTTTTCCAATTTAGCACATTGAATATATCCTGCCACTCCTTTCTGGCCTGCCAAGTTTCTGTGGATATGTCTGCTGCAGACCTTATCTGTCTTCCCTTGTAGCTTAAGGACTTTTTTCCCCTTGCTGCTTTCATGATTCTTTCCTTCCCTAAGTATTTTGTGAATTTGACTATGATATCCTTTGTTGATGGTCGGTTTTTATTGACTCTAATGGGAGTCCTCTGTGCTTCCTGGATTTTGATGTTTGTGTCTTTCCCCAGGTTAGGAAAGTTTTCCAGTAGGCTTTGTTCACATAACCTTTCTACCCCCTTTTCTCTCTATTCATCTTCTGGGGCCCCTATGATTTTGATGTTGTTCTTTTTAGTGAGTCACTGATTTCTCTAATTCTTAAATCATGCTCTTTTGCCTTAGTCTCCCTCATTTTTTCCTGCTTCATTATTCTCCATAACTTTGTCCTCTATATTGCCAATTCGCTGCTCTGCCTCATCCACCCTTGCTACTGTGGCAGCCATTCGAGATTGCAACTCAGTTGTAGCAATTTTAAAAAATTTCATCCTGGCTAGCTTTTGCTTCTTTTCTCTCTGCAGAAAGGAATTCTAGTCTGTTTTTAACCCCAGCTAGTATTCTTATTATCATGAGTCTAAATTCTGGTTCAGATATCTTGCTTGTATCTGTGTTGATTAAGCCCCTGGCTGTCGTTTCTTCCTGCTCCTTCCTTTGGGGTGAATTCCTTCATTTTATCATTTTGAAGGAAGAAAAGGAATTAATAAGGTAAAACAAATTAAAATTAAAAAATTAAAAACAACACAAAAAAATCAAATAAATGATGCTAGACCCTAGGTGTGTTTTGGTTTGGTTGTTGAAAGGAGCTTGATAGTGTAGAGAAAAAAGGGAAAGATAAGAAAAGGAAAAAACAGAAAAAAAGAAAAAGAAAAAAGGAAAACGTTTGAAATTTTGAAAAAATTAGTATAATGAAATGATGGAAGTAAAATATAATTTGAAAGTTTTACAAAAAAGTAAAAAACATAGTAGAAAAAATTAAAGAAAAATATATTTAATAAAAATTAGAAATAAAAATAAGATTTTTTCCCTTTCTATATTCAAGGAAAAGAAAAGAAAAAGAAACAAATTGAATAGACGGACCAGGGAACAACTGAAATACGATACAAATTACATCGTTTTCCCCTAGAAGTCAAACTATGAGGCACTTTGTAGTCTGTAAACTAAGCAGGTGGAGAGACTTGTGTTCCTGAAGAGCAAGGTTGGTCAATTGGTCAGGGATTAGTGCAGTGGCTCCATTTTCCACTAGATGGTGCTGCTTAGCTTACTGGGGTGGATAATTGTGGTGCTTGTAAGTGTGTAAGCGCATGCATGGTTGGGGTGAAAAGGGTGTCACCCAGCTACCCAGTCTCTGTTCTCTCAGGTCAGCAATTGCACACCTGTCCCTTGTCTCCAGCTTCTGTTCACTCCCTGCTTTTACACTGTCTGTGACTAAGCTGGTAGGTTGCCAGGCGGCACCTCCCTCCTGAGTTTTATCTCAGACATAGCTGTGTTTCCCGACCTCTCACTTCTGCAAAACTGGGCCTTTAACCTGCTCAGACCTTCTGGGGAGGGTCTCAGCGGGCAATGGTCGGGTGCTGGCCGCATCCAGAATGTTTGCAGGACTGTGCTGCTGCCGATGCCCAGAGACTGTGGCTGGTTGCCAGCCTGCCTCTGGGAAAGTTCACGTGACTGTGCAGCAGCATTTCAGGGATTATGGTAAATCACAACAAAAGTCTGGCACCAGGCTTCACCCTTCAGGACCTTGTTCCAGCACCAGTGAATGTGGTTTTTCTCTGTTGTTCTCTGGGGTCTGCTGGCATCTTTGCCTGTGGCAGGGGGCTGTACCACCTCTACCAAATGTCCTCCCAGCGAGGGAAACACCTCTCCCCGTGTAGCCCGAGGACACCCGGATGTCACTCCGCTCCTGGGAATTCACCCTTCCCACCAGGGCACCGCCAGGTTTTGAGCTGTGGAGTTTTAGAGTCTGGGCTCCCCCTGTTTATAGAGTCTTAATGGAATTTAAACCCTCTCCTTTCTCCTTTCTCTCTGTTTTGTCCAGTCCCTGCAGCTGTTTTCACTTTCTCTCCAGCTGCTTTTTCTTTGGGGGGGGGTTCCCCCTGTCTCCATCACTCCCTGCAAGCAAGTGTGGCTCTCTGCCCTCCGGGGCTTCTCTCTCCCCAGGTCACCTCTCTGCACCATAAGACATGCTGAGTTCTGTGGTTCAGGTTGTGCAGATTGTTGTGTTAATCCTCATATCAGTTTTCTAGGTGTGCAGGATGGTTTAGTGTTCTTCTGGCTGCATTTCATGGACAAGAGATGCAAAAAAACCTTCCATGCTGTTCTGCCATCTTGGCCCCTCCTCCTTCCTATTATTAGCGAATCACTTATTGGGTGTCTGTTGTAGGCCAGGCACCACTCTGCTAGAGACTTTACATGCTTTGTCTATATTTTTAACAATATATTTTTTTAAGTTTCCTTTTCATTTTTTTGAGGGGGAGAGAGTCCAAGTGAATGCGTGTGGGGGAGGGGCAGTGAATGAGGAAGAGAGAGAATCTCAAGCAGCCCTCATGCTCAGAGCTCAAGGGGGAGGCTGACACCGGGTTTGATCTTACAAATTGTGAGGTCATGACCTGAACCTAAATTAAGAGTCAGACTCAACTGACTGAGCTACCCAGGTGCCCCTAAACAATATTTTAAAGATCAGCTAACTAAGGTCCAGAGTGACTTGGTGATGCTCGTAGAGGGCAGAGCTGGCAACAGGACCCAGGCTCTTTGCTTCGCTCCAAAGTGCAGATTCCATTCCTGCTGCGAGGTTGGGGGTCCGTGATTCCAGAATACTGTGTTTTCCTTGTGCGTCATTCAAAACAGCTGCCACAGCTCTGGATCCTTTACTTGTTCTTTTCAATTTATTTCAAGAGTCCTTTGTTTTATTCTTTTCAGTTGAGAAAGAGAGAGAGAGAGAGAGAGGGAGTGTGTGTGTGTGTGTGTGTGTGTGTGTGTGTGTGTGTAAAACATTTGTATCCACCAACTGGACTTAAAAAATATTAACATTTTGTCAAATTTCTTCAGGGTTTTTACATAGCAAACTATCACAGAGAAAGAATCTACTCCATTTTCCTTCCAAGGCAAGGACTAAGGGCAAACCACTGACCTCATAGAGTTTAAGAAAGAGAAAGGACAGAGGTGGGTGTCAGTTTGCAGATGAGGAACCGGGATAAGGAAGGAGGGTGGTTTGCCCACAGTGTGAGAGGCAGGCGGGCTGGGTGGGCTCGGCTCCTGCGTCACACCTACAGAGTGCCCTCGACGTGCAGCCGGGGACGAGATGGCGGGGGTGGGGGACAGCAATGATCACCCTCAGCGCGTGTTTCCCAAGTGCTTCCAGTCCAAGGATGGAGAGGCATCAGAAGCCCCAAGGAACCCAGTAACATCGGGTTCAGTCTCAGTACAGCACAAAAATTATGAAACAAAGGAGGCATCAATCCAGAATCTGTGAGGAGGGAAAGGGAGCTTAAATCTCTGCCGTAGCGTTTCCTGAAAGACGAGAAGGACGTGGCGCACTTATAATACACAGCAAACTTCTCGCGTGTCTTTAGCTCTCACACTGAGGGTCAGTTGCACATGGTTATCCCGCACCTCTGCCCACACGCTTGGTCCTCCCCCGTGGGCCCCCCAGACCCCCTAGGTGCTCCCAGCCTGCAGCCCCAGCTCCCCGTCTCCTCTCCTCTCTGGGGGAAGTTCTTTCTTGTCTGCTTAAGCAGCCTTATTGAGATAGAGTTCACACACCATGCAATCGATGCATCTTAAGCACACACTCACTCAGCGGTGTTCAGGAAATTCAGAGAGATGTGCGGCCACCACCGCAGCCGATTCCAGAATATTCTCCTCATCTCAGAACGAAGCCCCATTCCCATCTGCCCAGCACACCCCAGAGCCCGAGGCCGTGAAGAGGCTGCTTTCTGCCTCTGTGCGTCATTCCCTGTACATGTCCCTGCTCTGGGGTCAAGTCTTTCTAATGCCATCAACCAATTTTGTCACCACAGTTCTGTTCTCTTCACCCATGGCTGGAGTCGGCCCGGCAGGGGAGGCCTCCTCTCTCCCTGGATGGGGGTGGCGTGGGCCCACCACTTCCTGTCTTTCCCCTTCTCCATTGTTATCCATGTCGACAGTGACCTCCGATAGCACGTAATTGGAATTACTGCTCTAATAGAGACATAATCGGCAGGCTTGGGGAAGAGCTCACATCCTCGGGGGAGCACAGGGCAGAGCTTCAGAGACAGAGGGCTTGGAGCTGAGCTGTGAAAGATAAATAAGGTGTCAACAGGTCAAGAGCAGGGAGGGAGCTTCCCAAATGAGAGAGCATGGGGATGGAAGACGGAGGCCTCGGGAGGCAGGGCTGCCTGTCAGAAGCGCTGACTCCACGGGACCGAGGACACGGGGCTGAATGACGAGGCCGGAAAGCTAATGAGAGACACTGTTTATGAGCGTGTTGTTCAGCTTTTATTTCATTATTGCCCCCTGAAGGGGAAAAATTAAATTTAAATATCGTTTCTCCCTAATGAAAGAAATTAAATAGTAAGGGATGCAATTTTGTTGAGGAAGCCTGAGCTGGGGAGCGCCACAGACTGTGTGAAGTTGTAGATTTTCAGCATGTTTGGGGCATTGCGGCCAGTTGAGAAGGGGTGGTGGGCTAAGGCATGCTTACCACACACTTTCAGGTCTCATTTAAGTCTTAGACTAGCCCTATGAGATGGCTACTAACTCATGATCTCTGATGTACCATTGTGTAAACTATAGTTCACAGCTGACTAATTAGCAGAGCTGGGATTTGAACCCAGGCAGGGCAGCTCTGCAGCCCGAGTTCTAAGCCACGTGCCAGACTCCCTCACGGGCCTGGACTGGGCGGTGTCAGGACGTGACCTCTGCCCCAGGCAGGCACTTCTCTTCTTGCTGTTGACTGAGGGCTGGGCTGAGTGTTCTGGGTCCTGGGCTTACTGTGAGGCTGTGCAATACCCACCCCCCTTCAACCAGGGGCCAGAAGGAAATGGTCAACTGGCAGGATGTTCTGGAAAGTGCATGGGCTTTGAGGTCAGGCTGACCTAGGTTGGGTTTGGCTTTGCCATTTCCTAGCCACGTTGCCGGAGTCCAGCTGCAGCAGGTCCAGGGCCCCCTGCAGGACGGACGGTGTCGGTGAGAGGGAGCAAGAGAGCCTCGGCTTCTTTCTGCTCAGCAGGCAGGCGTCTCTGCTCTGACCTGAGAATCAGCTTTATTTATTGAAAAAAATGTATGGGGTACAAAACAGAAGTGGCAATTGCCTTAGACAGTGATTTCTGATGACAAATCCTTTGGTATGTAAAAATTTCCCAGGGCATAGATTGGTAGAAGACTCATGTATAATCTTTACCAATAGAGACTGAAGTAGGTGACTAGATGTTTATCACATGGGGAAGGTAGGGATCTTTAGCATTAAAATACAAGGCAATGGTTTTTAGCATAGCAAAGGCAAGAGTTAGGTCTTTGTGAGCAGGGGTCAATAGCCTGTTTTCCAGGGGAAGAAAAACAGGTTTTTCTCAGGAAATGTAATATTTGCTCCTATAATCACAAAAGAAGATATTCCTGCAACAAGATTTTTCACAAGGTACAATTCACATATTTTTAGCATAAGAAGGCGAGTCACCCCTGATACCAGTCAGTCCGGCACCTGGGGGGTCGGTGCTCAAGCAGAAATTGAGTGGGGGTTGAGTGGGTACAGACGCCGGAGGCCTTGCTAACCTGCCTCACTTCAGAGATGGCTCTCAGCACCAAGTGACCTCTGGACATTTAACTTGTCTGGGCCTCAGTTTCTCTGTCATGAGGGCCATCTTGGGAAGGAAGTGTCTCACAGGGCGGCTTATGCATTGATGGATTCTAACCAGGCCGGGGCCATTTATTCCCAGAGTGGCCCAGCTGCTATCTCCTCCCTCTCCTGCTGGCTATGGGGACCTGCGCCCAGGCAGGTGGGTGGCTGAGCAGGAGGAGAAAACGATAGTGTATTCAAGATGCGGGTGGTGACCCGAGCATCCCCTGTGGCCAAATGGAGCTCCCAATGGCCTGTGACTCTCCCGGCACTGCTTCCCTACAGGAGAGCAAAACAACCAAAACAACAACCAAACGGTGACAGAAATCTGTGTTCCAGCCTGGGGCAGCTGGTGACATCTGGGGTCCCAACAACAGAGAGAGCGCACATGTCTCCTCTGTCCCTTGCTCCTCCTGGAAGAGTTCTCGCTCTGTCTGGGCCACCGCTGACTGCTGAGACGGAGGAATCATGGCCATTGCCACAGGGTCGTTACTCTTATGACCCAGCCCTGAGAGGAGGAAGAGAAATGAGAAGGGGGAGGGAGAAGGGGGGGAAAGGAAGGCAAAGGAGGAGGAAGAAGGGGAGGAGGGGGAGGAGGAAGAGGCGGTGGAGGAGGGAGAAGAAGAGGGGGAGCGGTGAGGGAGGAAGAAGAGGAGGTGTAGGAGGAGAAGGGAGAGGGGTTCTCATCCGTGGCCCCCGACAGAAGGGAGCAGCAGGGTTTGAGCAAGGAGAGGTTTAACTAGGTCAAAAAGTACCAGACTCCCTTTGTCTCCGTTACACACAAAGGCAGCCTCCTGCTGGCCGTGGCTTTCCTTGGGCTGGACGCCTGCCTGCTCATGGCAACAGGGGCTACTTTTGTCTCGTTTCCAACCAAAGAGAGGACGGAAACTCAGCGTGGAGTGTATGCCCAACCCCCAGTGGCTCGGCCATATTAGTTCAAGCGTAGGAACAGTCATGTGAGCACCGTCAGGCACCAAGTGACCCAAGGCTGCTTTCCTGAACCAGATCTGTCCATGGTATGCTCTTGTCTCTAACAATTGCGCATGTCATTGGACACACCTCTTGGATGAGCCTCCTAGATGTCTACAATCACACAGAGAACTCCTAGAAGTACCTCATTTTATAGGTGAGGAAACTGGAGCCCGGTGACCTGCTGAAGTTACTGAAGGGTAAAGTGGTAAACTTGAGATTTTGAACTCACGTGTGTCTGCACCAAACATTACCAAGATTCCTCAGCATAAAGGCAGTTTGCTCTCCTTGAGAGTGTGGTCCTCTTTACGTGCTGCCCGTGCCGTGCGGGGGAGGGAGACACCCTGTACAAATATCACAATTAGCAAGAAGACGTGTCTCATTTGTCAGTGTTAAAGGCCTTTGGTTTACGGAGCTGAATGAGGGCAAAAGAGATCGATACAGTTTCAGGTCTGATTGGTTTCTCTCTGCAAGTCCGTGTCTCAGTTCTTCATTCCCTCAGATCTGTTTGGCCACAGAGCATAGCACACTCTGCATTTGAGCCCCATTTCAGTGGCACGGGATTTTCAATTCCGCACAAAACCCCTTTGATGGGCAGGCCCTGATGTTACTTGAGTGCTTACACCCTGTCAGGCACTTTGCATGTGTCGTCACCTGCCGGACAGACTTTCTGTCACTCAGGGTCTGGACAAACTTGTACTGAACCTCAGAGCCAAAGCCACAAACTGGAAATCTAAGGGTCTGTAGATTCCAGTGGTGCAATTTACCCCCTATTGGCTTTGACAGCGAGGCACAAACGAAGCATGTATGGGTTTTGGAGGGATGAGGTAGGGGCGTGGCTTATGTTAGGACAGTTCTCAGACTCCGGTGTAAGAACTAACATAGATCATGGAACCTGGGCTCCATGAAGAGGGCTATGATTTGGACTTCTGAAATTTAACCAGATTTCCCAGTTGCTTCTGATACCGAACGAACTGAGAGCTTTGCTCTACAGGAATAGAAACCTTTATGGGGGAAAATAGGTATTGTGAGTTCTTAAAATTCCCACTGGCCTTTCCATCACCGCAGGGTTTTATTAGACCCTCTTGGTCTCGCACTCTTCCCATTTCGTGTGTTTTATTCTTTCCTGCTCTTCTCCCTTGTAGAAAAAAAAAATAAAACTTTTCTAACTCCCCATTTACTGCCCAGAGTTTTATGGGCCATTTTATAGAAGGTGAAGCAGGCCCTGAGAAGATGCATTCTGTCTGCAAGGTCACCAAGCTAGCGAGCACTGTACCCGAAGGTTGAACCGAGTTTCTCTGACTCTGAAACATAGGGCTATTGTTACAAAATAGCAGCCCTGACCAGAGCGAAGAAAGCACACCTGAGGGGTGCCTGGGTGGCTCAGTCGGTTAAGCTCCCGACTTTTAATTTCAGCTCAGGTCGTGGTCTCATGGTTTGTGGGTTGGAGCCTGAAGCTGGGGCTCTTGACAGTGAGGAGCCTGCTTAGGATTCTCTCTTTCCCTCTCTCTCTCTGCCCCTCCCTGCTCTCTCTCAAAATAAATAAACTTAAAAAAAGAGAGAGAAAGCAAGCACATCTGAGCATTCTGAGCGCGAATGTAGGCTCTGGGTACCCACCCCAGGTGAGCCGACAAGGAGGTCTTACAGAGGAGGGGTTGAGAGGGGAGGCTTAATCCACTTGGGGGTCTGGAACTTTGAGCCTGCTTGACTATTAACCAGCGGGTGTGGACTCTGGAGAGTCACTGCCTTGCCCTGTGCCTCAGTCTCCACTCTTTTACCACAACTTCCTGTTCACCCTCAATGTTGCTTTCAGCCCTGAGCACCTGCTTTAACCCCCTAAAGGAAAAACCCATTTACCCCCGGGCTATCAGCCTACTGCTGGCTTTATGTCCTTCCTTGCCCACCCTGGACTCCGTATCTGAACATGTCAACCATTATCCTGTTTGTACTCGGTATCCTGGCCTCCTACTCATTTCTTTCCCCGATAACAGCCCCAACAGGGTCAACATGGCCACCTGTCGTCCTGGTCTGAGTGTATTCAGAGTGTGTGCTTTCTTCTCTTAGGCTCCCTTAAAGCGCTCTCTGTAAAGATGGCTTCCTTGTGCCTCTTGTCTAGCTCCCTGTCCCCTGTTTCTTGAAATTAAGCCCAGCGCAGGGACTTGTGCTGTCAGCTCCCCACCAAGAATGCCTGTTAACCAAGAGCTTTGGGTGGCACATCCCAGCACGTGCCCCCCGACCTCAGGGCATGTACTTTTGCTGGCCTTTTCTAATATATGCAGCCAAGGGGTCTTTTCACACTCCCTGTGGCATATCTGCCTGCTTCTGCAGCCCTTCTACCATTTTGGAGTTCACAGTTTTAGTCAGTTCTTAGTTTTAGGATGAAAACTCACATTATTGGGGCACCCAGGTGGCTCAGTCGGTTAAGCGTCAGACTCTTGATTTCAGTTCAGGCCATGATCTCACACCTTGTGAGTCCGAGTCCCATATCGGGTTCTGTGCTGACAGGGAAGAGCCTGCTTGGGATTCTCTCTCCCTCTCTCTCTGTTCCTCCCCCATGTTCCTCTCTCAAAATAAATAAACTTAAAAAATAAAAACCCTTACGTTAGTAATGTGTCTCTACAGCACACAGTCTGCTCTCATTCCAGCCTACCTCCCTAGCCTCGTCTGCCCATCTGCGGCTCCCACTGATGTTCTGTGGGTCACTGGGCTTCCTGATATTCCAAGAAAGCATCATGCTTCCTGCCACCACGGGGCCTTTGTACATGCTGTTCTCTCTGCCCAGCTTCCCACTCTCCTGCTCAGCTTCCTTCCTGCTGGGCCTCGTGTCTCAGCTTTGTTGCTTCTTCACAGAAACCTTCCCCGACCTTGCTGCCTTGTTCAGACGCTGCAGTTACCGACCCTCAGGGGCCCTCGTCATGGAGCTCCTCAGAGATGTCGTGTTGCCTCCATCTGTCATTGTTGCTTCAGGTGCGCCTCCCCATTTGGGGGTAGGCCATGTTGCCCTGGCTCTAACTCACTGTCTGCCAGGACGTTGGCCACAGGAAGGACTCAGCAAGTATGTGTTGAAAGAAAGAAACAAAAAAGAGGAAAGAAAGAGAGAAAGTGAGAAAGGAAGGAAGCAAGGCTGGGTGAATGGCTCACCAATGTCACAGTTAGTCAAGAGTTGAACCGGAACATGCACCTGGGTCCTCTGCATCCAGAACTTTCTTGTTCTTTCCTCTCCATTACAGCTGTCCCCCCATGTCTCACCTTTTTGGCTGTCTGGCCCGGGCGTGGTGTGGCCTTTCTTCCGGACCTGCTCCCTCCACTGTGCCTTCGTCAGGGGGCCTCTGAGAACTTCACGGGTCCCATTTAGACTGTGCATCTTCCTCTTTATCGTCTTTGCTGCAGGTGACACTTGAGTGCATCATTTTAATAAGGAAGTAATTGTATTTGTTTCCCCAGGCAGTTTTTAAGCAAGGGATGTGACTTTCTGAACACAACATAGGCGGTCGGAGGGGACACCGAATCTTGGGCCCGGGCAGTGACTTATCTGCTCCACACCCAGTCCGAGTAAAATGGTATTTCTGTCCACTCCCAACTGCACTGGCTTTATGAGAGCCTGGGTGTCTTGGTTACTCTTGTTATTCTTGAATATGGCAGTGGTGCTTTGAGGCCCCAATTCTCTGCCAGAACACAGCCATCTATTCCTTCGCTGATTCATCTGGCCACGTGCATAGTGATAAAATAGTCTGGATTGGGCGGGGAGCCCCCCTCTCCCTGCAGCTTCAGAGAAGGGGAGGGATTCCACAAAACCCTTTGGATTTTTCCCACTCTGAGGCTACCAGAGCACTGTAACCTTGGGCAGGTTGCTTACCTCTTTGACCCTCAGTTTCTTCATCTGGAACATGGGTTAATAACGTCTACTCTGACAACCTGACTCCTAATGTGATGATATTTGGAGGTGGAGCCCTGGGAGGTGATTAGGTCATGAGGATCAATTCCTCATGATGAGATTAGAGTCCTTATAAAACAGACCCCAGAGAGCTCCCTGGCCTCTTCCTCGCTGTGATGACGCAGCCAGAAGATGGCCGTGTCTGAACCAGGAAGCAGACCTCACCAGGCACCGTATCTGCTGATGCCTTGATCTGGGACTTCC
>NC_043714.1:71130477-71146167 GCF_006229205.1 Suricata suricatta | reverse complement strand
GATAATGATTGGACCCCTGTACCTGTGTCACAATTTCCTGTGACTCCCCCTTCCCAAAACCCATAAAACCTTGCTCAGCCCTTGTTCAGGGCTCTCAGCACAGATCCCCTGCTTTGGTGAAGTCTGAGAGACTGAGCTTAAGCCCAGCGAACGTAAGCCCGTAATAAATGCCCTTTGCTTTTGCATGCGTATCTTGGTCTCCCTGATGGTCTCTGGTTTTTGGGGACGATATTGTGATCTGGGCATATCAATATGAGCCCATCGGTTTCCATCAGCAGAGCCTTCTGGGAAATATGCACGCTTCTGCCATATTCTGGTGCTTTACAGATGTGTGCATGGCACCACAGCTCTCCCAAAGCCTGTAGGCTTTATTCTGGCCAGGCTGGCTTTGTCACTCATCGGCCTTGAGCTGGTGGGACAGTGACCAGCCAGGCTGGCTCCTTTCTGGGTAGTAGCCTGTTTAATTCTCCCCTTTCCACAGCAGTGCTGTGAGGTCGATATCTTTATGATTCCTGTTCTACAAATAAGGGAGAACTAAGGCCCAAGATTGGTTAGGTGATTCCTCCCTTAAGAGCCAAGTTGGGGGTCCAGCCCAGGAAACTCAAGTCCAGGATCCTGCCTTATCTTGTATGGCACCCAGTAGTTTAGCCAAATAAATTCAGCCTCTTACTTGCCCCAATGCAGTGAGCTCACGTTGTGCGGAACATTCCAGAGTGACTGCCTCAGGGAGTGGGCTCCTGAAACCCAGGTCTGTATTGTTTCCCCCGCCCCCACACCGTCTCCAGGTATACCTTCAGAGCCCGGATGGTCCGGTCTCATAGCTCATCCCAAGTTGGAAGGCATGGAGGACGTGATCCGGCTTGATTCCACTTTTATTAAAAGCCTAAGACTAGAGCTTGTTCCTGACAGTCTTGCATCTGAGGCAGAGAAATCCTCAGCTGGTTCTAAGTTTGCAACAGAAACGTCTGGCAGGGCCCATTCTGGGCTTGTGCTGTGCTGTCCTGTCTCCGGGGGAAGGTTACATTGACACAAACTCAGAGCTCTTCAGGGCGGAGCTCTCTACACAAGACCAAGGGAGCATTTAAAACTTGCCTTTCAAAGAGAACCTCCAGGCTCGGCAGAATCCATTTTTGTTTGTATATTAATTGATTTATTCATTAATTTGTTCAACAAATAGGTACGGGGGCCCTGCGCTTGCTAAAATAGGGAGACAAAGACGCATTAGGCATTACCATTGTCCTTTTCTTGGCTCCTGTTTCTGGATCATTTGGTTTCTAAGATGATCTGGGGGGGGGGGGGGTGTTAGTGTATGGTGTATGTACTTTTTCTGCCTCTGAGAAGCTTAAGCAGGGGTCAGAGGTCACCGGGAGTGCAAGTAACACAAGGAAGGTCTGAATCCAGATCATTTCCATGGCAATTCCAAGATTCTGCCACGTCACCACTGAGCGATTGCCTACTGAGCATGCGTGCTGGCTTGGCAGGTGCAGGTGCGGCGTCCCGGCCCCCAGCTCGGGGAAGAGCAGAAGGTCCACCCAGGTGAGAGCTGGCGGGGCTCGGAAGGTCCCAGGTGGGTCAGAGAGAGCATCGTGTGGCTGCCAGTCAGGGCACAGGGGGCACTGTGGCAGGCCGGCTGAGGGCTGACCACCCAGCTGAGCTTTGAAGGGGGAGAGGGTGGGCGAAGGTGGATAAGGTGAGGACCTCATGCACCTGGATGTGGAAATCTGAGAAAACTGACCTGGTGTACCGTGGTCGGATAGAACAAAGCTCCCATGGTGGGTGGACAGGGCAGGTCGTGAGGGGCCTTTGTGCCCCCGTGGGGAATGTGAGCTTTGCCCTGCAGGAGAGGAAGACACTAACTGATACTCAGGGTGCAGTGCGAAGGCAGGGGCGAGTATGTCCCTGCTTGAAGAGGTCCCTGTGTTCTTGGGGCATGTTTGGGGTGAACTTTATAGGCTGAGTAGGGTTTAGGATGATAGATCATGGGCTGGGAAGGGGATTTGGGGGAGACCGTTGTATGCAGTGGTATCACCATGTGCACAACATAAGGGAAATAAGCTAATGCAGAGGAAGAGAAATCCTCAGCTGGTTCTAAGTTTGCAATAGAAACGTCAGGCAGAGCTGATTCTCAGCTTGTGCTGTGCTATCCTGTCTCTAGGGGAAGGTTACATTGACACAAACTTTTTCTTCCGAGTGGGTCCTCCTCAATTAATCCATGCTTGATTAATTCAAGTCCAGTAGTAATCACTGCAAGTTCATGTTTTTCAAGACCTAAATTGTATGGAAATGCTAAAAAGCCATGTCCTCCAAGACTCTCCTTTGGAGCATTGTTTCTATAGGATTTTATCGGGCGTCACATCCCGAAGGGCTCCTAATCAAGGATACTTGGGGAAATGTTGGGGTGCAATTACATGGCCCCCTGGCAGTTAGGCCTGTGCTCTGAATCACTGCCCCAAATAGGTTGGAAGAGGCCAGAGGGAGTCTTTGCCAGATGGGAGGCCGTGTCCCCAAGCCCATGCCTCCTCGCCCCTACCATGGGCAGAAGTAACTACTCTCTGCTTTGTGTCCTCACTACGCTTGTAGACTTCGACACCGCGGCACCAGAACCTTTGCAAAGCACACGTTTTCTCCAGTTCTGACCTGGCTGCTTCTGGAGGGCCTCTAGTCTGGCCTAGAGTCATCTCTGATTTGTCAGTGCTTAGCCAGTTGCCGGGCTGTGACTTGGCCCATCTCTGATCATTTCCAAGGTCGTGTGTGTCCCTGGACATAGCACAATTCTAGGCCATACCAATGTGCCATTCACTGAGACCCCTTAAACACTCTGTGGCCCTTCTCAGTGAGCCTTCCACCTTGGGACCATCCCCACAGCTGGCACAGTGTCCCTGGTCTGGTCCTGCTGGATCCTTGTTCTCTCTGAATGCTCCCCGGATATAGGCTCCAGCTGCAGTATATGACAAGCTGAAGTCAGAAGGATGCCCTTAGGATGCAGAGGGAAAGGGCACCCAACCCTTCACCTGCTGGCCGGAGTCCTCTGTGTGAAGCACAAAAGAAAGGGCATGTGGGTGAGATCCTGGGTTGATCATGTTTCCTAAGATAGCTACTCTAATAGCATTGTGCTGTGATTATTGAAAGCTTGAGTTAGCAATTGATTTCAGGCTGAGAGATCAATGCAAAAAGAGATTGCAGTGCAGGATTACGGAGAAGCCATCCGTGACCCCCACACTTATGAAGCAGCCACGTCTGTCTCTACCGCAGCTCAGCCGCTTCATTGTAATGGTCTGTCTGCTGGTCTGGGCCCCTGTGAACTGAACTTCTGGACGTTGGGGGCCCTGAGTGGCTCATCTCGAGCAGCAGCTGGCTTATGGCAGGTGCTTCATTAATGATGTTCATGGCGTGCCCTACTTTATCATGAAGAAACAAAGACATGGCACAGGTCTATTACTTGTCCACAAAATTAGAAAGTGGAAGAATGGGGGTTTGAACCTGCCAGTCTCATTAAAAAGTCTCAGGCTGGAAGAGAAGAGTCCATGTATGCATGAGAGTCTTCAGCTGTGTGCACGTGTTATCAGTTAACTCCACGGCCAGCTTTGCTCCAGTGTCCGGGCCATTCTGGTGCCCTCTGGTCTTAGAGGCATTCTCTTTTCTGACCTGATTGCCACCACCACCGTTTCCCAGCACCAGAATAAAGTTCTGCCCAAATCCTCATCTATCTCCATTCCTTGGACCACGGGCTTTCTTTGCAGAGTCCTTGCAGTAACAAAGCTGCTCCTGTTTTCTGAGCATTGCCAGGTCTAAGGCTGCATGGGAAGTGCCGTAAAAGAAAGCATGGATGTAGGGCAGGTGGCCTGCTTCATGCGCAAGCCTGGCGACTTGTTCTTATGTGCAAGCCAGCAAAATTTAAACTCAAGTTTTGGGGAGATAAATATTTTCCGAGGGTGTTGACCATGAGGTTATTCTTAAAGAGTTGACCCAGGGTCCCAGCATTACCTCTGTTTCTCATGAGCTTTTGGGATTTGGATATTCTGACTCTTTTAACTACCACATCAGTGATACACAGAGAAAGGGGATGAATCGGAGTGGCCACCCTGAAAGGATCCCAGACCTGAATCCTTTACACACTGCCACAAAATCTCTTGGATTCTGTTTCTTCACTTGTTAGAAGTTGGGCTCCATGGAGACGTCCTTTCCCACAGTTTCCCTTGAAAGTTCTCTCCCTTGTTTGATGGGAACAGCTTCTCTCACTCAGGCCACAGTATGGCTACAGGTGGATAAGCCATGCTTGTGCAATTTGACCAACAGATTCAGGGTCCTGTGTGTGTAAACTGATTCAATCGCCACAATCCTGTGAGGCAGATGCTATTATTTTTTCCATTTGACTTCTGAGTAAATGGAGACTCAGAGGTTAAACTACCCGCCTGAGGTCATAAAGCAAGAAAAGATGTGGAGCCAGGAAATGATCCAAATGAGAACCCTATTGCAGCATGTGACAACACTCTCGTTTCACACATTCTCCATTTTTGATGGGTCTAAGGGTGGCCTCCACCCCCAGCTGACCATTCAGAGTTCTTGCCTTGGATTTGGATTGAATTTAAGCAATAGTTAGTTTTCTTTAACCTCTACTCCCATCATTCTACTTTAAATGTTTATTTATTTTTGAGAAGGGGAAGGTAAGGGCAGAGGGAGGGGGATAGAGGATCCAAAGTGGGCTCTGCACTGATGGCAGAGGCCCTTGGGGCTTAAACTCACAGCCTGTGAGATCTTGATCAGAGCCGATGTAGGACGCTAAGCTGACTGAGCCACCCAGACACCCAACCCAGTCTACTTTTACACTCTCTCCTCCGTAGTTCCTCAACTCCACCAGGGAATTTAGTCCATCAATCATGTCAGTCTCATTAAGCTTCTCCTGTGAAGGTTGATTGGGGAAGAGTGGGCCCAGAATTTGGAATGGGGACATACTGAAATTCTAGTAAACCTTATATCTTCTTGCCAGTAGAAGTAGCTTGATCTCTGGTGCTGGAGAGATTAGGATTCCTAGCTAGAAAATTCTGTGGTGACCTCACCTGGGGCAGATGCCAGTTCTCTTCTAAAACCCACGACCGCCATTCCCATTCCTGGTAGACACAAAATAAGGATAAATCATGCTCCATGGGGCAAGTGAACACTGGAGGGCTGGATAAAATAGCTTACACACAAAGAGAATGGTAAGATATCACTGATACATATTAGAAATTGGAGTGACGTGTGGGAGTGGATTCTCAGGATGTTAGGCCAAGGAAAACAGATTCTAAGACTGCATCGGGCTGAATTCATTGATATGGTGCATGTACTAAGACTAAGGATTTAATGGATCAGCTCATGGAGCTGGAGCCGGTTGGAATAGCTAGGTGAATGGGTGAAACTTAGGTTTACTCATGGACTGTATTTAACGAGGTTGATGTGGCAGCATTTCCCTGGCATGAGGCGGAGGAGATAATCCAAAAGATTGGAGAAAGAGAAGTGTTTGAGTAGATGCATAGTCTATGGCTCCCACACTCATCTCCAGCTACGTTGCACAACAGTTGTATTGAGCATTGGAATCCTCAAAAAGCTTTGATGGATCTTCCTGTAGGCCAGGTGTGGCAAGAGGAAATTCCTATTGAGATGGACTCTTCAATTTCATTAGGGATGACAGGACCCTGGTGGAGTAGAGGTCAAGTGACAGCACTTCATTGTCAAACACAAGATGGGTGTAGTCACCAGAAAGGGCAGCAAGGGTATGTTGGTAAGCAGAGAGCTGTGGCCTACAGGTGCCTTTGGCTGTGGTCAACTGATCATAGTGTTCCAAGGAGTCTCAGAATAGAAGAGATGTAGAGGGTATGAGAGGGCTGCAGTATCTACATAAAAGACCAACTCTGTATCTAATAGTCAATACCCTAACTTGAGTTGAGGTCCCTTGGTCGAGGTCCCTGCTTACCAACACCATAAAGCAGACACATACTGCTTCCATGGGGGTACTTTTAGAGCTTAATGTCACCATCAAAGTCTTGAAAGGCACACAGGTGGTGAGATCTATCCCTGCCTCCTTTAACTCACCAGGGTGACCTCTGCCAGCACCAGATGGTGATTGGAGAATGCAGGGTTGAGTTCTAATGGCAGTTGTGCATGCAGATACCGTGTCTATACAGGAGCAAATCAGGGGGGCCTCTTGCACTTGGTAGGCAGCCACTGACCTGGCTGATGCTGTTTTCTCCATATCTATGTGCGAGGACCACCTGAAGCAGCTTGCTTTCCCCCGGCTGGGCCAGTGGCACTCCATCACAGGTTTGCCACAGGGCTACCTCCACTCTCTTGAACTTTGCTGTAAAATGGTACACAGAGCTTTCGATGGTCTTCGCCTTCCACACAGCATAACACTGGTCTGCTGCATTGATGGCATTGCCATGACCGAAGCTGGTTAGCTAGAAGCTGTGTCTCTTTGATGGAGGGAAGTATGAGGAAATGAAAGGGTAGAAGGCAAAGCCTCTAAAAATTGAAGTCCTTTCACCTCAGAGAACTTTCTGAGTGTTTATCGACCTTGAGGATGTTGAGCTAACCCCTCCAAGGTGAAAGGCATGTTGCGGGATCTCACACTCCGTACCAGGAAGAAAGCAGGATGCAGTACATTTCACAGTAGGTCCTTTGGACTTTTCTAAAACATTTGCATGTGTTACTTTGACACCTGTCCACGTCATCTAAACACAGTGGTTCAGTTGGGTACCAGAGCAGAAGGGCTCTGCGGTGAGTACAGGCTGTGGTACTGTTGTCTCTACCACTTGGACCTCATGATCCAGCAGACCCAGTGATACTCAGAGTGTCTGTGGAGACAGGGAGACTGTATGAAGTCTCTGGACAGCAGCAAGAGAGGATCTAGAACAGACCTCTAAGACTTTGGAACAGGTCTACCTGTCTTCAGCCAATAAGTGTTATCCTTTGCTCCTGGGCCTTGACAGGCACTGAATGTGTAATCATGAGAAAGTGAAGGGATCGAGTGGGGTGAGGGTCCTGTTATAAATTGAGAGTTTCCAACCCACGTAGCCATAGGTTGGGAGTGCCCAGCAGCAGTGTGTCATCTCGTGGAATTGATACGTGAGAGACTGAGCTTGGGCAAGTTTGGAAAGGGTCAGTAACGTTTCTTGAGCTGATGGCTCAGATTCCCTTAACACCGACCCCTACCACATTATCTTCCTTCCCTCCATCTGTGGGCTCAGCAGCATGGGCCCAGTATTACTGAGACTGACTCAGCGAGCACTGCCACTTGAGTGCCTGATTTTCCAAATGTAGAGAGAGACTGTAAGCTCTCGCCTGGCATTGCACTGTTCCCTGGGGGACCAGTTAGTCACCAGCAGTATGTTGGTAACATTCGACCTCCTCTATCATGAAGGGGACACAGATCCCTCCTTACTGGGATAGACACACATTCTAAATATGGGTTTGCCTTATCCTCTGTCACACCATTCTGCACAGCACTATTTTTGATCAAGAAACACGTTTCACAGAGAAGCAAGTGCGACATTGGGATCATGCCCATAGAATGATGAGGCATCTCTATATCCTTCATCAGTCACAAGTGTCTGATCTCACTGAAATGTGGACTGGCTTATTGAAGATGTATTTAGTTAGGAGACAACACTTTGAAAAGTTGGGGTTCTCTATTATAGGATGAAGCATGTGTGTCTTGAAACAGAGATACTTATGTGGTCCTGTCTTTTCCATAGCCAGAATACACAGACCCAGACACCAGGTCGTGAGCTTGAGGGTGTTATCTCTTTAATAAGCTGCTGCAGACTTTTTGCTTTCCTTCCCTGACACATAGGATGGTCTGGAAATCTTAGTCTCCAAGGAGAGGGATTTTGTCACTAGAAGGCACAACAATGGGACTCAACAAGTGGTAATGAGGAATAAAATTCTGTAACCACACTGAAATCGTGTGGTTGCCTGTTAACAGCAGGTGGTGGTACCTAGCCTAACACACTCTTACTCTGAGCAGCATGAACTCACGTCTGGTACTATCCCAGGGGAAATAATGTCATAAGGAGAACTAACCGTGCATCCGAGGGACACAGTCACTATAAAAGAAAGGCAAGAATATGAGATTCAGCTCTACCATGAGAATAAAAATTAATGGTCTAGACAGGTCATAAATTCAAAATAAGGATAATAATTTTCCCCACAGAGATAAGAGAGGATATTGGTAACAGGAAGCAGGAGCAAGAAGTTAATAAAACAGAATAAGTTGAAATGCACGGTGAGGAAATAAAGAACACAATGATGGGCTGCGTGATAGAATACATAGAGTCAAGAATGCAATAGCTTGAAGCCAGCTGGAGGAGCCCTCCCAGAAGGCATTAGGAAGGAATAAAGAGTTGAGGAAAAGTCAACAATCTTACACTAGAAGTCCCTGAGGGAAAGGCAAACATGATTGGAGAGGAGAGAATAGTGGAGGAACTAAAGAATGACGGGTCTTCCAGAACTGAAGAAGGACGATGATCTTGACTGAAGACCTTCACAGAGTGGAGACAGGGTGGAAAAGGAAAAACAGACACCTTTTAAGTGTTAGAGAAAATTTTAAGTCTCTCAAGGAAGCTGGGAGACTACAGCTATCCAGGCAGATAACATGGGTCTGGGACTGTTATCTGGCGGGCACTGTCCTCAGCCTTCACATGGATGAGCTTGTCACAGCTCTAAGATGTGGGGACTCTTATCAGCCCCATGTGGACATGCGGAAATGGAAGTATAGAGAGTTTAAGCAACTGGTCCGAGATCTGAGAGTCAGGGCATGGAGGAGAGGGCTCTTGAAGCCCCAAGTCTCTCGCTCTGGAGTCTCGGTTCTTAAGCACCAGGCTCTCCTCGTTGAGAAGTTTGTAGAGATAGAAGACAGATCACTCAGGAAGAAAAATGACCTTGGCTTTGGACATCTCAACGGTACTGGGAGGGTCAAGAAGGCAGCAGAGAGATCATTTCAAAATATTATAGGAAAAAATAACTTGTAACGTAGAATTAGCTGAACCCAATGTAAAGAGGTTGAGTAAATCGTGTGAAGAAATACATGCAGTAAGGGGAGAAGCTGTCTTAGCTACAGTCCATTAATCTTTCTAAATATTTCCTCTGCTAAATGCTGGGAGAACTGTGGCTCTGACAGCCATTGTCTTTGGAGGTGTCATTGCCTGCCTGGAGGGAGGCCAGAGGACAAATGGTGTCCTCAGGTGGACTTGCGCTTTTGCCTTCCCTGCTTCTGAGAGCTGCTGAGCCAGGCCACGGGGCCAAGAGCTGAGGCCATCACTAAATTTTAGATAAACCCAGACAGCCCCTCTCCACACAGCTCGGAGGACAGAGATAAATGCAAGGGAAGATCTTGTGGATACATGAATTTTACGATGCAATCTCCAGGCCGTAAAAGGCACAGGATGGATGCTCTCAAAAGCCCCTGAGATGGTTATAAAGTCAATGATTGGGTGTCATCTCTACTCAGAGGACATGTACTCGGGTTGGTTTGTGCTTACCCACCTTGACCTCAGACATGTGTAACTTTAGTGTCTGCCTTAAGGAGGTATCATTAAAACGTTCTTCAAGGGCAAGTTCCCTCAGTCTAAAACCCACCACAGGCCCACCATAATGGAACCATGATATTTTGAAGTCAGATGGCATTATTTTTACTAGGGTTCTTAATTTTTATAGATGAGAAAACTGAGACTCGAGAAAACGTGTGATTTCCTCCCCCAAGGTCATCCAAATAGTAAAGGACAGCCAACACTTGAATTCCTACCTAATTTGATTCCATGTGTATGTTTGGAGAGTCCACCACCTAATGGCAGACATTCTCCTGGGTCCTAGAGTCCGGCAGTGTACAAGACACAGGTGCTCTCTGCCATCCACGAGTTCACATTGTATAAAGGAGAGAGAGAGTAAAGTTCCAGACCAACAAATGTTCCCAGTAACTATGGTAGTGACAGATGTGAAGCCAGTGGAAGAGGGGGTGATGTAGAAAGTGGTGGGGAAGGCGGCTGGCTGTCACATCCTGAGACAACAGGGTGCAGTTTTTGAAGACGTACTATTTGAAATGAGATTTGGCCATTTGAAGATGGGGGTTAAGGGAAGAAACCAGGCAATGGCCCCAAGGCAGGTACATGTTTAGCCACTTGGGGTAGAAGGAAAGGAGTAGTTTTTAGAATAAAGGGAGTGAGGGGACAGGTGCCACATTTTGGTAAGATGTTTGGATTGTGTTCTGTAAGCAATGGAAAGCTATCGGAGGGTTTAAAGCTATATGGTGTCATAATCTGACCTGTATTTTCCAGAAAGATCGCTCTGGCTGCTGTGTGGAGAGAGAGCTGTCACAGTACAAAAGATGCAGGCCGACCAGGTACGGGGGCGTTAACCGGGCGGCAAAGACCACACTTCCGGCTACTCTCGGCAATTCTTCCCAATCCTGTTATCCCACAACGGGATGAAATTTGTCCAAATAAACCCAGTTTGCATCTTCTGATTTCCAGTCAGGTTGTCCCCCATGGTGACAGGCTCCAGCCATCCTTCCTGGTACTGGGAGAAATGTGCAAAACAAAATACATTAATTTGAATTGTTCATTTACACGAAAAACTTTGTGTCCCTGCTGAGTGCAAGGTGCTCTGCCGGAGAGTGGAGATGAAGAGATTAAAGACGTGGTGTGTGGTGGGGGCGGGGGGACTGTCGGGGGGACAGTCAGAATACAGTGTGCCCAGGAGGGGGGCTCGTAACCCGCAGGCAGCCTGCATAATAGAAAGGCGGGGGTGCTGGCCCGGGGCTCGAGACCCAGGGTGGAGGCTTGGCAATGTTTTTGAGTCTTGCTTGAGGAACATAAGCACGCCTGTCCATGAGGGAAGGGACTTTGCGGGGGAGGGTCAGCATTTGCAATGGCAGGTGCAGGTTGCAAGGGCTCAGATAACTCGTCATTTGGTCAGGCTGGAGCAGGACAACAGGGTGTGGAAGAGTGTCAGGGAAGGGAGTGTTAAGAGGCTAAGTGTGGTGGGTAAGAAACCAGGCCTCCTTCTGTCTGAGGGACTGTTTTGAATCCCTGCTTATGTGGGTGATGCGTGAATTAGGATTCCTGGATGCAAGAAAAGAGACTTACTTAAACTTGATTAACCAAGTAGGAATGTCTGTTATTAACCTTCAGGGACACGTAATGGGCTCCAAAGGAGGGATAAAGCTGGGTCTCCGATAGGAGCCCAACCTAGAACTGTGCACATCTAAATGTCTGCTTCTCTCTGCATGTCTACTGAATGATTCTCACTGCACACCAATTTTCTTGCTTCTTGGGTCCCAAACAACTCCCAAGGTTTTTTTTTAATCTCCTCTGTTCAAGACACCAGAGAGCACAGAGCAAAAGGAGCAGACTCAGATCCAAATTCCTGGGACAAGCATTATCATAAGGAGTAAAGTATTCACTTCGATAGTCCGTTGCCAGGAAAGTCAGGCCAGATTGTAAAACATGGCGTCTGGGAACCACCCTGGACTCATGGGGCTCACAAGCTAATTTATATAAGATCCACAGCAATACGTCTGGCATGTGGTGACTGTTCCATAAATGCAATTTCCAGGAAGTACAAGGTGAGGGCAGGGGTGGGTCTAGGAAGGATCCTGGAAAGACTGTGTCCAGTGGTGTCAGACCATGAGAAGGTGCCCAGCACACTGGCATTGAGCAGGGGGCATCAAGGAGTGCGTAGGTCATTACTGCATCCAAGGGCTCTGTTTTATGCTTTGTCACCTCCCCGCCCCTGGCCCAATGGCTGTTAATTTCTTGGCTACCAAGTAAGTTGTTTGTCTGTATTCTCAGCAATGCAGATGGAAACCAAAGCTCCCAACCGTGGGCTGGGGGCTTCCACCCAAATGAGTGTCTCATTCTCTCCCGCCTGCAGCCCCCACAAGCCTGGGCTTTCTCGAGCCTTCCAGTCAGGCCCACTGTGGCCCCCGAATGCTACATTTTGGGCCACCGGAAACTCCATCCTGTGCCATCAGGGTCCCAGCATGCCTTGCAGCCGGCAGCGCCTGAGTTATCTCATTGCTGGGACACGTTTGCTAGCTAGCACATTTGCTGCTTTAATTAGACTCGTTTTGACAAGCTCCAAAACTTCGTTTTTGATTTTTTATCTTTGGGATGATTTAAAGCACCATAAAGCTGTGTAATTGTTGTGGGCAGGCCACATATTCGCCAACATCCATCTGCTTCCTCAGAAAACGAACTACCGCAAGCTTGGAACAGAGCACAGAAAGCAGACGATAAAAAGGGATTGCTACAGGTTACTGCTTTTTCTCGTGGCAAATGAATTGGTTTTTTTTTTTTAATTTTACTATCTCTTGTATTCTTGGCAGTGTACTTAAGTAACCGTTTCGACCTTCCTTTCATTTTCAACCGATAAAAAAGAATCAACATGCTGATATTTTGGGCGTGTTGCTTTCAGGGAAGGTGAAGATGTTTGCGCGGTGCCTGAGGGCGTGCAAAGGAAGCTCACGTGAGTGGGGTCTCATGTAACGTAAATCCACGAAGCAATGCGCAGGGCCTGTCATCAGTCCTACTTCCCAGGTAAGGAGCCCGAGGTTCAGTGCGTATCCTGCAAGGTCAACGCAGCCTCATGAAATGAGGGCACTGAAGCTCCAATTTACTGCCCTGGACCCCAGGGAGATACCGCTCACGACACAGAATGACTTGGGATCATGCTAGCGCATTGTCCCTCCAGGAGCTTTGTGCCTCCCTCTATGGTCTCACGTCTGCTAACTTTTGGTCACTGGATAGTCTGCTTCAATAGAGCATATGGTTGTACTTGGTTTAAAAAAAATTTTTTTTTATTTATTTATTTTGAGAGGAGAGAGAGAGGGAGAGAGAGAGAGAGAGAGAGAGAGAGAGAGAGAGAGAGAGAATCCCAAGCAGGCTCCACAATGTCAGTTCAGAAACCAACTCGAGACTTGAGCTCACAAACCATCAGACCATGACCTGAGCCAAAATCAGGTCAGGTGGGTGCTTGATCGACTGAGCCACCCAGATGCCCCATCATCTGGTTATACTTATTCATCTTTGAGAGAGAGAGACAGAGAGTGAGTGGGGGAGGGGCAGAAAGAGAGAGGGAAACACAGAATCCAAAGCAGGCTCCAGGCTCTGAGCTGTCAGCACAGAGCCCAATGCGGGGCTCAAACCCACGAACTGTGAGATCATGACCTGAGCCAAAGTCTGATGCTTAACCACTCAGATTCCCCAGGCTGCTTCCTTTTTAATCAATATGCTACTTATGCACCCCTCCCCCACTGTCCTAACCCTATTCCATGTTCTTACTCCTCAATTTCCCTGTTGGCCTCTGAACTTCCTTCTCCCAGGGAACATTCCACTAAATACACACACATTGGGGGGAATTATTTCCCTCCATCCCTCTACTGAGGGGAAACCTTTGTCCTTCTTCTCCCTCCCCTACATTCACACGTTCCTCTTGCTGAATCTTCTGGGTCTCCACCAGGAGCTTGCCATTTATGACCAGCCATGCCATTATGGAGAGGCACACGCTGCAAGTAAAAACAGATGAGATGCACGTTAAGTATTTTCCTCTTCCTTCTCCCATCTTGTCTATTGCCTGTTCCCGCGGCACAGTCCTCCCTGCGGACCCTTCTGCACAGAGATTCTTCTGTGCATCTCACCTTGTCCTCACCTCCAGCTGTGAAATCCTGCCCTTACTTCAGTGTCTCCATGAAATGACAGCTCTCTCGTGTCGTGTGATGTGGCCTTTCCTTGCTCTGTGTGATCGCAGCGTTGACAAGCATTGTTTGAGCAGTGTTTTGGGCCAGGTCCCCTAGAAGACAAGTCTGGGAAGTCCTCACACATGTGATTTGAGGGATTGGTAGGCATGTGAGGGAGTGAGGGAAGGAGGTCGGATCAAGAAAGGAAGGTAGGCCAGAGAGAGAGAGGGAGGCTTCATAAACTCATTGAAATTGTAGAGTGGAGGCTGCCAGGGGCAGGGGGTGGGGGGAATGGGGAGGTATTGATCCTGGAGGAGGAACTTGTAGCTGCAAGAGAAGGTTGTGGGGATCTCATGCAGAGGGTGACTGTGGTTAACAGGACTGTCATGCGCTTGAGAGTTGCCAAGTGGGTAAATCTTAAATGTTCTCATCACAAAAGAGAACTGGTAACTATGGGACACAGTGGAGGCTTAGCTAACCCTATGGTGGTAATCACTTTGCAATATATGGGTATCCAGGCAATACTTTGTAAGCCTTAAATGTATACAGTGTTGCATGTCAATTACATGTCAATAACTCCGTGACAAAAAGAAAAAGACAAAGGAAACTAGGTTTCGGTGGAAGTCTGCTTCCGCCTGACCCCACCCGGAAGTCAGGAGTGCGAGTTGCACCGGCCGTTGTCTGACCCAAAGGGAAGGTCATTGGATCAGCCATCATCTCAGAGCTGCTCTCCAGCCTGTCACTCACAGGCACCTCCAGGGGAAGGCGCTCTCCTGGAGCCCTGGGCAGGACACCAACATCATCTGCTATAAGTAACCAGTGAGGTCACTGTGATCTTTATCAAACATCCGAGGGACACCAGGGACATCCCAGACACTGTTCTAGGCAATTTGCAGCCAATAAAGATGGAGCTGTTGTCTGGGTAGAAATCTCCCGAAGGCAAACATTGGAGCACAGGGGAATGAGACCTGACCCAGGCCCTGCAGCTGGGGACCAGGAAACAGCTGGTTCCTGTGAACAGGGAAGAGTTGCAGTTATAGGCAAGGGCCCACAGGGGGATCAGCCACGTGGGAAGTCATCAGAGCTTCTGAATTACTGTTCCCTTAGTGCTCTGTGAGTCTGAGTCGGAACAGGCTTATTCATGGGCAGGTTGAGGACGAGCCTAAAGATTTGAGTCAAAGGCTGCAGTTCGGGGAGAATTGTGTTTTGAAGCAGGGAGCTCAGCAATCACATTTGGCAGGATGCTGATCAAACCGGCCAAGAGACAAGGGAGAACAGGGCACCTGGGTGGCTCAGTCAGTTAAGCATAGACTTGATTTCGGCTCAGGTCATAATCTCAACATTCGTGAGTTCAAGCCTTGCGTCAGGCTCTGCACTGACCGTGCAGATCCTGCTTGAGATTCTTCCTCTCTCTCTGCCCCTCCCCTGCTTGTGCACTCTCTGTCTCTCTGTGTTTTTAAACAAAAGCTTAAGGGTCACCAGGGTGGCTCAGTCGATTAAGCATCCGACTTTGGCTCAGGTCATCATTTCACGGTTTGTGAGTCTGAGCCCTGTGTCAGGCTCTGTGCTGCTGACAGCTCAGAGCTAGAACCTGCTTCAGATTCTGTATCTCCCTCTCTCTCTCTCCCTCTCCCCTGCTCCTTCTCACTCTCTTTAAAAAATAAATAAACATTATTTTTTTTAACTTGAAAAAAAAAAAAAGAAGAGAAAAGGGAGTGTCTCCTGACCTGTGGCAGTAACCCAGGGAGGGCCTGGGCAGTCAGGGAAGGGGCAGGGAATCTTTTTTTTTTTTTTCCTCCATAATATTTTATTGTCAAATTGTTTTCCATACAACACCCAGTGCTCTTCCCCTTAAGTGCCCTCCACCATCACCACCACCTCTTTTCCCCCCTCCCCCTTCCCCCTCAACCCTCAGTTCATTCTCAGCATTCAATAGTCTCTCAAGTTTTGCATCCCTCTCTCTCCCCAACTCTCTCTCCCTC
>NC_043714.1:71100762-71130377 GCF_006229205.1 Suricata suricatta | reverse complement strand
ACACCCTCAAGGTCCATCCACTTTCCTACGAAGGGCCATATGTCATTCCCTCTCATTGCCATGTAGTACTCCATCGTGAATATATACCACATCTTCTTGATCCATTCGTCAGGTGATGGACATTTAGGCTCCTTCCATGTTTTGGCTATTGTTGACAGTGCTGCTATGAACATTGGGGTACATGTGCTCCTATGCATCAAGGGAATCTTGAACCTGAGCTCAGTTCCTCCTGCTCTGGCACTCAGCTCTGCTTCCCTCTGTGCTGTTGTTATTCCCTTACAGCTTCTACCCCCTCACGGGCTTTGAGAAACCAACTCCAAGTTACATTCTGTCAGTTTAGTAATCCCTGAGACAGAGAGACCTTCCCAGTCATTCCAGCCAAAGTGCCAGGATGGACCTCACTGGGCAGGTCTGAGTCATGAGCTGAGCACTGAGGCAGGCAGGTTGTGGGGGCGGGGGGCTCTCCGAGGGTCTGGCTGGACTGCCAGCCTGTCTCTCACCCATGGAGTTGTGTGACCAGCCCCAGGAGAGACCCGCAGGCTGGAGAAGGGCAGAGTGGAAGGAAGGGTCTCTCATCAGAAGAGATCTGCAAGGAAGGCAGATCGGCAGACACGCCCTCATGCAGCCCCCTTCCGTGGGTTTCCGCATTTCCATCCGGCGGCCCTGGGGTTGGGGCACACGCACAGCCCAACCGCGGGCGCCACAAGTTCATTGCCACCGGCAAGCTCAGGACACGACCGACTTGACAAGTCGTATTTAATGCCGGGCTGGTAAAGAAGTTTCTCATTTTCCTCTGACAGTTTTTATGATGGAAGTCAAGCTCACTCGTTCATAATTGACAGGATTTTTATTCATTTTGGAGAAGTTACAGCCTCCAACGGCTTGCAGTTTGCAATCTATACAGACATTTTCTGTTAACCTCGCAAAGCCGGAGAACTTGGCTTCGACATTTTGTCACCGGTCTTGTCAATTTCTAGATAGGTGACTTCACCCCAATCTCATTGGGCTGCGCCTTTCCTTAAATTCAAGAGTTATTTCCTTGGACAAGGCCAGCGCCCGAGCCTTGAATATTGTTGTTTGTGGACTTGAGTACCGTCTAGGAAAGTGATTTTCTTGCTGTGATGCGAAATTGACTTTTCATCTTTGGTGCCCAGCCGCCCAGCTCACATCTCCCGAGTCTGGAGGCACACAGGTACTTTCAGGGTGTACGTGAGCTTCGGGAATCAAATTGCTTACCGGCAGAGCACTGGAGAGCGGTGATTGATCTCCGAGATAGTTTAGAAAGAATTATTCTAAAAGTTATTCTTAATACTCTATCATTCCCAAACACAGTGAGGTGTAATTCATAACCTCGAGGTTTTTGATTCCCAGTATTGGGGGTCAGGTGGTGGAGGGTCTCCTTTCTGCCCCTAAATATCCAATGTGTTTCTCTGTTGTAGCAGCCCACACCACCCAGGGTGTATTAATGGGGTGAGCTCACTCTCTAGATCATGCCCTTTCTCCAGAGGACTCAACTATGAATTTGGTGAACACTTTCACTTAGGCTTGGGTAAAATCCACATGATGGCGAGATGGTCTGGGGTGCACTGTGGGCTGTGGAGGAAGGTGGGGGTCAAGAGTTGGCCCTGGGGAGATTAGGATTTGAGTGAAGCCCCACAAGCCAGGCAGAGCATGCCCAGGCCTCCTTTGTGTCACATACACGTGCTGGGCGTGGGTACCCAGGGGCCACCAAGTCGTGGTACCATCCAGCATCAAGCTGGAGACAGACCGGCAAACACCCGTGATAGGGCTCAGCAGGCAGGGCTCAGCTGAGGACCCTGTTCCCGGGGGCTGTCCATCAGGGGTGGTTCTGCAGTCCGAGCAAACAACTGAAAGCGGACAAGGGAAGTTTGGTTACCCCAAGTGATTGGATTTTGAATGGCCAGTGATGCCAGATATCCTATAAGGCATGGGACAGCCCCGCAGAATGGTGAGTGGCCCCACCCAGAACGCCAGTGGTGGGAAGAAACGGGTCATCCTGTAGGGATCATGAGGGTGTGTGTCGTGCTCACTGCTGCATCCCCGGAGCGGGTGCAGAGGATTCACCGGGTGGGGGCAACTGGAGCAGATGGAGGAACCCACGGAGGGTGGAGGAGGGGACAGGCAGCCCCGGGCAGGGAGGAGGACACCTGTCTTTGAGCCTTTTGTCAGGCACAGGAGACACCAGGCCTAGGCAGCAAGACTCTTCTAGATGCCACTTGCATGTGACCGTGAGGTTTCCACAAGTCTTCCTACTCAGGCGCGGACCAGCTCGGGGGGTTGGGGTGGGGTCTGCCTGTGAGACGAACCCAAGCGGCGGCACTGGAGATGAGACCAGCTCACTCACGTAGGTAAACGTCTTGGTTCCCTCCTGCGCTTAGCTAGAGCGGTCCTCTTAGAGATTCGGTGTGGGATCTTTGTTAAGAACAGATGCATTAGGGGGCACCTGGGTGGCTCCGCTGGTTACGCGTCAGACTTCGGCTCAGGTCATGATTTCGAGGTTCGTGGGTTCAAGCCCTGAGTTGGGCTCTGTGCTGACAGCTCAGAGCCTTTAGCCTGCTTCTGATTCTGTGACTCACTCTTTCTCTCTCTCTCTTGCCCCTCCCCATTCATGTTCTGTCTCTCTTTCTCTCTGTCTCTCAATAAATAAATAAATGTTAAAAATTTTTTAAAAGAACAGATACATTAGACTCTCGGATTCCATTTTTTTCCATTGTTCTCTTTACAACTCTTGGTCGATTGTTACCGGGATTGAGGCATTGTTCTAGGCTTTGGGTGCAGCAGAGACCAAAGACAGAGTCCTTGCCTTCAAGGAGCTCGCATCCTCCTTGGGGACCCAGGCAGTGAACAAGCACCCACGTGAACACAGAGCAGCTACACCGGTGACACGGACCCGTGGGGCGAGGAGGAAGGAAGGGGCGGGGCTGGTCCACACAGGCTCTCAGGGAGACGGCTCCAGGAGGGAGGAAGCGGGGCAGCGGGGGTGGGTAGGGGGAGGAGCACCTGTTAAAGGCAGCAGCGCGTGCCTAGTGAACCCCGAGGAGCGGGGAGGCTGGTGTGGCTGCAGCACAGAAGGCAGCGGCAGGGGGTGACATCAGAAAGGCGGCCGAGGGCCTGAGGGCCTTGCAGGTCAATGTTAAGACCCTGCTTGGCTCTGAGTTCTGTGGAAAGCAGTCGGAGGATTTTGAGCAGAGGAACGAACTGAGCAGGCTTGTTCTGAAAGCACCCATTTCAGTGGTCTGTTGCTAGTAGCTTATTTCTCTTAGTCGTGTGGGGTGACAGGGCCTTGCTTGCACTGGTTTCACCTGCACTCACCCAGCTGGGACGTCTGGCCTGCTCTTTCCATGTCCCACATCCAAGGAGGCTGCCTCCGGTTGGGCTTCCTTCTAAGATGGCAACATTCTTGGAGAACGTGCAGTCAGCTTGTGCCTGCTTTCCAGGGGCTGGGTCACCCCGCCGAGCCCAGAGTCCCCGCGGGACTGTGCGTGGGATGGATACCCGATGACAGTGTTTCCTGGGGCCTTAACGTAACAGGCTGCCGATCCAGCTGCTCTCTGGAGACCTGACTTGGGGGAGAAGGAATTGGTAGAGTGAGGGGCCCAGTTAGGAGGCTACATCCGTAATAACTCCGGGAAAATGGTGCAGGCGAGTGGAGGCATGAGAACTAGCCCAGTTCTGATCTGACTTGAAGATGGAGCCCCCAAGTGGTTTGTTGATGGAGGGTGCATGAGGTACGGCAGAGACAGTAGTTAGAGGTGACTCCAACGGTAGAGCTGCTCTATGGGGAGGAGCATAGACTGGGCAGGGGGTGGCGTTTTGCCAGATGAACAGTGGGAGCTGTTTTGGGCCCGCCCAGTTTAAGGTATCTATATTGGATGCTAGTTGAATATACTCTTAAGGATTTGGGAGATGAGTCTGGAATGGAGGAACATATTTGGGAATTGTCAGCCTATTGTTGGTATTTAAGATCCTTGAAGGGCACCTCAGTGGCTCAGTTGGTTAAGTGGCTGACTTGGGCTCAGGTGACGATCTCATGATTTGTGGGTTCAAGCCCTGCATCGGTCTCTGTGCTGACAGCGTGGAGCCTGCTTGGGAGTCTCTGTCTCCCTCTCTCTCTGGCCCCAGACACTCATGCTTTCTCTCTCTCAAAAATAAATAAACTTAAAAAAAAAAGTTTTAAAGCCCTGAGCCTGGAGGGCTCACACCAGAGAAATGAGCAGAAAGAGCTGAGGGAAGGAGTAAGGACTGAGTCCAGGTTTGGTCACATTTCAAGGTCAAGGAGATGAGGAGGGACCAGCAAGGTGACTGAGCAGGACCAGGAAAGAGTCAAGAATCGCCGGAGACCATTGAAGCATGCGTGCTAAGAGCAGCAGAGTGCTCACGTGCGTCAGAAGCCACTAATGAATGGAAGAAGACAGCTGGGAACTCACTGATCATGCGCCTGAGCTGTGTGGAGGTCATGGGTCATGTGGCGAGGGCGGCTGTGGGTGAGCAGAGCCCGAGAAAGCCTCGCTGTTGTGGTTGGGGAGAGCATGGGAAGAGAATGCTTTCAGCTCTGCCTCTTGGTGGATGGACGCACTTGGGGCTCACGTGCACCATTCATGGCTTAGTTTTTTCCTGTCGGTCAAATGTGGACAATAATGGCAGATATTTTGTGGGGTCAGGGTGATAAATGGGTGAGATAATCCATATAAGATGGCGAACACACTGGCTGGCGTATCGCTAGCCCCCAGCAAAGTCCGCTCAGGGTTCCGTGTTTACTAAAAGTTCGTTTGATTGATTCTTGCAGGGGGGAAGGTTGTTGATTGCAGAAATGGGCTAAGGAGGGGGGATGTTGATGTTTCAGAGACATGGGGGAAGAAAATGTACAACTAACTCACTTCGAGGGGCTTATAAATACCCTGGACTAGTGGCAGGAGATCCAATGACTCTAGTTCTTGGTGGTCTGGCATCTGAAAGACGTGCTGGGAGCGAGTCTATCATTTAATTGATTCTTAACCTCTATTAGTCTAGATTTTGTCAGCTCTGTAGGGGGCAGATGATGTACTCACTGTATATGAACTCACTCCTTTTCCTGGAGGGAAACCAGTGGTCATTAAGTGCCGACCGGCCTCATGATGGTGGCGAGGATGGCGATATTGATGAAGACTGTGACAGCATTGAAGCGTCTCTTTCGTTTGCATCAGCATCTATGGAAAGAAAGATATCGCTAGTCACTCATTAGAATAATTGAATAATTATTAGAATAATTAAAATGTTTTGCTTCTCTCCCCTCTGCAAAGAGGGCCATGCCTTGGGTCTGGGTCTTTATTAGGATGTTGATGAGGAAGACAATGGACAAACTTCCTCTTTCTCCTACTCGGTAGTTTTAAAGCTTCTACAAATTAAGTGACACCACTGAACCACGGTTGAAATTTTACACTTGCGAGTAAATCTTTCGGGACAAGGTTGAAGGGAATTGGCCGCTGAGACTTAGAAAACACGCCTTGCTATCCCCTTGGTTAAATTTACTTTCTGTCTAAATAGAAATCTTCAATTTTTATACTTTTTAGCCTAGTGGTAATAAATTCAGCATCAAGAAGAACATTTATTTGCAAGAGTGCCCCCGGTTTGCTGACTTTGCAGAATGGAGGGAAAAATGGGACATCGTTACACTATTTCTATTTGCCACACTGTTGTTTCCATTTTCCAGTGTGAATATAGACCCCACCTGCATTTCATTTGTTCTCTCGTTTTTGTGCGTATTCCACTCTTCTTTGCGCTCCATCCTCCAGATTGAACAGGGCTCCGCCGGCCATATGTAATATGCATTCCACATCCTCTCAATCTGTTAAGGCATTTTCCGTGTGCATTTCACGGCAGATCCTGATTGTAAATTGGTCGTAGAAACTTCATTGGCTTCCTGTCTGTGACATTTCTGATGGATGGTCCCTATTTATACAGAACAGCATGGCGTGGATGGAGTTACAGGCTCCATGCCATGCTTAATGGATTGGAAGGAGAGAGCCCATAGCCCTGCTGGGAAGACAATCATCCGTTTCCTTTGTGTAGAGCAGTCAGAAAAGGCCAGGGATGGAGCACAGGCTGTGAAAGCTCATGAGGCTGACTCCGGTCATGGTGACTCCACAGAGCCTTCCTGCGTTCTTGAAGGACTCGGTCTCAGAGATGACATGGCGGGCTGTGGGCTTAAAGGCACAGCGGGAACCTATTTTGTGAGGGCTTTTGTGATTTGGGCAGGACTGCCCACCTCTCTACCTTGGTCCAACTGGGGGAGAAATCTTGGAATAAGAGAAGAGGGTTGGACCTGGTGCCCATCATTGTCACATTAATGGCTGAGGGTTGGGGATGGGCAAGGAAAACTTCTTTCTTCTGATAAAAGCGATGAGGCCAAGGTTATGTTCGAAGGAGGACTATGAAACTCTCATGTAGACCTGGGGAGAATTTTATCAGGAGATGAATCTTCATATTTGAGGGATGTCTGATTTGTATTAAGTAGCACAGCATTTATGTTTCCTTGTGTTGCAAGCACAGCCAAGGAATTTCTTATCTCACATGATTGAAAACTCTAGGTAGACGCAGGTTCAAGCGTGGTTTGATTCAGAGACGTCTACAAACTCAGCAGGACCGAGTTTTCCCCTCACTGCCTCTCAGCTCCTTTTTTCTCTCTCCTCTTGGCTAAACTCTCCCCACATGGTTGCAAGATGGCTGCAGCAGCTCCGGCTTCATGTTCCTATAATTTCAAATCCAGTGGGATATGGTTTCCTTCCCAGAAGCTTCTCAACACTGACTGGCTTATGTTTTACCAACCACCGGGGAAAAATCAGGGCGGTTCTCTAGTTGGGTCACCTGAGTCGCGTGCTCTATTTCTGGAGCCATGAATGGAGTCTGCACTGCCACAAGCCTATATATTAAGAGTGGGGTCATCTCCCAGAGGAAAACCAGGACGCTGTTAGCAGAAGAAGAATCACTGACCTCTGAGTGGTCAAAACTGACCTGCTATCTACCATCCCTGGGGAGAAAGCTAATTGAAATCCAGAACAGAGGAACTCCCCACCGTATGATGTTCTTGTTTTCCCATTTCTGGACTCAACCTCTTTAGCCAAGATTTAGCAAAGGAGGAAGGACACATACCAGATGCTCAGTGAATATTTGTTGAGTGACTGAGTGACTGAGTGACTGAGTGAGTGAATGTTACCACATAGGCCAACGGCCATGCAATTTACTTGTCACAAAGCAGATTTAAGAATTTCTGAGGGGTGGACAGTATGATTTGTCAATTGGGAGGAATGCATGAAAGGAGAGAGCAGGTGGGCTGAGGAGGAGAGAAGACACGAGTACTGTGAGTGTTGAAGTGTCTAGGCAGAGGGTGATTCCAGAGTTTGGTCAGGAAAGCCTCTCTGGGATTGGAATCTTCCATTTCATGGTGTGTTGGGACATGGCGGCTAGATTTTCAGGCCACATCATTTGATTTGCCACCCTCTAGCTCTCTTGGATTGCTCTCATCACCAGTGTTTGAGTTTGCAACTGCTTAAAACCTAGTCAGGGTTGAGTGTGTATGTGTTTGTTTCTGTGCATTTGGAATAAGTAGGGACCGGGTCCCTGTCTCCTTCCCCTGTTCTGCTCATTGGCCAGGAGAGGTGTTCTCTTCATCTCTCACTTTGGGGGGGCGGGGCAGAGGCGATCACAGCTTCGTGCCCCTCCCCTACAAGGGAAGAGTATAGAGCACCCTCCTGAGTCCCCTTCCTTGGCAGAAAACAGCCTGTACAGAGCCAAAGGGGAGACCATCACACCCTTCCCGAGATTTAGAGCTGATCTAGAGGAGCAACTCAATGAAAGGTAGTACGGGCTTAAGAAGAGCATCTCTTGTGGTCTGTCTTCCTGAGTTATGGGCAGTCCTCACCTTCCATAGTCTCTTCTTGTTTTAAATAATTCATGATTTCCTTATTACATTTTAACCCCCAGATAGTCTGCCATGCATGGAATTTGGCCTTCTGGTTGCTGCTCTCCTAATGATGATTCGGAACATTTCTGGAGGTCAAGGAGGTGGAGTGTGCCACTTGCCAGTGGCTGTGTGATGGAGAAAGAGCCAGGTCTCAGCAGACTCAGTGGCAGTTGGTGGTGGGTGGCAGGAAGTGCTGCCTTCCCTGCTGTTCCCCCACTTTTGACCGGAAGCAGTGCTCACCCCTGTTTCTCTAATCCCAGTCCTCCTGAGCCCAGGGGCCAAGAAGCACCACTGAGTCTCCAGACCATTGAGTTCCTAGAGTCTAGTCTGTTCTCCTGGACCAGTCTCCTCTCCAGCCTCCTTGCCCATCAGGCCACACTGCCCTTCCTCCTTCCTCCTTCCACACCACAGGCAGTGCTGCATGGTGGGTGCAGACACATACACACAGGGACTTGTTTTAAAATGGTGGGACCTGACAGTTCACCCAGTGGCCTTGGGTATCACCTGGTTTAAAAAAAATTTTTTTTTTACATTTATTTATTTTTGAGAGACAGAAACAGAAAGAGCACAGGTTGGGGAGGGGCAGAGAGAGAAGGAGACACAGAATCAGAAGCAGGCTCCAGGCTCTGAGCTGTCAGCACAGAGCCTGACACAAGGCTCGAACTCACAGACGATGAGATCATGACCTGAGCCGAAGTCGGACACTTAACTGACTGAGCCACCCAGGCGCCCCTCACCTGTTTTTAATAAGCTTTTTATTGAAGCACAATATACAAATGGAAAAGTACATGAATCCTACGCACACAGCATGGTGAACTTTAACAAAGTGGACCCCCTGTGTGACCAAAACAGACCCTTGGTCACTATTGCCAAAAACGTAACCATGATCCTCATTTACCATCAAATATCTTCACCTGTTTTGGACTTTGCATAAATGAAATCACATAGTGTTTACTCTCTCGTGTTTTTAGCTTCCTGGGCTCAACATTTTATCCGTGAGGTTCATTCATGCTTTTATATGTAGCAATAGTTCATTTTTTAAAAATTTAAATTCAAGGTGGTTAACATACAATGTAATATTGGTTTCAGGGGTAGAACCCAGTGATTCATCTCATACATATGACACCCAGTGCTCGTCCCAAGTGCCCTCCTTACTGCCCATCACCCACTTAACCATTAACCCTCCACCCACCTCCCCTCCAGCAATGCCCAGTTCTCTGTATTTAAGAGTCTCTTGATTTGCCTCCCTCTCTGTTTTTATCTTATTTTTCCTTCCCTTTTCATATGTTCATCTGTTGAGTTTCTCAAATTCCACAAATGAGTGAAATCATCTGATAACTATCTTTCTCTGTCTGATGTATTTCACTTAGCACGATGTCCTCCAATTCCATCCACATTGTGGCAAAAGGCAAGATTTCATTCTTTTTCATCACTGAGTAGTATTCCATTGTACACACACACACACACACACACACACACACACACACCATCTTCTTTAGACCTTGGAAACTAAGCAGGGTCGGGCCTGATTCATACTTGAACAGGAGCAATGGTTCATTTTTACTGCTGCACCATTTACTACTTTAGGTACATATCACTGTTCATTGATTTATGGTTTTGGTTGTTGGACATCTTCTCCTCCAGTACTGGCGTACTGTGAATATGTTGCTTTGAACATTCTATTGATCGCATGTCTTGTGGTGCATGGATGTATTTCTTTTTGTTGGGTATGTACCTCCGCATGGAGTTCCTGGGTCTTAGGACACATCTGTGCTTTTGCGAGTAACAAACAGATTTCCAGAGTGACTGGGTTACTGTAAGCTCATGCCAGCTGCATGGTAAGAAAGTTTCCGTTGCTCTCCATCCTCGTCATTTACAAAAAAAATGAAACTCTTCTGGCACTTGTGTCATTGGTCCTTGCTGTGGTTTTAATCTGCATTTCTCTGTCATCAGTGGAGAATCTTTTCGTGTCTTCTCTGTAGAGTTGCTGCTCTGTTCTCTTGCCCATAGTCTATTGAGTTATCTGTATTTTTCTTACTGATTTGGAGTTTTCTAGTTATACTGGACATGAGCCCTTTGTTGGATGTACATACTGAAATATCTTCTTCAACAGTGATTTTGGATCGAAAGTTTTAAATCTTAAAAATGTCCAATGTGTCACCTCCCACTTAGTGGTTACTGTTTTTCGTGTTCTGTTCAAGAAAGTTTTGCTTCTTCCAAGGTCATGTTTTTATTTTCCTGTATGATCATCTAGAAGCATTATTGTTTTGTCTTCCACATTTAGAGGTATAATCCATCTGGATTTGATTTATTTGTGGTGTGAGATAGGGGGTCATGATTTACTTTTTCCTTTGTATGGTATCCTATGGTCCCAATATCATCTCTTAAATAGAACAAAATATCTCATCTTTGTGGCTCTACCTGTTACTTTTGCCCTACATCAGGTGACTTTATACATGTTTAGGGGTTCTACTTCTGGACTCACTATCCTGTTCCATTTGTCTTCTTTTTTTAAAAAAAATGGTTACTTATTTTGAGAGAGATAGAGACAGCATGAGTAGGGCAGGGAAAGAGGGAGAGAGAATCCCAAGCCGGCTCCATGCTGCCAGCACAGAGCCCAACACAGGGCTTTAACTCGCAGACTGGGAGATCATGACCTGAGCCAAAATCAAGAGCTGGATGCTTAACCAACTGAGCCACCCAGGTGCCCCCATTTGTCTTCTTCTATCTTTGGATTAATACCACACCATCTTAATTATAATCCTGAAAATCTGCAGTCTGAGTTCTTCAACATTTTTTTTTTTTTTTTTAGAATTTATTTATTTATTTTGAGAGAGGTAGAGACAGCACAAGTGAGGGAGGGGCAGAGAGAGAGAGAGAGAGAGAAAGAGAGATAGAGGCAGACAGAGAATCCCAGGCAGGCTCCATTCTGTCAGCACAAAGCCCGATACAGGGCTTGACCCCAGGAAGCCGTGAGATTATGACCTGAGCTGAAATCAAGAGTCAGTTGCTTAACCAACTGAGCCACCCAGGCGCCCCAATGTTGTTCCTGCTCAAGATTTTGTTTATATAGAAATAAAAGACTGAGTATACTGATGATAAATCCATTTTATGAAACACTGTTCCATAGAGGGAGTTTTGCCAGTGTATACCAAAAAGCTTTAAGTATGTGAACTGCAACTCAGAGAGTTGAAGGTTTTTACAAGTTTAAGGGTATTATCATATGTGTATAAAGAGATATCTATAAGTATATGATTTGCAGTTGTTGTCTGTAGAAATTAAACAGCTGGAGATCCAAACATCTATCATCAGGGGATTGGTTATAACAGGAGGGCACAGTGAGGACACAGACAACAGACTGCCATTCAGCTGCCCGAAATGGCTGATCAAAACTGATGAAGTGGAATGCCTGGGTGGCTCAGTTGGTTAAGCATCTGAATTCAGCTGAAGTCATGATCTCATAGTTTGTGGGTTTAGGCCTCGCCTTGGGCTCTGTGCTGACAGCTCAGGGCCTGGAGCCTGCTTCTGATTCTGTGTCTTCCTCTCTCTCTGCCCCTCCCCTGCTCATGCTCTGTCTCTCTTAAAAAATAAACATAAAAAAAATAAAACTGATGAAGGGATAGAAAAATGTGGTATGTCCATACAATGGAATGTTACTCAGCAAGAAAAGGACGGAAGCCCTGGAACAATGCATGCTGTGACACAGAGGAGCCTTGCAAACACTGTGCCCCTGAGAGGCCAGCCTGTCAAGGGAGACCACATGCTGTATGGGTGCTCTGACATGAGTGGTCCAGACCAGGCAAGTCCATAGAGAGATTCTCACTGACCTATATTTCCCACGGCATTTTGTTAACAGAAAGTAGTGGGTTATTATGAGGAATAAACCGCATTTGGGTCTCAGTCCTGCTGTTAGTTAGGTAGCCTCTGGAAATTCACAGTCTTTGCCTGAGTCCCAGTTTCTTCATCTGTAAAACAGAAAAGATGCCACACGCCTCACGGGGTGTTGTGAACATGCAGTGTAGTAATGAACTTGCAAGTGCTCTCAAAATGGAAGGGTTACATATTTGTAGGATTTTATTGCATGACCCATGGGACCTGTCTCGGAGTCGTTACTTGAGTTTTTGTTTCATATTTTGCAGTAGATTTTGTTTTATATTCTCTGGGCACTTCCGTTTGTCACAAAGGAAGTGTCGGTCAGACTTGGCTGTGACCCAGAGACCTGTGATTTGTGGTTTCGTGCTATTTCTTGTACGTTGGGTGGCCTTCCTTACAATTTCATCACTTTCAGAAAATGAAATGAAAACACAAAGCAATCCTTTCCACATGGATTTTGGCGCTTCTCCAAGGTTCTATCTCCTTTGGTGGAAATGAGTTTTCAGAGTCCCGGACCCAGATTTCTGCGGGGACTGCCAGTGCTAAGTGGTGCTTGCAGACCGGAGACATTAAGCAGAGTTGGAGCTGGCTCCGAGCCAGGGTTTGCTTGTGGAAGGTATTTGTCTTCAGCCACTTTCACCTCCCTTTCTGTGTCCTTGCTGACCTCCTAGAGTGTTGCCATTGTAACTCCTATGCATCCCCTGAATACCATCACACGGGGCCCAGGAATACCCACCCACCAGAGCTGGCTTCCCCCAAGAAATGCCCGAGCTCCATGTCCAGTCTGTAGGGGGATGTTTCCCAAAGTGAATCTTGTACAACATGGTTCTGTGATGTGCTCCGCGGTACAGAAGTTCTGAGGTCAGATAAACTTGGCAGACTTTGCATAGGATGGTCCATTTTTGAACATTTTGTAAATTTCTTTATGTATGTAGATTATTAAGGGCTCTAAGAATTCCCACTTTTTATCTCATTTTGATCTCCTTCTGGGATTCTTATTCCACATGCGATGTTGTCCTACATGCCCTGTTCATTTGTTTTCTCCAGTATTTTTCTCACTGTTCTTCATGTTGGAGAATTGCTGTTGATTTATGTTCAAATTTATTGACTGTCATCACTTTTGATTTGCTGTTAAGCTCATCCAATTATTTTATTTCAAAATCTTTAAAGTTTATTTGTTTTGGGAGAGTGTGTGTATATTTAAGAGACTGGGGAAGGGGCAGAGAGAGAGAGAAGAAGAGAGAGAATCCCAAGCAGATTCTGTGCTGTCAGTGTAGATTCTGATGTGGGGCTCAACCTCAAAACCACAAGCTCCTGACCTGAGCCAGGATCACGAGTCAGATGCTTAACTGACTGAGCCACCCAGGTGCCCCTCAATTTTTTAATTATAGAATTTCCACTTGGTTCTTTTATATAGTTTCCATGTTATTGCTGAGATTCTTGATCTGCTCACCCATTTAGATGATATTTTCTTTTGATTTAATGAACATAATAGCTGCTTTAGGGTTCTAGTCTCCTAAATAATACATCTCTGCTAATTCAGGTTCGATTTTTAGTTGACTTTTTTGTCTTGACTGTAGGTCATATTTTCTGTTTCCTTGCATGTGTACTTCTGAATGTTTTACTGAACAAAGTGGAGAGAGAATATTGATTTTTTTTTTTTTGGAGGTGACTCAGTTGATAGCCAGCCATCCTGAATCTGTGTTGGTTTGATTTTGTGCTTTGTCAATATTAATCTGTGAAAAACCCAAGATGTTTGTTACATCCTATCATTTGGGGAGGACCCAATCTCTACTTTCTGCTGTAAATTTTTTCATGTCTTGATTTTAGGATCTGTTAGGATGTGTCTAGTATGGGCCTTACTCTAGGGTGTGGTCTTTAAATCAAGGCCCCCTGTTACCTCAGGATTAACAAGGTTTTAATGAGGCCTTAGTCCTCTCTCTCTGGGCTGGGATTTTAGCTTCATGGGCCCCTCTCAAGCTCCAGTGTCTCCTGGCCACTGTCTGTGGTGAGCCTCAGGAATCTCACGCTGTGTTTGTGCAGCCTGGGCCTCATCACTGCCTTAGGGACCTCTCCCAACTCCCCTGCACACAATGCCCTGACCCACGGGTTCCAGCTGCTCTGCCTCATCAGCCCAGGGACTTCTTCACACTGTGCTTGGGCTCCCGTTCACAGTCAGGAGGTCTGCTCACAGAGATCTGGAGTAATTGTGAGGCTGACTCATGAATTCTCCTCTTCTTGGGGCTGAGTCTTGTGTAGCCCACACGTCTGAAGCTGTTTCCTCATACGCTTTCCTCAGCATTAGGATCGTGGATGGTAAGAAGGAAGTCAGCTGAGCCATCATCGTTGGAAGTTCAGAGGTCATGTTTTCAGGACCTGTTTTGCCATTGTGTGTCAGATAACTCATTTTCTTCCTTCCTTCCTCCCTTCCTTCCTCCCTCCCTCCCTTCCTTCCTTCCTTCCTTCCTTCCTTTCTTTCTTTCTTTCTTTCTTTCTTTCTTTCTTTCTTTCTTTCTTTCTTTCTTTCTTTCAATTTTTAAAAATGTTTCTTTGTTTTTGAGAGACAGACAGAATGTGAGCGGGGCAGACCCAGAATCCAAAGCAGGCTCCAGGCTCTGAGCTGTCAGCACAGAGCCTGAGGTGGGGCTCAAACTCACAAATCTCAAGATCATGACCTGAGTCAAAGTCAGATGCTTAACTGACTGAGCCATGCAGACACCCCCCAAAATGGCGTTGTCCTTGCCTTCAAACTCGGTAAGCTCAGGACAAAAATTTTAAGTTCTCATCTTTAAACATCTATTTGGTGTTAAGTTTCCTCTCCGCCAAAGTTGAGTGCAACAAATAGAAATCACTGTAAGTATTTTAAAGAAAGGCAGGCATTTAGTACAAGGAAGTCAGTGCTAACACAATCATTGGAAGGACTCATTTTCAGATCAGCAGAGAATCAATTCACCAGGGATGCTTCTATTTCTGTAGCTTCCGGTGAGCTTTTCTGGGACAAAGGCTCTTGTTCTCATTCCAAATGCCTATTGGAGGACAGAACCAGAGGACAGACCCTGAAATGCTTGCAGAAACCCCTCACATTCCTGGGAACTGTTTCGCCAGCAGAAGCAGCCCAAAATGGGGCACATAGGTCGGGTTAGCTCTTTTCGATCTTTCACGTCCCACTCAAAGGCATCTAAGTGGTGGAGTGTAATTTGTACCCAGGCCTTAGCTGCAAATGAGTCTGTGAAACACGGACTTGAGCCTTCCAGCTCCCCCCAGCAGGCTGATGGGGAGGAGTTTGGAGCCAGTCCACAGCACCTTCACATGCTTCCCTCTCGGCTTTGGATTGCCTCCTCATCCTTCAGGACCTGCATCAAACATCACCTTGACCTTCAAGCTCATTTGTTAATCTCATGCCGTGTACCTCTTATACCTATTCCTGTGTTTTCCCAAATGGTTTTATAATTGTTTACGGTTCTCTTCTCCCTGTTAAAGGGGGAAAAACAGCCTTAGAAGGAGGGTTGTCAGCAAGTCATTGATGGAAGGTTTGAGACTGTGGTGATTCATTCTGAACCCTGATGTCTAGGCCAACCAATGGCTGGCACGTAATGCCAAATACATGCCAACAGACTGGGTGCATCCTAGGAGGATAGTGACCATCTGCATCTTCAAATCATATGACATAGGAAGACGTCCTTGTGGGGGAATGACCTTGGGCTGAGGCTGATTTTTGCCTTGTCTTCGATTCAGATTCTATGTGAGCTGACTGCCAAAGAGTGAAAAATTCCCCACAACCAGTTATCTGGAGCCGGAAGAGGACATGAGCGATGCTTTGGTAGAATTCTTCAGGATCTTTTATAATTAATTCTGTTGTAGGGGGTTGATGTGTGTGCACCTGCAAGCTTGGACCTGTGAGGACCACGCTGAGCCCTGGATCCCAGCTTGCAGAAGGCACCGGAGTCACGTACCACTGAACGTTCCTGATCTGCGAACCAGAAGAGGGGAACCCTCCCTTGTGGGGTGATGTACATGTTTGTGCCAAGCAGATGATGTCCCCTGCAGTGGCCGGGATCAGTGGTTTGCCTCTTGTAGCCACCGTCCTGTCCCCAAAGGAGCCCTTCCCACTCCCTCTCACTTGATGTGGCCCATTAGTAGCACTGGCCCAGATTTGCCTCCTTGAGCTCAGTTGGAGCTTTTTAAGGCCTGGCCCAGCTCACGGTGCAGGAGTTTGTGCGGTGTGGGTCCTTCATGCGAGAGGGAAGCATGCGTGTGTGTGTGTGTGTGTGTGTGTGCGCGCGCCCATGCCCACACACCGTGAATCCCCAGCCTGTCACTCTAGGACTGCCTGATACAGACACGAAGCACTGACGGGACCTGGGAGGACATGGGGTGATCAGGGAGGCCCTGGGTTGGGTGCTAGGGAATCAGGATCTTCCAGCGTTCTGTGACTTCAGCAAATCACATCGCCCCTTGGCCAGACACAGCCCCCCAACCTACTTGCAGTTGGTTACAGGGACATGGGTGCCATGGTTACAGAACCGTCTTTGGCAGCTTGTTTTGCATATTGTCCAACAGATTACTGATCCCCAAAAGTCCAATTGCCAGTACTATTTGTTCACTCAGGCTGTATTTATTGAGCACTTAATCAAGCTGAGTATTTCCCAGGTCCCCCAGCCAGCGAAGGGGGCCTTGGGTGGTGAAACGGCGTGCTCTTCTACCTGAAGTTCCTGTCCCCCAGTCTACGGGATAGGCTAGAATTCACAAGTACTTATAAACCTGCGTTTGTTTCTGGGGGGTGGGTGGGTGAGAGAAAGGGGGATGTTGGCGCGCTGAGTCCCTGGGAGCCTGCTCACTTCCGGGAATGGACGACGGTGTCCCTGGAGCCGCTGAGGGGAGCCAGGCCCTAAGTGAGGAGAAGCCACCGGCCGGGAGGCATCACCCGAGTGAGCCACCTGTGGTTTAGAAGCATCAGAGAACATTTTAAGTATGTGGTACAGAGCACATGTCCTGTGTGAGGGTCGGAAAAGGCATGTTCCGTAGACGACAGTTCTGGAAGAGTCTCCATGAAGGAGAAGGGTTTGACTTGGTTGATATTGATCTTGATTTTATTTACATATTATGGTGATTTATAGCTATGTCCTCTTAGGGATATTAATCCTGCTACCGCTTTGGTCATTTCTTGGGTCCCTACCATGTGCAAGGCATGCAAAAAACGCTTCACATACATTTTCTTATTTACTTCTAACAACAGCCCTGACAACAGTAGGCAGGTAATCTTTGTATCTCCATCTATAGAGGACACTGAAGCCCAGAGAGGTTAGGGGATGAGTCCGTGGTCACACAGCTACCAAGTGGCAGAATCGAGAGCCAGTCTAGGTCCACCTGCCTCCAGACCATACACTGTACTGCCTCTGCATGTTCTTGGTGAGACGCCAAGAAGCTACATGATTTCCCCAAGGCCAGTTAACTAGTCAGTGCCATAGCCAGTTTGGGCCAGTGTTCTGAATCAATTTCATTTTAGGTTAGTGTTTAAAGTTAGGGGCCAGAACATAAACTCAAATAAATCCGTTCAGCTCCTCTGGGTGATGATTCGGGGAGGAGGTGAGATCTGCTGCAGGTGAGGACGAGTCCATTATCTGCTCATGATTTCATCGCTTAGATCAGTGAGTGGAGACAGCTGGGCCCAATATTTATTTTCAGTCGAGTGTATCAAAACAAGTCCGGGAAGCCATTTTGTGCTGCTGAGGGTGAGTGAAGCAAGTGGTAAGAGGAACAGTTTTGTTGTGTTGGAGCTTTGCTTTCTGAGCAGACCCTTCTGGACTCCTCCCCTGCAGCTGTGGGGCATTTAGAAGCTCATTTGCTCTTGGCTCCTTCCAGAAGGCTCCCGCGCTGGCCGACTCTGACCAGCTGGCTTCTCCCTCACATGCGATGAGGTCCTTCTATCTCCCACGCCCCAGGACAAGGACCAGGACCCACTCCTCCACAGGTGTCACGGTGGTGGCTGGAAGGACCTTGGTCACTGCCGCCCTTTGGCAGAGATAGGGAAACCCATTTATCTCCCAGGACTTTCTCTTGTCTAAAGAGATGTTCTCACTGAATCTAAAAGGAAAAGGGATTTTCAAGGCTATCTACTCTAAGAACTTTCCAGTGGCCACTTCTTTTATTAATCTTGTTTTTATTCAACAAATATAATATTTATAATATATGTGTTTAGATAGATAATTGAACCGATGCCTGGCAGACACAATACCAGGCACAGGGCTGCCATGATGAAGGAAATAGGGACGGCTCCGTTCGTGCTCACGTAGGCAACACAGGAAGTGTTAAGTGAATTACAGTAAAAGTAAAAATGTGGTCCTAACATGTGTTTATGCCATCGGGCATGTAAAGGAGCTCTTGAGGGTGTGAGACAGGAAGATCTCCCCTGTTCTTGAATCTGAGCTGGGGAGGACAGGTAGGTGGTGGGAGGAGGGGCAGGAGAAAGTTCAGGCACAGGCGCCCACATGTGAAGGCTGTAAGGTGGAGAGTCGTTTCCATGCCAGTGAATCGTGAGTGAGCCCGTGTAGCTTAAACACAGCAAGGAGAGAAAGGGGCGTGGAGGAAAGGAGGGGACTCTGCAGGTGTAGAAGCTCGTGCTGGGTCCTTTAAGTCCCACTGAGAGTCCTGGGGATCAAGTTCACAAGGAAAGCACACAAAGTCACCGGGCAGTGAGAAGGCGTCCATTAGACGTAAGTGGTCAGTGAAGCTCACTAGGAAGTCCAAGGTCAGTGGAAGGTGGCGGCCCTTGGGCCCAGACGCCTGAGTGGGAAATAGAATAGTCTCCAGGGTTTACTGACTATGGGCTGTAGGCAGGTCCTCTGCCTCTGGACCCCGACTCCCTCTCCTCTGCATTGACAGCACCCGCCTGTCCCCTCCCGGGGAAGGAAGTTCGGGGAGGATGTGGGCTCACGTGCAAAGCTGTGCCGAGCCGTAAGGGAGGGGTCTAGAGGCTGCAGGGGCTGAGCGGAGAAGTCACCCCCACTGGGGATGTCAGGGTCAGTGGGAGAGGGTTGGGACAAGGCACTCGGGGAGGCGTCCTGGGCAGAGGGCCGAGCATGGGCCAAGGCAAAGGGTGGACAGGCACAGCCAATGTGAGGTCAGGTGAGGAGTTGCCAGGATCTCAGTCTTCTGCCTCCGCCCCTCAGTACCTGGGTTTCTCCTCCATCCCCCGGTCCTGTCTGGAGGGCGGGGAATAAAAACAGTTGCTCTCCCTCTTACTTAAAAAGCAAAACGGGAGGCCTGGGGGGCTCATTCAGTTAAGCGTCCGACTTCGGCTCAGGTCATGATCTCACGGTGTTGGGCTCTGTGCTGACAGCTAGCTCAGAGCCTGGAGCCTGCTTCAGATTCTGTATCTCCCTCTCTCTCTGACCCTCCCCTGCTTGCACTGTCTCTCAAAAATAAATAAAAAACAGAAAACAAAATTTAAATAAATAAAAACAATAAAAATTTAAAAAATAATAAAAAGCAAAATGGGGGCACCTGGGTGGCTCAGTCGGTTAAGCACCCATCTCTTAATCTTGACTCAGGGCATGATCTCACAGTTTGTGAGTTCGAGCCTTCCATCAGGCTGTGCGCTGATGATGTGAAGCCTGCTTGGGATTCTGTCTTCCTCTTTCTGCCCCTCCCCCGCTTGTGCGCTTTCTCTCTCTCTCTCTCAAAAATAAACCCAATAAAAATTAAAAAAAAATTTAAAAAAGCAGAATCCTCACACATGGGGGCTCCCCGTTCCTGCAGCTGCTCTTCTGGGGTCCCAGGGCTCTGGCTGATGCAGTGTGAGGGGTGAAGGGGTCCTCCCAGGTGTGCCCACCCTCTGTGCTAGGCCCCTCCCGGCCCCCACCTGGGCGATGCGGGGCTGGGGTGTTCTGCACCATTTCCCCCTTGAACCAGCCCCTCGGGGTCCCAGGAGCCCATCCCGCTTCCCTGCTTGTGCTGTTCAAAGTGAGCAAAGAACCCATTCCATGTGGCATGCTGTAGGATTTCCTCCTTTTTCCCCTTCTGTACTTACTTTAAAAAAAAATTATTTATTTTGAGAGCAAGAGAGAATCCCAAACATTGTCAGCACAGAGCATGATTTGGGGCTGGAATCCGTAGACCAGGAGATCATGACCTGAGTGGACACCAAGAGTCGGACACTTAACGGAGCCACCTGGGCTCCCCTCTTCTGTACTTTTCTAAGAGCCACGTAGAATAGGTGTTAAGATCATCAACTGTGGAGGCCCACTGCCTGGGTTCAACTCCTGTCAGTGTGGGAGGCCACCCTCTCTGTGCCTCAGTTTCTCATATGTAGTATGGGGATATAACTGCCCTTCTCCTCTGGATGTTGTGGATTTAACATGTAATTTATGGAAAGCCGTCAGAACCGAGGCTGACAGGAAGCCCTTCAGACCCATAGTGGGCGGTACGTGCTTTCTGCCAGATGTGACTCATCACCTTTCCATTTGGGCAAAGGCCCCCCCACCCCATTTAGCTCGCTGAGCTGCAAAACTCCTCTCTCTGCCTTCTATATTGAAGAACATAGTGCAAAAAGGGAAGGAAAACCCCTTAACTAGCCCAGGTAGGGTACTCACCATCCTTTGGGAATGCGGGGCCTTGGGGGGTTCTGCTTCCCTGTCTCGGGCCCACCTTAGCCCCCATGCTGCTCTCATTGGGCCTGAGCACAGTTGAGTCAGGATGGACTTTTGAGCAAGAAATGAATGAAGACTTCGAGAGCGCAGTGGGAAACTAGATGAAGGGCCAAGGCTTGTGTGCCAAGGACAAGGTTCTTCTCCATCAGATTATAGAGCATCGCTGCTGGATTCTTCCCTCCCTCCCCTTCCATCTCACTATGTCCAAACCCGTTCCATAACCCATGCCAGTTCCAAGCACATCTTGCCGTGTTCCTCATTCTTTGAAGATCTAGACGGTGAGCCGTAAGGGGCAAACTGTCTGCCTGTGGGAGACCCTCTGTGCTGTGCCCAGGGGACATCCTGACTCCTAACAAAGTCTGAGTCAGACAGAACTGTAACTATGTGATAACCATAAAGTGTACACCCCATGAATGCCGTACGTACTTGAAGAGGGCATTGCTCACACAACCAGTCTTTCCAGTTTACAAAGAAAAAGGAAAAATTGGGTAGGGTATTCTCCCACAGCACGAAGCTGGAGAATTGCCTTGGAGCCCCCCACCCAGCAACCCGGACAGAGTAGGGCTCATGTTCCCCCTGATGTGACATAGGGAGCCTCCATTTTGGGCCAAAATTTTTCGATCCATCGTCAAAGGATCATAGTGAATATAGAATTCTTTATTTTGATTGTCAAACTTGATAGATCCCATTAAGTACCAACTGCATGAGGGGCATTGAGCTAAATGCTTTATCCACCTTATTACATTTCATCTTCATGAAAACCATACAAGGTAGATGTTTTTATCTCCCTTTTGTGGATAAGGAAGGAAAAATTCATAGAGATTGAATGACAGAAAAATAGGGGATTCTAGTCTTTGATCCCATCCTTTATGGAGCCACATATCACAGATGTCCATAAAAATAGGTTTCCTAAGGGATATTGGGTGCATCTGTCACTAGGGACCTAGTCCTGCAGCCGAGAGCTAACCACACCCCCTTTAACTTCACTGCTTGGGCCCCACGGGGAGGCTAGTCCACACTCCCCACAGTGGATCGCTCCCCAAATGGATGGCAAAGATGAAAAACTCACAGAGTGTCCTCACCCTGACATTGTGACCCTCGGGACACATATCCCTTCAGTACAGCTGTCATGACTGAACTGGACCACTTCTCAGTACTGGCTGAGGACAGCTAGAGAGAGGCTCAGCTAGGATTCAGGAAATCCAAGTTTATAGTCAACTCTGTTAACTCTTAGCTGGGAAACTTCAATCTGTTCGTGTTATTTTTCTTGGGTCATTTCAAGCACTGGATGTTACAAGTTGGATTCCCTGGGACCTACACTCTGATTTGGAGATCAGCATGCAGGAATTTTCATTAAGGAGTGATCTTGGGACTAACACCTACAGAAAGGAAAGGAAGGAATGGAAAGGGATGGCGGAGAGAGAATCTGAGCTATGAAGCAGTTCCAGGGGACCTTGGCTAACCCCATGGAGAGCTCTGAGCCTTACATGATTTTTTCAAGCTGTCCTGAATTGAGGCAAGATGTTTGACTTTATACCCTAGTGGGGACTATTCATTGCTGTAGGTCACCTTAGGGAGCAGGCTGGATCTTGGGTGAGGTCACTCTTTCAGCTGGGTTTTTTTTTTTTATGGTTAAATTTAAAATAACTAAAATGAAATAAAATTGGAAATTCCATTCCTCAGTTACACTAACCCCATTTCAGGTTCTCAGTAGCCACAGATGGCTCCTGGCTACCACACTGAACAGCACAGATAGAGGACATTTCCATCACTGCAGAAAGTTCTGGTGGATAAGCCCCATTTACCAAAGATAGGCTTCAGCGTCTGTAAGAGATGGTCTGTTTTCCACGTTCCCCAACTCTTAGGGTTTTGTCCTTTAGGGCTGAAAATCTGGGGCATTTAACCAAGGAAACTTATCCTTCATTAGCCCTGAGCTCTCATTTTTGTCTTCCCTTGGCTTCATACGCTTCTTGGAAGCTCTGTGTTAAAATCAGCAAATGAAGTGAAGGACAAAGTAGGATAAATTTTTGGCTCACGTTTCCGAGCCTTCCTTCTTCTTGGAGTCTTGGTCCCTGTGTTCTCACTAAGTAGTTTTCCAACAACTTTAAATAGTTATTTTTAAGAAGTACATTCTATCCTGAGTTTGCTTTATTCTTGACAAGAGCATTGATCGGCCATGAACTAGCTTGCCCTTGTCTGGATTTGCCATTTATGGCCTCATTGGTTTGTTTTGTTTCAAATTTTTATTTAAATTCTAGGCAGCTAACATGTAGGGGAATATTGGTTTCAGGAGTAGAATTCTGTGATGCATCCCTTACATACAACACCCAGTGCTCATCCCAACAAGTGCCCTCCTTAATGCCCATCTCCCATCTAGCCCATTTCCCACCTGCTTCCCTCCATCAATCCTCAGTTTGTTCTTTATAGTTAAGCATCTCTTATGCTTTGCTTCCCTTTCTTTTGTTTTATACCCCAGTTTGGCTGCCATGGCATCCTTCAACTGGTTTTCTTCTTCCTCTTTTGGCTCTGACTCTGTCTCCCTTGCTGGCTCTCATTACTGGAAGTTCTCTTCTTGACCCTCTCTTTATCCTTTACATTTCCTCTGGTTAAGATCACTTAATCCCGTGATTTTTCCATGTGTACATGGAAAGGTCCCCAGAGTTTATATTTAGACCATGGCAGGTGAGGACCTGGTGTGTGTTCCTATGGAATCCCATAGTCTTCCAATTATAACATTCATCATGCATTAGTTAAAAATAATCAGTAAATGATTTGGTACTACAATGTGGAATTTTGGTTTAGAATTGCTTAAAGTAGGTCAGGATTTAACTGGGGACTCAGTCATGACTGGCACTATTAAAATTCAAGTAGCTCTTGATAGGAGGCTGGGCAACTGGTGGAGCTGAGCTCTGGATTATCTGCAGAACACACTGGAGAAATGACCAGGGTCATTCTTCATTGGAGTCTACTGTCTTCAGTGATGAGACCCTCTTGCTTGCAATCCCACGTGCACCAGCCGTGTGTGGCTCTCTCTGCCTTTGGTTCTGTGACTGCCTGTGTACTGCTTGTTGACTTGCAGCTGACACTTGACAGCTTGATGTTGACTTGCTCCACGTCTGGGGGTAGCAGGTGGACAAGCTTGGAATACTGTTTTGGCAGAATGTGACTCAAGTGCTCTGTGAAAGGTCAAGGTTGGGACCAGTTGGTAATTGTCTGAGAGGTATCATGGTGTTCTGGAAAGAGAAATGAATGAAGAGGCCGAAGACCTGGGTCCAAGTCTGGTTCTGCAGCTGGATGCCCAGGCGAACTTGTTCTTGCCTTCCCACGTTCGTATCATTAATTTAGCTCTTGGCTCTTTTCTGGCGGACTAAGGCAGTGTAACGTAGAGAGGAAGAGTATGGCCTTGGCAGATGCCAGCCTCTTATTTTCAAGGGAAATAGTGGAGGATTGTCCTTTTGATGAGAGAAGCTAGAAAGTCACACTGCAAGAAGAAGGCCTTTTTAAAAAATTATTTATTTTTTTGCAGTCCACAGGGAGGGTAGAGTACATGTGTTCCGTAAGACCTCGCTGAGAAGGTTACATTCAGCTGGATGAAGGGAGAGCAGAGGAGCCATATCTGTCCACCTGCAAAGGTGAGGCCGTAGCATGAGTAGCATGTTTTGTGTATAGCAGGAAGGTAGGGAAGGGTGAGTGGGAAGACAGAAGAAGGAGCAGAAGCAGAGGTGGGCAGAGAGGTCATAAAAGTGGAGCTTCCTAATAGAGTCCCATGTAGGACACAGTAAAGACTTGCATTGAGATGAGAAGCCATTGGAAGGTTGCAGTTATCCAAGATGGTCGGTAGCTGGCTGTTGAGATGGTGGGTCTCTGAGACAGACAGCAGCGTTTGCTGGCACAGTGGATGTGGGGAAAGAAAGAGAAGTGTCAAGAGAGGCCCAACCCTTAAAAAAAATTTTTTTAACGTTTATTTATTTTTGAGAGAAAGAGAGAGACACAGAGGGTGTGTGGGGGATGGTCAGAGAGAGAGAGAGGGAAACACAGAATCAGAGGCAGGCTCTGGGCTCTGAGCAAACAGTCAGTACGGAGCCTGACTCAGGACTCGAACCCATGAACTTCAAAATCATGACCTGAGCCTAAGTTGGCCCCTTGCTTACCCCACTGAGCAACCCAGGTGCCCCCGAGGCCCAACTCTTTTTATCTTGAAGAACTGGGAGGACAGTGACCCTTTGTGGCGGTGGGCGAGTCAGTAAGAGGAGCAGGCTGGGCCTGGGTGGTGAGCAGGACTCTGGTTTAGGATATGCTAACTCAGAGCTCACTGAACATCCAGTGTTGACAAATAGAATCTGACTGTATATACGCATTTTTATAACTTGACTCTGACATGTAAGAGAACTAAATGCAAGTTCCAGCTCTGTTTACATGCGTATTGCATATCTTGTGTGATTTTTGGTATGTTCCATATCTTTTCAGTGTCTCCATTTACTCATCAGAAAAGTGGCAATAATACGGTAGTAATGTTTTCTGCTCTTCCATTAGACTTTTAGAGAATTAATAAAATGTTTATAAATATAAATATAATGTGCATATTATTACTAACTCATTAAAATTCTGGATTTGCTACTTTGAGTCATGAACGTTTCACTGGATGAAATGATGTGTGTCCTTGCTAAAGCAAGAATTGAATCGCAGGGGGCACCTGGGTGGCTCAGTCAGTTGAGCGTCCAACTCCAGCTCCGGTCGTGATCTCATGGTTCATGAGTTCAAGCTCTGCACTAGGCTCTGTGCTGACAGCTCAGAGCGTGGAGCCTGCTTCAGATTCTGTGTCTCCCTCTTTCTCTGCTCCTGTCCTGCTCTCTCCCTCTCTCTCCCTCTTTCCCTCCCCAAAGCAAAGAAACATTAAAGAACTAAAAAAGGGGCACCTGGGTGGCTCAGTTGGTTGAGCATCCAGCTTCAGCTCCGGTCATGATCTCACGGTTTGTGGGCTTGAGCCCCGTGTCGTGCTCTGTGCTGACAGCTTAGAGCCTGGAGCCTGTCTTCGAATTCTGTGTCTCCCTCTCTCTCTGACTCTTTCCTGCTCACGCTGTCTCTCTCTATCTCTCAAAAATTAATTTTTAATTAAAAAATTTTTTTTCACATTAAAAAATAAATAAAAGAAAAAATTGAATCACAGGTACTGGGATGGGGTGCAGATGAAATCACTGAATGAATGAGTCTGTTCAGCCCTTGGTTTTATACTCACATCTCAAAGCACTATTATTACTCATCACTGCAGTGCAGTTCTCTAATCAGAGGATTTACAAAGGTCTCTGGATGCAGTTGTGGAATGGCCAGAATACTTACGGAAACTCACTGGACCTGGGCAAACAAAAGACATTGGATGGAGCTAGCATGTGGCTTTTCTGAGCCCGGCTTAGACTGGATATTGCTAACGGTCCAGAAACCCAGTGTATGGTTCGCAAGCTTGGGTTGCCAGTGGGTCTTGAAATAGAAAGCAGCCTCATGTGCACCTTGCAGTTGCAAGGACACAGGCTTCCAGGAAATATGTCCTGTCCAAGGTGGTGAAAGCATTTCTTCCTGTATTTTCCCTATTAAGACATATGGTGGCCATTTGTAGGAAAGCAGATGGACCTCGAGGGTGTCATGCTAAGCGAAATAAGTCAGGCAGAGAAGGATAGATACCATATGTTTGCATTCATAGGTCTAACAGGAGAAACCTGGCAGGGGACCAAGGGGAGAGGAAGGGGGAAAGAGAGCAGGGAAGAGTGAGGGACACAGATCAAGGGAGACTACTGAATACTGAAGAGGAACCATGGACTGAAAGGGGAGGGGGAGGGAGGGGGTGATGGTCATGGTGGGCGGCACTTGTGGGGAGAAGCACTGGGTGTTATATGGAAACCAATTTGACAATAAACTATTATTTAAAAAAAGACATTATGAAATGTTCCAGACATGGAAAAAGTCAGGCTTCGTGTTACAGACACGTGTCTGTTCATTTTCTGTATTTAACACATGTTGATATTTCACTGGAGTCTATGCTTTGCTTTATTGTTCACTTGACAACTTCATTGAATTCTATTTTATAAAATAGAATTCACACATTTCAAGTGTACAATTCAATTATTTTCTGTAAGTTTACCGAGTGGTGCAAGTGTCACCAGAAATCAGTCTTAGAGCATGTTAATCTCCCCAGTTACAGTGCTCATTCCTGCGGCCTCTCCTAGTCTTAAGAAGCCACTAACCCACTCTTTGTAGAATGTTTTATTTTAGCATCATGCTTTCGAGGCTTGTCCATGCAGTTTGTATGTGTCAGCACTTCTCTCTCTCTCTCTCTCTCTCTCTGTTCTGTCGTTTGGGGAGATAAACCACATTTTGAGTATCCACTCACCCATTGATGGACATGTGGCCCGTTTCCAGCCTTTTGCTCTTGTGAATCCCGCTGCTGTGAACATTCAGACACAGCTCATGGTTTTCATTTCTCCTGAGATACCTGGGCGTGGAGGTGCCGGCGTTTATCATAGTTTATGCTTTACTGTTTGAGAAACTCTTTAGTTTTCAAAGTGGTGGCACCACTTACCCTGCCACCCGCACTATGTGAAGTTTCCCATCTCTTCACATCGCCAACAGCGTGTGCTCTTGTCTGCCTTTTTTATTACGCCCGTTCGAGTATGTGTGAGTGTGATCTTATCGTGGTTTTGGTTTGCACTTCCCTGATGACTAATGACATTGATCGTTTCTCATATGTGTACTAGCCACCTGTAAATCTTTTTTAAAAAATTTTTAATGTTTGATTTTTGAGAGAGAGAGACAGACAGATAGATACAGAGCATGAGCAGGGGAGGGGCTTAGAGAGAGGGAGACACCAAATCTGAAACAGGCTCCAGGCTCTGAGCTGTCAGCACAAAGCCCCTGACACAGGGCTCGAACTCACAGATCTCAAGATCATGACCTGAACCCTTACCTGACCGAGCCACCCAGGTGCCCCGCCACCTGTAAATCTTAATTGATGACATGTCCGTTCATGTCATTTGCCCATTTTTTAATTGGTTTGTCTTTCTATTGAGTTATATGTATTCTTTATAAATTCTGTCTGTAAGTCCTTTCTTGGATTTGAATTTTGAAAATATTTATGCCTGGTCTGTTGGTTTATTTTCATTCTCCTAAGGATGTCTTTTAAACTGTGAAAAAAATTGAATTTTAATGACATCCAATTTATATATTCTTTTATGGACCATGGTATTGTGTCTAAAGAAATCTTTGCTGAGATTGATTTTCAAGGATGGTCTCCTTTTTTTATTTTAAAGTTGTATGGCATTTAAGTCTGTGATCCATTTTGAGTAATGCTTGTGTGCGTCGTGAGGTGAAGGACTGTGTACATTTTCGTGCGATGTTTGTTTCATTGTTGCGGCTCTGTTTGTCAAGCAGGCTCTCGTTTCCCGGATGAATTTCCTTGGCACTTTCTTTTTTCTTCAGATTCAGTAGACTATGAACGGGAAGATTAATTTCTGGACCTGAATTCTGTTCCACCAGTCTATCCTTATGCCCGCATCACAGCGTCTTCATAACTAGCTCTACCATAAGTTGTGAAAGGGGGAAGCAAACCTCCCCCAACTTCGTTTGTTTTCAAAACTGTTTTGGTTTTTCTTGGTGTTTTCTTTTTCTTTTTTTTTTTTTCAGATACTATTTATTATGCACAATTACTAGAATTTTGTACAAAATAGAAAATTGGCCCTAATTCCAAATATTAGCAATCATTCCGTGGAAACCAGTGTCAGGCAGTTTTTTTCATTTGGTTATTTTCAAGTGTCATTTTGCTTATAAGTCAATTGTTTTTTTGTTTTTTTCCATAATATTTTATTGTCAAATTGTTTTCCATACAACACCCAGTGCTCTTCCCCTTAAGTGCCCTCCACCATCACCACCACCTGTCTTCCCCCTCCCCCTCCCCCGCAACCCTCAGTTCATTCTCAGCTTTCAGTAGTCTCTCAAGTTCTGCATCCCTCTCTCTCCCCAACTCTCTCTCCCTCCTCCGTTCCCCCTGGTTCTCCATTAGGTCTCTCTTGTTTTCCTACTAGACCTATGAGTGCAAACATATGGTTTCTGTCCTTCTCTGCCTGGCTTACTTCACTCAGCATGACACCCTCAAGGTCCATCCACTTTCCTACAAAGGGACATCTTGGTGTTTTCTTGAGTGTCCCTGTTGTCAGGGACTGCCTCATTTTGGTACCTGCAGTCCTGGAAATCTATTTGCAGCACACACACTCCAGTGTTTTGGTTCTGAAAGCCAGACATTCAATAAACATTCCTATTTTGGAACATCCCCTGATCCCCAAACTCCATATTTCACCAGACTCTGCAAAACTCAGCTCATCGCTTTGTTCAGAGAGACTGTGATTTGCAAGTACAGTTCTTTCTGCTTCACAAGGAGTGACCATAGCGTCTTTGTGTCAGACTATGGGTGGTAGCTTCTTCCCTCCCCTTTGGAGGCACTGTCATATTGACGTGAAGACCCTCACTTGGTGGTCTCACATAGGAACCTTGTGTGAACTCCTGTGCTCAGTGAGCCCCTACTGCTCCACCCCCAGCGTCCTCTACAGTCTCTGGGAGCTGAGTCCTTCTCAGCGGTGATCTGAGCCCTCAGGGGTTTGACTGAGGGCTCACTGCTGATGTTACTACACAGTCCTTAAGCTTATAAGCAGTTAGGTATTTATTTATTATTTATTTTTATTTTTGGATGTTACAAGGAAGTGCTCCGTGAGTTGTGGAAGGAGGCATAAGCCTGTTAAGCCTTGGGTCCGTTAGACACGTGACTGGTGGTCATTAGACCCGTGTTCATTTCAAGCAGAGACAAGGGCCTGGCTTTCTGCCATGAGGATGCTTCTCGTGCTGTCGAGTTGTGGTGGAAGATGAGTAAATTCCTACTCTGGCTCTGGTTAGCTGAGAACGGGAGAAATCCTTCATAAACACATGATTTTGGTTGGCTGTTGTAGCCTCATTTCTGTGTGTCTTGGGCTCACGAGCACCCAAAGCAAAGCCAACACCAGGCTGAGTCCCTGCTTCCTGAATGTTCGTTCACTACAACCCTCGTTCTTGTTCCTGTGTTGGTAAAAGGTGGCATTTCCCTAAGGATGTTTAAAAAA
>NC_043714.1:71098258-71100662 GCF_006229205.1 Suricata suricatta | reverse complement strand
CCAACCAACTGAGCCACTGGGACACCCCAAGGATGTTTCAGATCTCAGTGGTCAACCGAGGGAGACTTTCAATATGGGAGACAGCAGCTTTAAGAGGAACTCTAGAGGAGAGAACATGTCGACCATTCAGTGGCTGGCTGTCTTTCATTGACATTCTAAGCCTCGAAATGAAATATTGCCTCTCACTTCTCTTAAGGACTTTATAACAAAGGAAAAGGCATAACTACTTGCAGCGGGAACTTCCTGAAACTCTCTCCCTCCCCCAGCTCTAATACCATCACCTACCTCCATCCCTTTTTTGCCTTCTTCTCTTTCCCCTGATCCAATCAAGCACCCCCCCCCCCTCAGGTAAAGGAAAAGTACACTGTGCAATACGTACCCTTAAAATGGCTACATCAGAAGGTCTGGAGACTGTCCAGCGCTGTAATTAAAGATTTTTCCAAGATTCTGGAAAACGGACATACATCTGCTACAGAATGCAAGATTGTGTTCAATGCTTGCTGTCCCAGACTTCAGGAGTGGTTCCAGCTGTTCCACTTAGTTGTCAGCCCCTTGGGTGGGGAAACTGCGTCCAACTTGCAAGAGAGGAAAGACGCCAAGAGGATCTGCACGGCCTGCCTGTGCGTGACCCCAAAACAATAGAAGGCCTTCAGAAGGCATGAGATAGGTACAGGAAATGTTCTCCTCCCCTAAAGGTGTTTGGATGAAGATTCAAAATCATAAAGAAAATAAAAACGAATCAAGGGAAACTTTAAGAGTAGACTCTGTGACATTGTAAACAATATTCTAAGTTGATCCAGCAACCACTCAAGAGAGCCGTGTCTTCCTTCTGTAAATGGCTTCAGACGGGAGTAGGAGACTTGGGGAAAAGCAGACACGGATGACTCCAGAGTGGTGATTAATTCTCAGCTCCGGTCACAGCTCCGCTGCCTCCACTTGCCTGGGCCCCCGTCAGAGGGATCAGCCCCGCGGTGGGCGGCCCTCGAGGTGGGATGCAATGTTTCAGGATCTGGGAGAGTGTCGGTGGGGCAGGTGTCCAGGGACAGAGCTGGGGGTGCTGAGGCCAGAGAGGGGTGGGCTGGTGGGATTGTGTTTGATCATTGGTGTGTCTGCTCTGTGTGCGTGTGCAGGGCCCCTGTGATGACTGTAGGCCATCAGTCATCCTAGACGTGCACCAGTCTGCAGAGCTCTATGTATTTGAAGGGGAAACGTTGAGAGCGAGAGAGGGAGGGAGGAAGGAAGGGAGGAAAGAAAGCCACACGACTAAACCGAAGCAGGCTTGGTTCAAACGGCCTGAAAAGTTGAATCTACATTTGGAAGATTGAAATGTCAGTGGAAGAACAAGGTGACCTAGAAAATGCCCTCAAAGAACAGAAGAAAGCTCAAGTGAATTAAGCCACCTCTTTGCAGACAGGTTCGTCTCTGTGAGGGTAGAAAGAGGCTTGGCAGGGGGAGGGTGCTGGACAACTTGCAGGAAACATGCCACAGAGTGGGTCTCCTTTCTGCAGAGACTTCTGTCCCCTCTTCCTGCTGCGGACTGCTGTCTTCTGGTTGTGAGAGCCGCGGCCCACGTGATTCTGCACTGACAGCTCCTTTCAGAATGTGTCCCAAGCCACCTCCTCCCCTAAGACTTTGTGCCTTCAGAATCAGTCCCCGCCATGCTCTGCCCTTGACTGCACTCACCCAGCTGGCATGGAGAATGGGAGCCGGCTGCTTGCATCAGAAAGAATTTAACCCACGGGACTTAACGATGGGCCAGGTTGGGGTGGCCTTTCTCTGAGGCCCCATTTGTCCTGCTGTGCGGGTGGCACTTGCAGGGCCAGACCACGAATGTCCCTCTGCACAGATGTCTCTCTGGGGCATGTGTGTGGGGTGCTTCTACCCGCCTGGGCACTGTAATATGGGGCCGACCCCTTCTGCGAGGTGGTAGACCCTGCACGTGGAGTTTAGGGATGGGTCCTCAGCTGCCAGGGCGGAATACTGAAGTCAGTGTGCATGATATCTTGAAATGTGTGGTTATTTCTGCCAACTCATGGGAGGGCGACCTGCTGGAGGGGTCACAAGCACGAGCTGTGGAGTCAGACGGTCTCATCGCTCAGTCGCTGAATCACTGGGGGGCAGCTCGGCTCAGCTCTCAAGCCTCGCTGCCCCTTTCGTAAAATGGGAAGTGAGTAGTGTCTGCGTCCAAGTCTGTTGTGGGGACCTGATGGGCCAACGCGGGTCTGGTCCCTAGCACAGTGCCTGCTTGCACAAAGTGTGTGTGTGCGCAGGACCCTGTGACTGTGGGTTCTCCTTGTCATCTGTTGATGGTGAGCCCTCTTACCCTATAGGAGCCACGCACAGATGGCTCAGGGCACCATTCCCCCAAACACAGCGAGGTCCATGCAGACAACACTGTGGAGTC
>NC_043714.1:71097040-71098158 GCF_006229205.1 Suricata suricatta | reverse complement strand
CAGGACCCTGTGACTGTGGGTTCTCCTTGTCATCTGTTGATGGTGAGCCCTCTTACCCTATAGGAGCCACGCACAGATGGCTCAGGGCACCATTCCCCCAAACACAGCGAGGTCCATGCAGACAACACTGTGGAGTCATGCAAGAGCTCGCTGGTTCCTGCTCTCCCCCAGCCCAGCTGGTCCAGCTGGGTACATTTTGGGGGACACCTAGGAGTCCCCTCCTGTCCCCACAAGCAGACAGGTGTCTGCAAATCTTCATCGTCAAGGTCTTAGCCCTGGTCCCGTTCTCTGCTGCCCCTGCTGGCCATGTTTTTGTCTGCCTCTGCTGGACACTTGGTTTGGAAGTAGCCGGGACTCGTACAGTCTCTGGAACGGGGGCCGAAGCAAAAACAGGGAAACCAGTCAGGAGAACTCAGTGAACACGAGGGAAAAGCTTCTCTGATTCAGTAGCAAAAGCAACACTTTAAGAACATTTTTTTGATGTTTATTTATTTTTGAGAGATGGAGGGAGACAGAGCATGAGCAAGGGAGGGTCAGAAAGAAAGGGAGACACAGAATCCGAAGCAGACTCCAGGCTCTGAGCTGTCAGCACAGAGCCCGATGTGGGGCTTGAGCTCATGGACCATGAGATCATGACCTGAGCCAAAGTCAGCCGCTTAACCGACTGAGCCCCCCGGGTGCTCAGTAACATTTATGTGATACTCTGATCCAACCAATTATCCTATTCATATTGGAGCCTCTGAGTGACACAGTGGACAATACCCTTCAGCGTTCCTCCTGGGAAATGCAGATTCTTGTCTCAGAAAATGCTTTCATCTAATGGCCTATACACAAGCCAAAGTCATAAAGTCGGAAGCTGCTTCGTTGATGGGACGTGAGACACCATGCTGGAGATCGCGTTGAGGACGGGGCTGTTAAGAGGTCATGTTTCTATCTGTCAGACTCAAAGAAACTGGGGTCTGGGGCTCACAGGATGCTGGATTCCCTACAGCATTTGCCGTCTCTGTGCTGTGCTTTAGTCTGATGCCACCAACACATGAGGTTTGGGAAATGAGGACCATCCAGAGGGCACTTGTCCTTGGCTCCATGGGAAGCATGTGCTGAAAAAGCTGGTGACC